>NW_022589762.1:3721588-4055868 GCF_004348235.1 Phoca vitulina
AAAAAAAAAAAAATGAATAAATAAAAAAAAATCTTAAAAAAAAAATGACCTGGGGCACCTGGGTGGCTCAGTCGTTAAGCGTCTGCCTTCAGCTCAGGTCATGATCCCAGGGTCCTGGGATCGAGTTCCACATCGGGCTCCCTGCTCAGCGGGAAGCCTGCTTCTCCCTCTCCCACTCCCCCTGCTTGTGTTCCCTCTCTCGCTCTATCTCTCTGTGTCAAATAAATAAATAAAATCTTAAAAAAAAAAAAAAACAAATGAACTGTCTCTTCTTAAATAAAATCTTAAAAAAAAAAAACAAATGAACTGTCTCAAGTGACAACCCTTCATTCACTCATGTAATGTGTATTTATTGAGCATTGTGAATGTTCACAAGAGCCACCTTCATGAGTGTGTGACCTGTGCAGCCCCACAGGGTCCTGGGCTTGAGAGAGCCTTGCACTTGGTTTAATGCTCTGATGTCACCATCTTGAAATCATTAATAATTTTAACTTGCAATTTGTGTTTTCTAACTGACGTCCAGTGGGACAAGGGTTCATGCACATAGACAGAGGAGATCTATGTCATATGAGTTCTGCCATTCCTAGACACCTGTTCCCATGCAGCCTTTTCAATGACCTGGGAGCACAGAATTCTTGTGGACCCACGCTATGGAGGGAGCACAAGGAAGGGGTGTTAGGTCTATGACTGGTGACAGGGACACCCAAAGACCTGAGAGGCCACACTTTCCATCCAAACCAGAACTTATACTATACACAGAAGGCAGTGACCTTTGAGGACACACAAATGACCAAGAGAGCTTATCATATCCTTTCCAACTGTTGTTACATCCCTATATTAACCAATACTTAGGCTGAAAATGGTGACACAGAAGGACGGGGAGAGACAGAGTGACCTACAGCTCTTTTTCCTTTCAGTCCTGCCTTACTCATCAGTAACCCAAAGGCATAGCATGTGGGTAAAATATGTGTGTGTCAAGAAGTGAAATAAAAACATTTGAGTTTGTTTTGTGCAGCATTTCCATTGTACTATAAGAACAAAATACATACACATGTACAAGCTATGAAATGTGAATTGTGTAATTTTAGTGATTTCACATATGAGTTAAATGCTCATATTTCCATTTAAAATTTGCATCATATAATATAAATATAAATGGTGGGCGCCTGGGTGGCTCAGTCAGTTAAGTGTCTGCCTTCAGTTCAGGTCATGATCCCCGAGTCCTGGGATCGAGTCCTGTGTGAGTCTCCTTAGTCAGTGGGGAGTCTGCTTCGCCCTTTCCCTCTGCCCCTCCCCCATGCCTGTGAGCTCTCTCTCTCTCCCTCTCTCTCTATCTCAAATAAATAAATAAAATCTTAAATAAAATAAAATAAAATTTGCAGCCATGCAAAAGGCTAGAATAGGCACTTTACAAAACAGATTATCCAGATAGCCAATAAGAACATAAAACATGCTCAATATCATCAGTCATTAAAGAAATGCAAAATGAAGACCACACTGAGATACCATTTCACTAGAATGTCTAAAATTTTAAGAGACCAACAAAACAAAATGTTGGGTAGGATGTAGAATGACCAGAACTCTGGTATATTATTGGCAGACATGTAAAATTATACAACCATTTCGGAAAACAGCAAGGCTATTTCTTCAAAAATTAAACATATACTTACCATACAACCCAGCAATTGTACTCCTCACTATTTACCCAAGAGAAATAAAACATTTGTCCTCACAAAGACTGGAAAAATAACATTCATGGCAGTTTTATTCATAACAACCCAAAATGGAAACAACTCAAATGTGCATCAATTGTTGAATGGATGAACAAGTGGCACTATATCCATACAATGGAATACTGCTTTTTATCAAAAAGACACAAACTACAAGTACACGTAACAATGTGGATGAACCTCAGAAACATTATATGTGCTGCCGAAGCAAGCACAACAATGTGGATGAACCTCAGAAATATTAAGCTTAGTGAAAGAAGTCAGATATAACAGAATGCATATATATAATTCAACCTATGTGACATTCTAGAACAGACAAAACTAATCTTCAATGATGGACATCAGATCAGTGGTGTAGAGTGTGGGGGGGGTGGATTGACTGCAAAGGGGTGGGAGGGCACAGATTTGGGGGTAGATGAAAGTGTTCTATGTCTTGATTGCGGTGGTGGTTACTTGACCACACGCATGTGTCAAAACTCAGAACTGTACACTAAAAAGTGGGAGAATTGTACTTATGTAAATTATACCTTAGTAAAAATGTTTTTAAATTGAAGCCATGAGTATCAGTAAGAATCACTAAGTGAAGAGGATAGAGAGAAGAGAAGAGAACCATGGGCTGCTAATCTTACCAATGGCTAAGAGGTGTGGTTATCCCCCCATCTTACATGTGAGAAAAACAGGGCTCAGAGAAATGAAATGACTTTCCCAAGATCACACAGCTACTAAGTAGTAAGACTGGGGCCAGAAGCCAGAACTATGTGGTATTAAGGTACATGTTCTATTCAGTCTGCCGCATCCAGGGGCCTGGGCCCGGGGCTGAGCGTAATGACAAGGCAGAGAGTAGGACCCCAACTCCTATTCTTTGAGGAAGACAGGCAGCTGCCTGAGGGCTGGGCCTGGGTCTGAAAACCATGTGCTGTTCTTTGTGGAGAAGAATGGAGAAGAGTGTATACTTAAAATGGAGGGTATGGGGATCACCGTGAGGATGGCCTCCTGCCATATTCTCTCCACCAGTCCTCACCATACCCAATGGAAGCCCTAGCAAGATGACCGGCCAGGGTTGGGGGTTCTGCCTGGGCCCACTGGACACCCAGGGAACAACTGAGATCCACTCCAGGGGAGAAAGCATCCCCTGCCCTGATTCTCCAGGGATCTCAACATCGCCACAGACAGCACTTTACACTTCCCACCTGCAGAAGCATTTGCTAAGGACAACTACATTCAAAGCTCTTCCTGGGGCTCATTGATCAAGCCCAGCCCTGGTGATGGATGAGCTCTCTCTGGACTGTGACCACGCAGCTACATGATGGCTCACACTCCCTCTCACCCCACCCCTTCTGCCCACTCCCTCACTGCCACGAGAGGGGCTTACGGGACCAAGGAAGCTGTGTCACTACCTTCTTCAAAAGATCTTCAACAGTTTCCCATTGCCGAGGCAGTGCTTTGCAAAATGCAGGCAGTAGTAGATCATGAGATCAATGTAATGGGTCACTTAAAAATATGAAATCAAATAGAAAAGGAAGTAGAGTGTATCACGTGTGCTAAGGGTAAATATTATCTCTTGAAGTGTCTGATTCAGTTAGGTCTATCTATACATATATGTGTGGATTTATGTACTGACCAGAGATATAACATGGATTTCTTGCTGTGGATCACAGTCAAAAAGGTTTAAAAGCCTATAAAATCTTGCTACGATGGAACAGCAATTACCTTTCTTGCTTCTCACTGTATGTATATGTCCCCACATCCTACGTCCCAGCCAAAGCAGGACGTTCCTCCAAACGCCCATCCCTCTTCATGCTTACAAAGCTTGACTCAAATCTCTTCCTCCATCTTTGTCTTTCCCTTGCCCCTTTGCCTGTTGCGATTCTGTTTGACGACACACCTCTGAAAAATCTCAACCTTCTCCCCAATCAGAGCTCATCACATATTCCTTTTTGTTCCCATAGTACGCTTTCCTACACCTCTCTTTAGCATTTTTTATTCTGGTTGAATAAAGGTTAAGACAAATGTCAGTTTCTCCCAGTTGCCTTGAGTTTTGAGCACATATATAATCCATCTTTGTTTTCTTCTGCAACTAACACAGTGCCTGGCACGTTGAAATCACTAGGGAATTGCTTATTTGATTGAACTGAATCCTCAAAAAACCCAACGAGGTGGGTATTATTATTTCCATTTTGCACATAAGGAAAGTGGGACTCAGAGAAGTTAGGTGACTTGCCCAAAGTCACACAGCTAGGTTAGGAGAGGAGCAGTGGAACAGAACAGGTCGATCGGTTTTCTCACACTGCACTCCCAACCTTTGGGTGTACCTGGTCATTGGAGTGTGGACCCCAGGGCAGACGCCTCAGTCACTGACCTGGCCAGAGAGAAGTCTGAACAAAGCACTCCCCATGTACAGGAATTACTTCAGTCCATGCACACACTCTACACAGAGTTGGTGGAAACTCCCCGTAGACCACAACCAGCTCTGGGGTGTCGGGAGGGGAGTGCTGCCCCTCAGAGGCTGGGCTGGAGGAGGCTGAGAAAGTCAGGAAGAGGGGCTCCCGGAAGGAGCAGGATGGAGGCAGAGATGATCCAGAAGGCACTGAGAAACCAGACAGGTAAAGATAAAGAAAAGAGGAAACGAGAGAAGGAGGGACAGAGCAGAGGAGGAAGTTAGGCAGAAGGAGGAAGGAAGGGGAGAGAAGGAAGTGCACAGGAAGACTGACAGAGAAAGGCCTGTGGAGTCCCCTGTGGATTCCCCAGTTTCCTGTGTCTGGCCAGCTTCCAGAGGGCCCTGCTCCTCTGTGGGTCAGGACTTCTTGCCTTTTCATGTGTCCACCAGCGGCCTCCAGCATCCGGCAAGTGGCAGCTCCCTCATCTTCTCTGTCTGGTCAGAAAGCGACCTGCCTTCAGCTCAGAGGATGACATCAGCTTCTCCTCCAGGTAGACAAAGCTTGCCTGGGATATGTGGCACTTTGGTGGCAGAGCTGGATTTGAACCCACAGCTGCTGCCTCCCACTCCAGGGGGTGACTGCTCCTAGAGAAGCTTTCGTGGTAAGCCACTTCTCTGACTGTGGACTGTGAGACCTCCTTTCTGGTTCCTAGATCCGGAACGAAATAAATGAGTGACCTTGTTCAACTTGACTGACTTCTCTGGATCTGGATGTCCTCATGTGTCTAATGGATCAGATGAGAAGCAGATCCATCGCTACTGACCACTTACTAGGAGTTAATCCCTATTGCTATTTTATAGAACATAGGGATAGACCCACAGCCGACTCTGACTTGCAGGATTGGATTTTCTATAATAAGGAGTATGTCCAGGAAAAGTATCTTAGAAGTTAGACTCAACAGAAATCTACCAACCAGAAAATGTCCTCCAGCCTTACATGCTCTTCCTCTTCATTATCCTAGCCATCCCCAACATCCACAAATCCCCACGGTTCATTTATTTTCTCTGCTGGTACTTAATGAGCACATCCCATGATCTGGGAATGCAACAGTAAAAAATAAAACATGCAAGAATGATGACGATAAACACACTGGAGAAAAATAAAGAAGAAAGGGAGGTAGAGAGTGTCAGGGACAGGTGGAGGTGTGCTGCAATTTTCAAAAGGGTGACAAAGGAAGACCTCACCACAATGGTGAAATTTAGGCAATAATTTGAAGGAGGCAAGGGAGTGAGTGGTGCATTTATGTGCAGGGAGAGCATGCCAAGAAGAGAGAACAGCAAGTGCCAAGACCAGGACATAGGTGCTTCCTTGGTGGTTTTGAAGACCAGCAAGGGGCCATGTGGCTACAGTGGAGAGAACCAGCAGCAGAGTGGCAAGAGGGGGCAGGCTCAGACTGAGGAAGACCTGTGGGCTGTATGTGTTCTTTATCGCTGTGTCATGAATTACCACAGACTTAGCAGCTTCAGATGACACACTATCTCACAATTTGTGCAGGCTGGAAGTCTAGGCACAGCTTAACTGGATTCCCTGTAAGGCCACGGTCAAAGTTGAGCCAGCGATGGGTTCCTGTCTAGGGTTCAACTGGGGGAGGATCTGCTTCCAAGCTCATGTGGCAGCATGCAGTTGTTTGCAGGCTACTGGATGGAAGGCCTCTTCAGCTGGATGTCAACTGGTAGCATCTCTTAGCTCCTTACTGCATGGTCCTCTTCATATGGCGGCTCACAATATGGCATCCTGCTTCTTCAAAGCCAGCAAGCGAGGCAGTGCCCTGGCAAGACGGGTGTCTTATGTAACCTAATCACGGATGCATAATCACATATAAACTGTCTCCTTTACTGAACTTTATTGATTAGAAGCAAGGTACGGGGCCTGCCCACACCCAGGGGAAGGGGATTATGCAATGGTGTGAATACAAAGAGGTGGAAAGTCATGAGGGTCACCTCAGAGTCTGTCCACTTTTGCCCTGTCCCCTCAGTGACTCATGTCCATTGTACTTGCAAAATAAAATCGCCACCAGCCCCCCAAGATCAAAGCCCAGAGAGTTATCTAAAACAGGTTTAGGTATAGATGAGGTTCCTGTAGGTGTTCCTCTTACTTGATTTGTAAAACTAAAGATACGAGTTATCTGCCTCCACAGACATAACATACAACAGTGGGATAACAGCTACTGATATTCCTGTTCAAAAAAGGGTAATATTGGGGACGCCTGGGTGGCTCAGTCGGTTAAGCATCTGCCTTTGGCTCAGGTCATGATCCCGGGGTCCTGGGATGGAGCCCCACATCGGGATGAGCCTGCTTCTCTCTCTGTCTGCTGCTCCCCCTGCTTGTGCTCTCTCTCTCTCTCTGACAAATAAATAAATAAAATCTTAAAAAAAAAAAAAGTAACATGGGAGGTACAGAGGAATCACTGGTCCACAGCAATTCTGAAATCCGGCCGGGCAAATGTTGGGTGTTCCCTGATTAGGTCTTAAGACCTGAGAATACTTCCATGTCTCTTGGCTCCACTTTCTGGGCTTCTGCCCTCTGGGTCATCCTTCCTTTTCCATGAAAGATAGCATGTGTTTGCATCTGAGTAGTTTTATCAGCTTTTGTCTTGCCAGTAGAATTTGGGGGATCCTACAACCCCCTCTCATTTTGCGCTCTGTCCCTTGCAGTTCAAGTTGGCAGTGCACTTGCTGAAATAGCTTTCTCAAAAACTTTGTGTGTCTTCTGTGGATTTCAATGGGGTTTCGTCCATTAGGCAAAAGCTACACCCCAGATCTTTGTGAGATAAGCCCTTCTCTACCCAGCTCCTGCTGAGATGGCCAGGGGATAACTCACTTATACTTCCTCAGGGCCCCATGATCAGATTAAGAGGTCTTGGGAGGCACATCCTTAATCTCTTGAAACAGTCCTTTGTGCGACTCAGTACTTACCCTGATCCTTTGATCTTCACGATGTTTTAACAAAAGATTATATCATCACACTCTCTGCTTTTTTTCTAAACCAGCGTTTATCTCTATTCCATGTGCATGGAGGCCATTTCTTAATCTTAGCATCTTTTGCTAGGTAGGGAGGATGGGAATTTTCAAAATCGTCAAGTCCTGGGGCACCTGGGTGGCTCAGTCAATTAAGTGTCTGCCTTTGGCTCAGGTCATGATCCCAGGGTCCTGGGATCAAGCCCCACGTCATGCTCCCTGCTCAGTGGGGAGCCTGCTCCTCCCTTTCCCTCTGCTCCCCCCTTGTGCTCTCTCTTTCAAATAAATAAATAAAATCTTTAAAAAATCTTCAAGTCCGCATGCCTATTTAACAGTTTTTAAACAATTTTCCCCCTCAACTTACCTCTCCCCTCTCACATTTGACTAGAAGCAGCAAGAAGCAACCTGGCGGCGCCTCAGTGCTTTGCTTGTTCATCTCAATTATAGGAGCCAGTTTATCACTTTCATGTTCTACTTTCCACGTAACTGCAGGAGACAATGTTGCTAAGCTTTCTGCCCTACCTAACAAGGACCACTTCCTCAGGTTGCTATCAATAAAATCCTCACTTCCTTTCAATCCTTGCTGGCAAGTCCGCATTGCTGCTAACAGTCCAATCCAGGCAATCCGGGTTTTCTCTACCACCTCCTTAATATTCCCCCCAGCTCTGCCCACCGCACCATTCCAAACCACTCCTGTATTCTCAGTATTCGTTACAGGAGTACCCCATTTCCAGCACCAAAATCCGTATTAGTTATTTATTGCTGTGCAATAACTTTACCACAAACTTAGAGGCTTAAAGCACCACACATTTATTTTCTCACAGTTTCTGGAGGGCAGGAGTCTGGGCATGAGGGAACTGGGTTCTCTATAAGGCTTCGGTAAAGATGTCCCCAGAGATAGGAAGGAAACGAGTGGTTTCCAGTGGCTGGGGGAGGGGAGAATGGGTAATGACCTCTAATGGGTATGGAGTTGCTTTCTAGGGTGGCAAAAATATTCTGGAATTTGATCATGGGTGATGGTTGCCCAACTTCATGAATATCCTAAAAACCACTGAATTTTATACTTTAAAAGGGCAATTTAAAAAAAAAAGGGGGGGGGCAAATTTTATGATATGTGAATTATATCTGAATTAAAAACAAAAAGTGTTGTCCAGGGCTGGGTTCTTACCTGGGGCCTGACTGGGGAAGGATCTGCTTCCAAGCTCACATGGCAGCATCCTGTTCCTTGCAGGCTGCTGAATGGAAGGCCTGCATTCTTGAGGCAGACTGGAGGCCTCCTCAGCTCCTTGCTGTCCGGCCCTCTCCACATGGCAGCTTGCAACATGGCAGCCTGCCCCTTCAAAGGCAGCAAGGGCTTGCCCCTGGCAACATGTTATTACAATTTTGCGTTCTTTTTTTTAAGATTTTATTTATTTATTTGAGAGAGAGAGAGCGTGGGCATGAGTGGTGGGAAGAGGCAGAGAGGGAGAAGCAGGCTCCCCACTGAGCAGGGAGCCCGATGTGGGGCTCGATCCCAGGACCCTGGGATCATGACCTGAGCCGAAGGCAGACGCTTAACCGACTGAGGCACCCCGGCGCCCCAACCCACATAGACAATTTTAAGGGACTAGAGCTTTACTCTGAAATAAGGGTTTTGGGCTGAGGAGTCACATGACCTGGCATGTCTTTAAAGGACACCTCTGGCTGCCATGTTGAGACTAGACTGAGGTGTCTAGAGTGGAAGCAGGAGACCAGTTAGGAAGCTACTGCAAAATAACAATCCAGATGGAAGATGGGCTGGGCAGCTGTTATTGGATTGACACAAACACAGTCCCCTTCCACTTCCTAGGGGTCCCTGGAACTTCCCCAGGGATGAGGACAGCCCTCCTCTAACCCCTCCCCCTCCCCTTCTCTCTGTCCTCCTCTTCCCTTAAGGTCTCTTAAGCCCCGCACACACTTGTTAGCCCGCTGAAGCGAACAGCAATCGGGCTGCCATTCCATCTGTCAGCAAAATACTTGCTAAGTGTCTTTTGTAACTCTGGCATGATGTTAATACTGTGAATACAAGGGGGAAGAAGACACGACCCATGTGCTGGAGAAGAAGGTTATGCCACCAGAGGTGAGATACACTCTGGCAGCACATGAGCAAAGATGGGGGAGCAGTTGCGGGGGGGCAGGAGGCCCCAGGGGGCACTGAGGGGTGCAGATCTAGGGGTTGCTAAGAGATACCTAAGCCTCAGGACAGAAACTAACAGACATGGACTGCCCCCCGAAACACATTTTTAACACTGCCAGGTCAAGTTGTCTCTATCCTCCCATCTCCCCTAAACACCCAGCAGTGCAATTGCTGGATTGTAGGGCAGCTCTATCTTCAACTTTTTGAGGAACCTCCATACTGTTTTCCAGAGTGTCTAGTAGCCACATTTTTAAAAGTTTTTTAAAAGTGAAATTAATTTTGGGGCATCTGACTGGCTCATTCGATGCAACATGTGACTCTTGATCTTGGGGTTGTGAGTTTGAGCCCCACGTTGGGCATAGAGATTACTTAAAAAAAAACTGGGGAAAAAAAGAGAAATTAATTTGAAATAATATATTTATTTAACCCATATGTCCAAAATGTTACCATTTCAACATGGAATCACATAAAAAATTATAAATGATACTTGAAAAAACTTTTTTCATTTTAAGTCCCAAAAGTTTATTGTGTATTTTACACTTACAGCACATTTCAGTTTGGATGCTAAATTTTTATTGGAAATATGTGGTCTGTATTTAGATTTCACAAAATTTATGTTGAAAAAGTAAATTCACATGCGAAGTTGTCTCACACATTACTTAAGTTTTCCAATAACCAAATCAATTTTAACATTTCTTTCTAAATGAGTTAAAAATTAAGTAACATTTCAGTTCCTCCGTGGCACACAGAAGTCACATTTCAAGTGGTCAGTGCCCACAAATGACTAGTGGCTCTCCTAGGCCTCTCCAGTCTGGGCCCCAGATCTCCCACTCAGCTTCTGCTTTCTCCAATCACCGAGTTTTACCCAGACTCTACTGTCCAGGGCATGTCCACCCAGACATTCAAACAACAGCCTCCCTTCCCCCTTGTACCCCATCTCCAACCTGCAGGAGCCACCCATGACTCATACCCATCCCTGGCTCCCCTGGCCCGTTTTTCACCTGGTCCTTCTATCGGGATTCTCATTTCTATGCATACATATTAGCATACCGGAAAACCAATTTGCATACTGATTAGGCAGATTCACACACTTTCAAGATCAGGAGGCATTCTCCCCAGACTGAATGGGGCCCCAGAAAAATCAGGTCTTGCTTTTTTTATCACCCACTGGAGGAGACAGGATTTACAGTATTTGCTTGGTTTATGAGTTAGGAAGGAGAACAGAGAAGCTACCTGAGCATGGATGGTAGTGTGTTGGAGTTGAAGGTGGGTACCTGTGGGTGTGTGTGGGTGGGAAGAGGACATTTCACATATGGTTCATTGTGTCAGAATGATCTGGTTGTTAAATAAGCACTTTAAGGGATTATTTCACATTTCATACTTTACAATTTTTTAATTTAAATTCTTTCCCCCAGGCTGGGTTTTTTTCAAGCTTCAGATCTCTGCCTGGAATTGGCTTGATTTGCACAATCCCACCTCTGAGATTTAGTCCCACCCCTCAGGACCCCCTCCTCGCCATGCCCTGTTTGGGACCTCTGCTGGATATTCACCTTCCCCCGTATTCCCACTTTGGGCAGCCACCCTGTTCTGGCCTCCTCCCTGGGAATGAGCCCGGCTGTGCTGCAGCTGAGAGGCTGGGATAATCCTCCCTGAGCTATTTCAAGGATTAGTCCTGCTGCCCTGTGCCCAGCTCCCACACAAGTGGGATTTCAGAGCTGTGGACACTGGGTCAGGAAGGGAGGGGTGCAACTCCTGTGATGCAGATCCATGCAGGGCAGAGGCACTGGGGGCCAGGTTCCATGTTTCTTAGAGCCTGTCATGGTATGTGGAGTTCAGTGAGATGGACACTGGCAGCCTGCGACCCTAAGTATGACCCTAAGTCTAAGAGCTGGAGACATGAGAGCCCAAAGTCCTGGGGCCTCAATCTGTGCCTTGAAACACACACACAGGGCGCCTGGGTGGCTCAGTTGGTTAAGCGACTGCCTTCGGCTCAGGTCATGATCCTGGAGTCCCGGGATCGAGTCCCACATCGGGCTCCCTGCTCAGCAGGGAGTCTGCTTCTCCCTCTGACCCTCCTCCCTCTCATGCTCTCTGTCTCTCATTCTCTCTCTCGCAAATAAATAAAATCTTAAAAAAAAAAAAAGAAACACACACACACGCACACACGCACTCTGAGCCCAAAATGACTCACTTGAGGACCTTATAGCTCTCCTATCACCCCCAATTCTGGCTTCTACAGTCTTGGTTGGTTTGGGCTCAGAGAAGGGCGCTGAAGTTCCCTGTCCCCTCCCTCTGAAAATGGAGCCCTCCCTTACCCAGGAGAGCCAAGTGCTGCCCCAAGAAGAATGCATGCATGGTTTCATGAAGGTCTTCCTGTCCTGCTGCCACTGGTTCCAGGTAACTCCGAGCAAATCTGAGGGAGCCCAATGTTGGCATCAGAAAGAGATGGCTTCTTCCAAACGTACTGGCTATGATCCCAAGGTTTCAACACATGCTGGCTCAAGTCCAGACTCCTTACTAGGACCCATGAGACCCTCTTTGAGAGGTAATATAATATAGTGGATGGGAGTGCTTATTAAGTGGTGGAACTGCCAGACCTTGGACAAGTTCTTAAACCTCTCAAAGGCTCATTTTTCTCCAACTCTTACATGGAGATGATGGGAATATTTTCCTCACCAGATTCTTGTAAATATTCAGTATTGTACATGTACCTTTATTTTGCATACAATAAAGCTCTATACACTTGCTGGGAAATAAGATTGTTATGCGAGGGGCACCTGGGCGGCTCAGTCGGTTGGGCATCTGCCTTTGGCTCAGGTCATGATCCTGGGGTCCTGGGATAGCGTTGGGCTCCCTACTCAGCAGGAGAGTCTGCTTCTCCCTTTCCCTCTGCCTCTCCCCCTGCTCGATCTCTCTCAAATAAATAAATAAAATCTTTTTCTAAAAAAGGAAATAAGGGGGCGGCTTAGTCGTTAAGCGTCTGCCTTCCACTCAGGTCATGATCTCAGGGTCCTGGGATCGAGCCCCGCATCGGGCTCCCTGCTCAGCGGGAAGCCTACTTCTCCCTCTGCCCCTCCCCCTGCCTGTGTTCCCTCTCTCGCTGTCTCTCTCTGTCAGATGAATAAACAAAATCTTTAAAAAAAAAAAAAGGAAATAGGATTGTTATGCAAGACAAATACACAAAGGCGATACCCCCACCTCTTCTCCACAACTCAGATACCCAACATAATTGTGATTATATATGTAAAGTACCAAGCACATTGCCCAGCACAGAGTAGGAGCTCCAAAAATGGTACCTAGTATTGTGGTGTGGTTCCCACCTACTTCTCAGTCTCATCCTGACCCCTTTCTGTCTTGAACTTTGGCAACATCGAACTGCTTATGGTCTTGTCTCCTATTTCCCATTCCACTCCCAAGTGTACATTTTCTCACCTCCTGATCGTTGTTGCATAAACCATCTAGCTCTTCCTTCTGGGAGTATAGATAAACAATATTTCCCAGCCTCCCCCGCAGTTAGATGTGGCCACTTGAACAAGCTCTAGCCAATGAAATATGAACAAGAGTGATGTATGCCATTTTTGGGCCCGTTCCTTCAAACCTCCCACATGCTCTTCATGCTCTTTCCTCTTCCAAGGAGAGCGGGAAACTTGAAAGCCCCATGTTGAAGATGGCAGAGCCACAGGTAGGAAGCACCAACGTCCCTAAGTGAAAACATGAAGGAGAATCATCCAACTGATTTGGATGTTCCACTAATTAGTGAGATGTCAGCTTCCATCATGCTTAAGCCATTATATAATTTTGGTTTGATGCGGCAGCTAGGCTTACCTAAATTAGTACCTCCTGCTGTCTCATGTCCCTGGAATGCCTGTGACTGCACCCTGCTTCACTGCGGGAACTCCTGCTTAGCCTTTAAACTTCATCTCTGGCATCACATGCTACGGAAAGCCTTCCCTGAGCAATCCCCCAACTCCTAGACTCGGGGTGAGATATCTCTAGCAGACACTGCACAGTTGACTACCCTTTGTTCATTCTCCCTTACTTCCTAGTAGAATCTCAATTTTATTCAGGGCAGTATCATACCCAGTTAAAAATACCCATTTGTCAAGACTCCCTCGGAGCCTGCAAGTCATGTGATCCAGTCCTGGCCAATAAAGTGTAAGAGGAAGTTGCTGGATAGAGATTCTTAGGGAAGCTTTTTTTTTTTTTTTAATGTAGGCTCCACACCCAGCATGGAGCCCAATGCAGGGCTTGAACTCACAACCCTGAGACTGAGATCAGAGCCAAGATCAAGAGTCAGACACTTAACCAACTGAGCCACCCAAGTGCCCCTTTAGGGGACCTTTTTTAAAAAGGAATAGATTGGGCTCATATCTGCCCTTTACCTTTTTCCTTTATGCTTCCTGCCTTCCCACCTAGAACTCAGATGCAATGCCCGGGAATGGAGCATACATTTTACAACCATAAAGAAGACAGCCATGCACTAAGGCAGAGTAGAAAGAAGATTCCAGGTTCCTCAAGGAACCATGAAGCCATCGTACCAGCCCTGTGCTGCCTCCATCTGGTTTTCCTATAATGTGGAAATAGAAACTCCTAACGCTTAAACCCTGGAGCGAGGTGTCTATTTGGCCCAACTGAAAGCAATCTTAACTGAAAGCTCCGAGCTCCTGAGCACCCTACACTCCCCTCACTGTTGGATGGAAAGACGGTCACACTCTGGAATCATCTGCTTGAGAGTCGGTTTCCCTGACTTGTTGTTTGAAGGCATGGGGCAAGCACTGTGTGCTGAGGGGATGGGGATGAGGGACGCTGTTGTGTCTTCCTCCGCCTCGTTCTGACATACAGAAAAGGCCTGCAGCCTATGGCCTTCTTGCCCCCTCTCTCCTCCATCAGCCGAGCATCGGCTCTATGACCTCTGAGGTAATTTCAAGCTCTCGAATTCTTGGATTCCATCCCACATCCAGTACACTCTCCACACCGAGGAGGCTACCAAAGCATAAGACGCAGGCTGGGCCCTCCGTCCGGCAAGTCCAGGAATGCATTAGGAGAATGACTACAGCTTACACAGCAATTCGTTTCTTTTTACGTGAGGCGAACGTTATATAAAATGGGCCATTTTAAAGCAAAGAATTCAGTGGCATTTATACCTCCACAATGGTATGCAATCACCCCTTCTATGTAACTCCCAGACCTTCCCATCACCCCGAAATAAAACCTTGCACCCGTGAGCAGCCACTTCCCATCCTCCCCTCCCCCCAGCTCCTGCCAACCACCAATCTGCATGCTGTCCCTGTGGTTTCCCTATCCTGGGTATCTCATAAAATGGAGTCGCACAACAGGCCAGCAAGGGCAGGTAGGGCCTCAGCGTTCACACAGTAGGATGACATTTAGCTTTTCTTCGCTCTGACCGAGGTCTATTCCCACTGCAGCTCGAGTGGCTGAGGTTAAATGTCTTTGCCATCCAGCTCCTAGGAAATCTTTAAAAATAGGTGTGGGATGAGCCTCAGTAGATTAGGTAAAGAACTTCTATGAAGTGGAGGGTAAACTGAGGGTGAACTGGGTGGTCTGGGTGAACTGGGCTGCTGTCTAGCAGCACTTCTGTGAGAAAACACAGCTAGTTTTGGTATGTGGCGGGGGTGGGGTGCGTGCGTGCGTGCGTGTGTGCGTGTGCGTGCGTGTGTGTATGTAAACAAACATCCTGGAGCACATACAAATTTCCTTTAGTGTACGAATAATCTTTACAGATCACAAAGCTCTTTGATATCCTTTCTCTGCAGCTCCCAAAAGGAGGCAGGACAAGCACTCTCCAGCCCGATTTATAAATGGGGCAACCCCCATTAGGTGACTTGCCCAGAGTCGCACAAAGAACAAGTGACAGAGCCCCAAGCCTGCATGCTTTCCTTTCGGAATGGCACACTTCCCCTTCTTTGATGTGTTTTGAAAACCTTAAAATACCTTTAAGAACCTGCTCAGTCATCGCTCAGGTGGAGTGAGGAGAAAATGTGTTTGCAGGATATATTCGTCAAAAACAAAATACCATAGGCTGAGTGGCTTAAACAGCATACATTTATTTCTCACTGTTCTGGAGGTTGGAAATCCAAAATCAAGGTGCCAGCAGATTTGGTTCCTGGTGAGAACTCTCTTCCTGGCTTGCATATGGCCATCTTCTTGCTGTGTCCTTACATGGTGGAGAGAGCTAGAGAGAGCTCGAGAGAGCCAGCTCTCAGGTGTCTTTTCTTGTAAGGGCTCTAATCTCACCATGAGGACCCCACCCTCCTAGCCTCCCTGAACCTTAATTACCTCTGAAAGATCTCATCTCCAAATACCATCAAACTGGAGGTTAGTGCTTCCACATATTAATTTGAGGGGGTGGGGACAAAAGCATTCAGTCTACAATACAGGTGGAAACCCATCTCTTCCTCATCGTCAGTAGGGACCGTATGCTGCAAGCCAGCAAGACATTGGAATGTGCTTGTCAAAAAAGACAATTTAACCTAACTCTAGGATGGGGGTGGGCAACAGGGAAAGAGGACAAAATTCAGAGAGTTTTAAGAAGAGAGTAAGTTTGCAAGATTTAGCAAACAAAAATATCAAACATCTACTTAATTTTGAATTTCAAGTAAATGGTAATTTTTAAGTGCAAGTGTGTCTCCTGCCTAGTTTAGGATATCTATTTCTATATCTGTATCTATATTCATTTTTTATCTCAAATTCAAATTAACTTGGTGTTCTGTATTTTTATCTGGCAACCCTAAAAGACAGGGGCCAAGAACTTTGAGACGAAGAAATGGATTTCAGGAGGGACTGCTGCAGGATCTCTGGACTGATGCTTCCTTTATATATTTAAATTTTTGTTTAGTCTTTTAAAAATACCACCTGGCTTTATTTCTTATTGTAACCCGTGCATAACATAAATGGACCATCTTAACTATTTTTAAGTGTATGGGTTCAGTGGCATTAAGTACATTCACATTGCCGTACAACCATCACCACTACCAATCTCCAGAACTTTCTCATCATCCCAAACTGACGTGTCAAAGGAAACCAGAGCTACACAGTAGCAGTAGAAAGAGATTTTATTCAGGACTTTGCAACAGAGGGAGAGACCTCGGTACAGAAGGGTCACTTGCAAACACAGCATGGACGAGTGGGGATTTATAGCCAAGGAGCAGGCCGGGGCGGGGGTGGGGGCGGTGAATGGAAAGTCACTAGGAGGGTAGGTAATTCTTTGCTCAGCTGACCAACAGGATTCTTGCTGAGGGCAGCCGGGCGAAGGGCTAGCAGCGGGGGGATCGTGGGGGATGAGGCACGTGGTCAGAAATGGAGGGTGATCTGACGTAGAGGCTAGGGGATTCCGCTACAGCGACTTCGCAGGGTTCTCGCTACAGCCTGGCGATGCAGGTCGAAGCCTGTTTGGGCAGAGGATTCAGAGGAGCCTGAGTCCAACGCGGTCAGAGAAACCGCAGAGAGAAACAGAAAGTCTGTACGCAGGAAACCATCACCCCTCCCGCCGCACGCCCACCAGAGGCCAAGCCGGGCAGCAGCGCGCGCGCGGGCGGAGGGAGGGTGGTTCCGGGACCCGGCCGGGGTCGGGCGCCGGGGCGGCGCTGAGGGGCGGACGGGCGGAGGGGGCGAGCAGCCCGGGGCCGGGCCCGAGCGGAAGGCGGCGAGGAGACGGGGCGCGGGGAAGGGCGAGGGCTCGCGGCGGCCCGGCGCCCCGCAATACGCGCGAGGGGTGCGGCGGGGGGCGGTTCCGCGCCGGGGCCCGCCACTGGCCACCCAGAGCTCCGCCGGCCGGCCGAGCGCCCGGAAAGGCGGAGCGGCGGCGCGGCGGCGGCGGCGGCGCCAGGACCCGGCGGAGCGGGCGCAGCGGTAGCGCGGCGGCCGGAGCGGCGGGCGGCGGGTTGCGGGCGGCGCGCAGGTGAGGAGCGGGCGGCGGGCGGGCCGGGGGAGGGCGCGGGGCCGGGCGCGGGGACGTGGAGGGGCGGGACGCGGAGAGGCGGGGAGGGAGGGGCTCCGGGAGGCCGGGCCTGGCGGTGGGAGCCGGACGGCGAGGCCCGGGAGCCGCGGCGCCCCTTCCTCCGCGGGAGGCCCGGCGCCGAGTCCAGCGTCCGCACAGGCCTGCGCCCGGGCTTCCATCCCACCCCGCCGCCCCGCGCGCCGCCCGCCCGGAAGCGGCGCCGGGCCTCTGCTCCCAGTCTGACGGGCCCCTCCCGGCTCGCCTGCGCCCCGGGAGCCGCTCTGCCCCGCGGCGTGAGGCCGAGGCCGGGGCCGGGGCGCCGGGAGGGCCCTGCCGGCCCGCGGGACTCGGGGCCCCGGGCTCCAGCCCTCCCTTCCTTTCGCGGCCCGCCGGGTCCCGTGACCCTCACGTGCCTTTGCCCCCTCTGGGCCCTGGGCCCTGCAAGCGGGCTCAACTGAATCCTCGGACCCCTTCCCTCCCCGGCCCCTCTTGGTTGACCTCTCGCTCACTGCTTTCTCCGCGCCTGCTTCCTGACTGCCCACGCCGTTGCTGGTAACCTGGGCTGACGACCCTGGGCGCTGCGTGGTTTGCCGGAAGGATTCCATGCACTTCCGAGATGATAAACAGCCCTGGCAGGCGCGTATGGTGTCTGTTCATTTTCTGGATAGGTCCATGGTTTTTACTAGATCTGTAAGGTCGTGGCATCAAATAGAAATATGATGTGAGCCCCACATTTACAAGTAAAAAGAAACAGGTGAAATCGATTTAGTAATAGATTTTCTTTAACCCTGTGTATCTAAAATATGGTCATTTCAGCCTGTAATCAATATAAACATTTTAACGGGATATTCTACATTTTTTTTCCTACTAAGTCTTTGAAATGCGGTGTCCGTTTTGTACTTACACTACACCTCCACTCGCGCAGGCCACATGCAGCCAGAGGCTACCATATCGGACAGATGGGGCCTAAGGGCTTCAGAGCAAACTTCTTACGGCGGTTCGCAGTGTTTATCACAATCTGGCTGCTTTATTTTTTCCTGCTAATGGCCCAAGGATAGTTATACCCTTAGCCCTCAAGACCACTTGCCGTTCCCTACACACCTTTGTTCAAGTCCTTCTACCTGGAATGCTCTCCCCAATGCTCTCCCAATAGGGAGATGCGATTTCTGCTGAGAGGCTTTTGCTGACTCCCTTAACCTCTGGAGGGATCGATCACTCCTTCCTCGGTGCTTCTTCCCTAGCACTGTATTGTGGCTGAATTAGAGCACTTATCATGTCCTGTTGTTTTTGAGGTAGTCTCTATGTCGAGCATAGTATCCAATTCATCTTTGTTATGGTCCTGGCCGGCATCTAATAGTTGATCCATAGATGTTTGGAGACAGAAGGAGTAAACCAGGGGCGCCTGGGTGGCTCAGCCGTTAAGCGTCTGCCTTCGGCTCAGGTCATGATCCCGGGGTCCTGGGATCGAGCCCCGCATCGGGCTCCCTGCTCGGCGGGAAGCCTGCTTCTCCCTCTCCCACTACCCCTGCTTGTGTTCCCTCTCTCACTGTGTCTTCCTCTGTCAAATAAATAAAATCTTTAAAAAAAAATTTTTTTAAAAGGGAGAAGTAAACCACTAACCAGCTGTACTCAGTCTCTTAATTCTTGAATGGACCTGCTACTTCCTTGTTGAGATTTGTTCCTGTACGACCCCCTTCTGTGCACATACACATGCAGTTGGGGTAACTTACAAGGAATGCATCTCAAGGTGTGCACAGAGAGTATCTTATACCTTTTACCCTGTCCTGAGCTTACAGATGGGAAAACTGAGGTACAGAATTAAGTTAGAGAGGCCAGCAAGTTTGCATCAATATGAATATAAATGGGGGGGCTTCTTGAAAGGAGTGTGGTGGTCTCAGAGGGTTGGGTTCCTGGGTTAGGCGTCAGCTGGCCCCACTTTGGCCATTTGATAGGAGGGAAGAGAAGTGGGGAGGCGAGGAGTAACTCCCCGGCCCTGATGAGGATTCTAGGCAGCTTCGGGTCTGGGAAGCTGAGGATGTCACTGCCCGAGAAGAAGTGGAAGAGCAGACTGGTCATTTCAGATCTTGAGGAGTCCCAGTGTGGCCGGGTAGGAGGACGGGTAGGAGGCCGGGGTAGAAGGAAGGGCTGGGGAAGCCAGCAGAGGGAGCAAAGGAGTAAGTTCCGGCTTGGAGAAGATGGTGTGCTGCGTTGGGAATAACCGCATCTTAGAGAGTGGTGTCATTCTCAGTCTGCAGAATGGGAAATGGGAAGAATCAGAGATTCAGAGAAGGCAGGCGACTTACCCAAAGTCACACCGTTCTCGAAGCCCACGTGAAGCCTCCTCAGCCTTCCCTGCCGCACTTACCCTGCCCCACCTCCACCTCTGTTGCACTCGGGCCCCACCGTGGTGCCGAAGAGAACAGGTCTGTAGCACAGTGCCAGGTCTGACTAATGTCTTCCTCACCATCTTCTACTGAGGGGCTGTGATTAGGCCTATTTCTAGGGGCCCGGTGCCTTAATATTCTGCCCGGTACGTCTCTTGCCAATCCAATCAGTGCCGTCTGCGGCGTGACTGCTGCTTCAGTGGCACCAGGGAGCCGAGTGAACTAAGCCCAGTATAAATAGACTCTGCCCTCATCTTGCAATTGGAAGGAGTGTTTTCCCTTCTTGGCCCCCACCCCCGCATGCCCCTCCTTCCTCCTGGCCCCCCTTAGCCATAGCCTGGGAGAGCAGAGCCCAGACCCTGGCATATGCCGACTCACCAGCCACTGCCTAGCCTGTCTCAGGAATAGGTCCTGAGTTCCTTGGGGTCAAAGTGAGAAGAACCCAGGAGCCCGCATTTCCTGTGCTTCTCTAGACCTGGGTGTCATTTGGCAGTTGACACAGGCATCCCCCCCCCCGCCCCCCAAATCCATCCCTCTGCTTCCAGCCTCTTTTTAACTCTGCAGCCAGGTTTTCTTTCTTGTTCGGCCAGGCTTGGGAGGTTGAAATGAGATCATGTATGGAAAGGGTACCTAGCCGAGCAGCAAGCACCTTCTCTGACCACTTCTCTTCAGTCTCTGTTGTCGCTACCACTTTCCCTCCCTCATTTACTCCACGAGCATCAACAGAGTACCAGCTCCTGGGAGCTCCAGGCCTCCCACCCACTGCTCTGTCCTCCACTCCCCGCCTCCACCGGCTGGGCCTGTGGCAGACAGTTGGGGCGGGGGGCAGGGCTCTCTTCTCCCGGCACCTGGCCCCTCATGCTCTGGTTCCCCCCCACAGGCACCATGACTCCCACGAGGACCCAGCACTCGTTGGCGGGGCAGACCTATGCAGTGCCCCTCATCCAGCCAGACCTACGGCGGGAGGAGGCCATCCAGCAGGTGGCGGACGCCCTGCAGTACCTACAGAAGGTCTCTGGAGACATCTTTAGCAGGTGGGTGCTGCCACCCACCCGCACCTGATTAGGGGCTGGGCAGTCAGCGTGCACCCTGTGGCCCTTTTGCTGACCTTGGTGATTCGGCTGGCTTCCCTGGGCCCAGGGGGCCCAAGGTAGGAGGCCATCGTAGAAGCTCTTTCTCGTAAGTGCTCGTCGGAGCTCACTGCTTACTGTCCCACTTAGTCCCCCCGGTTCCCTGTGGATCCACGGGCCCCAGAGGCAGTGCTCCTCTCCCAACTCCTGCCCTTCTCCCACGGGGGTGCGGGGGGTGGGGTGCCTATGTCCTCACTCATTCCTGCATACCACTCGTATCCTGAATATTTATTCAACACTTGTGTGCAAGGCATCATGCCGCTGTCTTTAGTTATAGCGAGGAGTCAGGCCGTGTCCCTGTCCTGACTGGAGAGTATACAGCTTTCCCCCACAATCAGAAAGTTCACGTTCTGCCACTTTTCTTTGATGAAAGACCAGACATTCGTACCTGGGTTCACTAACTGGAAGAAATCCGAAGCGGATTCTCACTTTTATGAACTGATCATTGCTTCTTCACTTCACGTCATTTTAGCTTACCGGAGGTTTCTCGGGAACACTCTGCTGTGGAGAGTGGGGGAAGCCTGGACTCTGGCAGGAGACACAGACTCTGATTAACCACAGGCATGATTAGTTCTTTCATTACAATTGTGATTAAGACCTATTTATAATAGTTTTGTAAAAACTGATAGTCATGTAGCATGAACCGTGTGCTACCGTGGATCTGAGTGTGTTAACTCATTTAACCCTCAGAACAACTTGATGAGAAGGTGCTGTTTTCTCCATTCTGTAGATAAGGAAACTGAGGCACGGCGAAGCGATTTGCCCGAGTGGCAGAGCCGGGGCCCACGCCCAGGTACTGTGGCTCCGGACTCTGGCATTACTACTGCCTGTCTGTGAAGGGGAGATAAGGTGTTACAGGAGTTGGTCTGGGGGGGGCGGGGATCGGGGAAGGCGTATGTGAGGAAAACACGTCTGGGGAAATTGAAGGGTGAGTCGGAGTTATTGTGAGAAGAAGACTGTTCCAGGAAGAAAGAAGGGCATGAGCTAAAGCCCTGAGGTGGAAAGGACCTGAATGGAAACCGGTGTGGCCGGAGCAAGGAGTGAGGGGCTGAAGGGGTCACGAGGCCGGTGAGGTAGGCAGGGCCCGAGGGGTGATGACGGTTTTGAGTGGGAGAATTTCCAGTGCTCATCTGGCACAACCCTTGGGCCATAATGATTTTCACTCCGTGGTTATTTAACATGAGTTAATGGTGTTTGCTGTTTCCTTGCAAAGGTCCCAGGTTTTGTCCCGCATACAGATCTTTGTCTTTCTCTGGCTGTTAAGAAGCCTGAGATGGGGCTCAGATCTCCTTCCTGGGGCCCACCCCATGCCTTCTCACAGGGCCCTTTTATCCCACCCCGTGTGAAGTCGTTGTCTGATTGGGGTCCTCCCGTGGTCCAAGTCACCCCCTCACCCTCCCCAGACCAGGAAACCCCAGCTACTTCACCGCGCAACCTCCCCTTCACCACCGGGAAGCCGGCCTCCTCCCGGAAGCCTTCCCCAGTGGGAGCAGAAAATGGGTTCACTGTCTTCGGTTAGACTTGGTATAAACACCAGACCGTCTTACTCTTCAGCCTCTGACGTGCCCACTGACTCCCCTCCCTGCCCAAGCCTACCCAGACTATAAATGTAAGCAGGGGGCCATGCCCCCGAGTGGCGAAAGGGGTTGGCGTGGGAGCAGCCTGCAGGGCCTCCAGTCTGGCTTCCCCACTGGCTTGCCCTGTGAACTCGAGCAGGTTACTTAATCTCGCTAAGCCTCAGTGTTCCCATCTATCAGATGGTGTTAACGATGCTACCTTCCTCATAGGATTGTGCTGAAGATTAAGTAAATTGAAACTTGGGAAGGAATTAAAGCACCTGGCAGCTAGTAGGCATTCAGGAAACATTCCCACTTTTCACCCACTACTGTCAGCCCCGATCCTCTGCTGCCCGTCGTGGCCCCCCATGAACTTGCTATCAGTAGTACGGAGAGTGTTATGTGCCCTTTCCGTGCTTGTATTTGTGCTAAATATGCCCAAGGAACACCTTAGCAAGAGGACCCAGGCCTTTAAGAGCCATCAGTCCCAGATGATAGACTCCCCATGCCCAGTGACTGAAATGGAGGCAAGAAACAATCCGTTTTCTCACCAGGACTGTGATCGTATGCTTGCCTTTGTCTAAGGGAGCACTGGAGTTTTAGCGTACTTTCCTTTCCGTTCCTGGTATTTGGCGCCTGTAGACAGTGTCATGTCCCTGTGCCCAGGGATGGAATGAAAAGAGGGCAGGAAATCTACCTCTTGGGAGAAAGCGGTGAGTGATGGGCCCTCCGAGCGGCTAGGCATGGGCCAGGGGGCTTAGGGTGCCTCTCAGGAGCCCAGTGCCTGGTCACTCCACTGACCTCCCACCATGTGCCAAGCCTGCTGGACCCTGAGGGGTCCCGACGATGTGTGCAACCTGGTTCCTGTCCTCAAGGATCTTATAGTCTAGAATGGGGGAAACACTAAGTCTAGATGGATTCTTCATTGTGTAGCATGAACTGTGTCGGCTTCTAGGAATCCAGAAAAGAGACAGTAAGTAGGAACTGGAACTCCCCAAACCAGTTTAGGCAAACAGTAACCAATCAGTAGAGCAGGATTTGGAGTTGCAGGGCTTAACTGGTGTCGTCAGGACCTGATTCTTCTTCCATTCCATCCAGCTCGCTGCTTCTCCGTCCGCCCCATTCCCAGAAAGGCCTTGCTCTCCAGCAGGGCCGGAGCTCCTGCACTCGCATTCAGGTCTTGTAGGAAAGAGGGCCACTCTCTGTGTCAGCATCTCCTCAGAAGGCCCATTGGCCCGGCTGGGTTCTCGTGTCTATCCCAGAGCCCATTGCAGGGGCAGAGGGCATGACACACTGATGGGCTTAGACCCCCTAACGTGCATTACTCCTGAGCCCTGGCTTTAGCCCCACCTGAAGTGCAGGGACTGAGCCTGTGGGAGCAGCGGGTTCCCCAAAGGAAAGGGGGGCCCTTACTTGAGTAAGGAAGAAGTGGATGCTAGAGACGAAACCTGCCTGCCTACCACACATGGTCAAGGGAGGCCTCCTGAAGGAGAGGGGCATGGACCAGGCTGTAGGAGGGATAGGTCGTGGTCAGGCAGGGCTAGGAATGTGGGTGTGCAGGGCCTCTGGTGGGCTCTAGAAACGGGTGCCAAAGGCTCAGGGGCCTGAATGGGAGCCTGGTGTCTCCCAGGCTCCCCAGGGGAGGGTGGCCTGAACGGGCGACTCTCGTCCTGGGAGTGTAGACGCTGCTGCTTGCCCCATACATCCAGCTCCTGCACGGCACCACAGGGTGTGAAGAGTCACCTTTGTCTGTGTCCGCGGGCCTTGCTTCCCCCTCTGATCGTGCGCCCTTGGGAGCTGGCCCCTGGCTTCTCTCTGTGCTCCGCAGTGCTCCGGGAATGTGCCAGGGCAGAGGGAGGGGGACGGATGGTGGGGCGAGTGAGCAGTTAGGGTAAGTAACTTAGGGCCCGTGAGGGCTTCCCCTTAACAGGACAGGGCTTTGCGCTTGATTCGGGCCTTGTAGGGAGCCACGGGAGGCTCTGCGGCAGGGAAGGGTGCGGCAGGAGGGCTGAGGGAAGGCTGAGCCGGCAGCCATCACAGAGTGGCTAGGAGGGGAGGCAGGGGCTTCCCGGGACGCACTGAGAACTGTTGCTGCAGCCAAGGCATGGAAGGGGTGAGGCTGCAGTCCAGGGGGGCGGCAGGCAGGGAGGGCTGGATAAGAGACATTTCAGAGGGAATAATGACAGGACATGATGACAGATTGGGAACAGGATGAAGGAAAGGGAGGGCTCGGGGCTAGCGAGGGTGGTGCTGGCCTAGACCCAGCCTTATTCGCCTGCTGCTCCCACCACCCCACCCCCATCCTGCAGCAACCCACACACCCGTGGGCTTTTCATTTTTCATGGGCTTTTGTGGGGGGAAGTGACCCCGGCTTGGAATCTTCCCCCTCAAACTTATTCCACCAGCTTGAAAACCTCTTGTAAAGAAGAGACAGGTGGGTATCTGTCCCCTCCCCACCGCTCCCCCATTTCAGGCCCAGGCCCCTCAGCCCACACAACCTGTGCCCAGTTCGGCAGGTAGGGGAGCTCATGGGAAATTAGCATTCGGAGCTGGCCTTCTTCCTCCTGCTCTGCCGCAGCGGGAGCCTCCGGGAGCCTGAAGAGAATGACAAGTGCCTCTCAGGCTCTCCTGGACCCGCGCCTCTCCCTGCCAGGCCATCCGCCCTTCCCTCACCTGGGAGAAGCCAGGCCCCAAAATAGCCGCCCAGAGACATCACCTGCTTCACATGACTTAGATGCCGAGGCAGAGGGGCCTGGAGGGGCGGAGGGAAGAGGAGCTGGACAGCTTCCGTGTGTGGAAGTTGGGGTGCCGTCACTTGCCTTTCCCGTCATCCCTCATGTGGCGGGGAAGCCGCCGCCTGGGGAAGGATTCCTTTTCTCTGCCAAGCTTTTCCCCTTCCTCTCCTTTGTCTTTCCAACCCCTCCTTCCTCCCTTCTTTTCCTCGTTTCCCTCCCCGCCCTTGCCATCCTCTCCCCGCTGCCTCCCCTCCCCCCCTTCTCCCTCCGCCGCCGATTGGCACCTGGTGACTCCCAAGGTTAGGAAGCACTTGGTCAGCTGCCTGCATGATTAGCACAGCATTCCTCAGCAGCGGGAGCGGAGGAGGGAAGGCCCGGGCAGGTTCAGGCTCCGCAAGGCCAAGGAGAGGCTGGTGCTCCCTCCTCCCCAGCAGCCTCTGTGGGCAGGTGGGAAGGCGTGCAGGGGTGCTGATTGCAGGGGGGCTGTGGCTGTGAGGGAGTGGGGGGGTCAGCATGGGAGGTGGGGCCCCCAGAGCCCAAGCAGTGGTCCCTGTGGGGCTTGGGGGAGGGCCTCCCCCGCAGGAGCCGCTTCCGGTAGCCCTGTCCTCTGCCTCCATGGTGTTCCCTGTGAAGTGCCTGCCTCCTCGGCCTGGACCGTCCTCCCCCATGTCTGCTCAGCCCCGCCTCTTCTTGCTTTCCTCTGAGCGCCTGGAGCCCTTCATCCCCCCCCCCCCAACCTTGTGGGTAGTAATAGCACTGAGGACCCATCTGCTAGTACGGGAACACTGGGCACACAGTTGCTCATTCTAACCTTTACAGTAATTCCATGGTATAGAAGCCCCGTCCCTGTGTCGCAGCTGAAGAGGCCCGAGGCATAGGCCAGTTCAGTGACTTGCTCAAGGTCGCACTGCTGCTAAGTAGATGTTAGAGCCAGGTTTGTGGGGCACACTAGTCACTTATCTCCCTGGGGGATGTGTGCTCCCTGATTCATCTCCGTCCCAGGCTCTGAGCAGACTGAGCCAGTTCCATTCCTGACGCCCACAGAGGCGGCCCTGGGGTCTGGGCAAACGGGTTTTGGGGACTTGGCTTCAGTGATAAGCTTGGAAACTGACCTGCCTTGAAGCAGACCACCAAGCCAGGGGGCGTAGGTGAGGAACGACAGACAGATCGCCCTCTTGCCGCTCTTCCCCCACCCGCGTGGAGGACACTGCTGGTCGGTCATGGCGCTCTGTCCCAGCCGCATGTGGCCTGCCGGTCCTTCCTGCTGCCGCCTCTGGCACTGCCACTGCCTGTGCTTTCACCCGTGCTCTGCGCTCTCGGCACCGCGGCTCCCCCCTGTGGGAGACTGGACTGGCTGGGGGCTTTGTCAACAAGCAGGCCGTTACTTGACTGGTGGGCTCCTGGAGAACCCTGTTATCCTGTCTTCTTTCCCCTGCCCCCCACAGCAGCCTCCCTTGGAGCATTCCTGACAGGTGCTCATCCTGCTGGAATCTGATTTGCAAAGCTCTCCTAGAAAGAAAGTTTACTAGAAAGTTCTCCTTGTGCAGAGCCAAGATCTACTTCCTTGTAACTCCACGCACTGGTCCTCATGCAGCCTGCTGGGGCGACAGAATAAGTAGCAATCGCTTTTCCACCTGCCAGCACTGTGTTGGTTTTGACATATGGAGGGAATTACCATGTTGTCTAAGTCACCTCCCCTGTAGCCAGAACACCCTTCAGTCATCTTTGTAGGACGTGAGTGGTCACCATCCTCATCACCCTCCTTTGGACGTTCTTGAACTCGTCATTTTACATTCAGCCAGTATTTGTTACATGTCAGGCACAGTCCCAGGTGCCAGAGACACAGCAGTGAAGACAGACCTTAGAGTTAGTCTAAGGAATTCAGAGTCCTCTTAAAATGTGGATCCAGTTTAAAGGGGATGCAGCTGTGGAGAGGTTGGTGCCCAGCACAGACTAGCTCATTAATCTGGGTCTGTTTTCTCTCTAGTGCCCCCAAGAGAGTGGATGTCCCCTGTTTACTGAAAGAAGGGAGGAGGGACAAGGAGCTGTGTGCCCCAAAATCCCATTTCCTTCTCAAGCTGCTTAACACACTTTTAGCTCACACTGAGCTCTAGTTAACCAAAACCTCAGGCCTTGCTAGCCCTCCTTCTGTGTTTGTGCACTGGACTTTTTACACCTAAATGCTGGACTTCATCCCTTGTCAATTTCATCTTGTTGATTGCAGTCCATCCTTCAGGCCCTCAAGATTATTTGAGTCTTGATTCCCCATGCAGACCGTTTTGACCCTCCTCCGTTCAATATCCCCAGTTTACTAACCCAGGGTTTCGTGGGCTGAATGGGGCCCTGCCAGAGACCTTTGTGCAAGGCTGAAATCAGTCCGTTCTTCAGCGGTGCCCTTTGGGTGCTGTTGCTCATCTGGCTCTGATTTTTCCTAAGTGTGCTCTCCTCCAACCCCCATAGCTCCATCTTGTCCACAGGATTTTGTGAGAAGCTGTCAGAATCCTTGCTGACTGAAGGTGCACTGTGTTTAAGGTTTTCCCCTGATACACCAGTCTAATGAGCCTGTCAAAAAAAGAAATGCTGTGATTTTAGAACAATCCTGGCCCCTGGGATCTACCTCTTTCTCTTCGAAGTGCTTACAGACCCTCGATTTAATAATCCATTCTGGAACTTTGCCAGAGTTTATGGTTAAGCTTTATGTTTGCAACTTGGAGAGATCAGTCCTTCTCTCCTTGATGGAAGAACCGGAACAGAATAGCCTTTGTCCCTCTCTAGTTCTGCTGTCCGTCCCACTCTCCACGTTGACTTCAGGCCAAGTCGTCATATAACCACTGAGGTGGCTTCCGCACCCTGGGGGCAGAATGTAGTCGGGCTGGGAGCTGGAGGAGGTAACTTGCGCGTGAGTACCCTTTCTCAGCACATGGAGACCTTTCTTCCTGCCAGAAGAGATGGAGCTCATGCAAGTCTGGTTCTACGTTCTCTCACTGGAAGGAAACTCGGCCCTCTGTTCTCTTTCTCCTTTGCCACCCACTCAGCGCAGTCTGCCAGGAAGACTAAGCTGCTTTGGGTACCTGCTTGTACCTCAGCCCCCCACCTCACTGAGCCCCCTGCACATAAGGAGCCAGGAGTAAGCAGGGAGACTGCAGGGAACCGAGACCCCTGGGCTGTGAAATTGGCTGATCTGGCGGGTTCTCTGGGGGACCAGAATCCTCTAGAGTTGGTGGGGTTTGATTTAGGAAGATTGGTCCAGAGCTTTGGCCGTTCAACCTTTAAGGAAGTCCTGGCGTTCCCTGGGTGCATCGTCTCTGACCCCAGAGACCGTGGGGCCCCTCTGCTATCCACTGCGGCCTCTGCCTTTTCCCCGTAAATTTGCAATCGCAGCTCTGCCTCTTTCTCAGTTGCGTGCTCCCTCCTGCCAGGTGAGTGCCGACGTGCGCCCTCTCTGAATGTGAAGCGTGGCGGCCACGGGCAGGGGCTGGTGTTCTTGCAGGCGGGGGAGCGATCGGGAGGAGGATGCCCTGACCCCTGTTTAGCCAGTCAACTCTGCAGGGAGAAGGCCCTTGCCGTTGCTCAGTAATGTGGGACAGCGTGAGGCTCCTGCGCATTTACGTTTAGGGCACGTGGGTGTTAGCCATTCAGGGAGCCTCTCCAGGTGCCAGCGCTGGGAAAACAGTGGGAACAAAGCCGAACCCTCACCCCCTCGGAGCACAGATAGGCAATAGATGCATGTCAAGTGGCTCTGTGTGGAAGGGGGTCGGAAAGTGACAGGTGCATGTTTAGAGTCGGTGGGCGGGAAGGCTTCAGTGAGGAGCGTGCCCCGTGACGCAGCCAGCCCCGTGGGTGTCTGCAGGGACGGCACTCCATTTGAGGCAGAGGCCACACGGTAATACATTTGGCACATTCGGGGAAGAGCAGGACACTGGTGTCACTGGGGCCTGCTGCACCCCGAGCGAGCGCTCTGACCACAGCCACCAGAACCATGGTGAGGACTTTGGATTTGCACGTGAGCCATTTATTATGTGTCAGGGCAGTTCCCCGTGATTGGGTCTGGGACTTGATTTAGACCCAGCTTTGCCCGACCCTCCTCCTTGGGAGCTCCAGTCTCCTCATCTGGAAGTAGGCGAGTAGGTACAGGAGTCATGACGATTTTCTCTCTGCTTGCCCCTGCTTGAGGCTGTAAACTCCTGGAGGCAGGGGCCCTGTCCCCGACAGGTGGCACATCCGGGTACCACCTTGGGGCCAGGGTGATTGCCCATTCCTACCCAGAGCTCCAAGAACTTGGTAGAGCTCATTTCTAGACCCTTCAGGTTAGAGACCCTGCAGAGGTCACCTGGACAGTTCAAGGTCAGTCGTGACAAGCAGGTAACACTGTATTTTAAGGGCTCTTGCCGAAGCCCTTAGCTTTGCAAGTTTGCAGATAGAAGCAGGGTTGCAGGAGACTGCAGGGGCTTGGGGAGCAGCCCTCAGCCCCTGTGTTTTTGTTTTTTTTCCCATGGCAGGATCTCTCAGCGAGTAGAGCTCAGCCGGAAGCAGCTACAGGCCATTGGAGAGAGGGTCTCCTTGGCCCAGGCCAAGATTGAGAAGATCAAGGGCAGCAAGAAGGCAATCAAGGTAGACTGTGTGGCCCTGAGTCCCCGTGGCTGGCAGGCAGTCCCAGAAATCCCATCCCTATTACCTCCTCATGCTCCTGACGTTGCCCAGGTCCCTGCCTGCCTTGCCCAGCCACACCTCAAGCCTTCCTTCTGCTCAAACCACCTCCCCCCACCCTAGACTCTCTGGAGCACCTCGGACTCCGTGTGTCCATAGGTGTTCTCCAGTGCCAAGTACCCGGCGCCAGAGCGCCTACAGGAGTATGGCTCCATCTTCACGGGTGCCCAGGACCCTGGCCTGCAGAGACGCCCCCGCCACAGGATCCAGAGCAAGCACCGCCCCCTGGACGAGTGGGCCCTACAGGTCTCATGGGCTCACACACTTAATGGGGGGTGACCAGAGGTGGCCCTGGCTGTCGGGGAGGAACTGAGGGTTCTGTTCCCTAAGAGGATTTGGACTGGGAATGGGTGGTCACTTTGGCCTGGCCCCGAAGCCCACCATGCATGTGTTACCACCCCGGCCCCTGCCAGGAGAAGCTGAAATACTTCCCCGTGTGTGTGAATACCAAGCCAGAGCCTGAGGATGAGGCCGAGGAGGGGCTCGGGGGCCTTCCCAGCAACATCAGCTCCGTCAGCTCCTTGCTGTTGTTCAACACCACTGAGAACCTGTACGGCACACGGCAGGGCCCTGGGAGGGCGGCTGGGTGGCCTGGCCTGGCTTCGTGGGGGCCCGGGGGGCATCAGACTCTGGTGCGGAAGTCTGCAGGCTGCGCAGCCTGGAGCCAAGCAGCTTGATTGACCTTGTGAGGCCTCGGAGTCCCCAGTACAGACTAACTGTGGCCCTGATGAAGTAGGAAAGCTGGGTCAGGACCATGGGCCTTGAGCAGATGGACTGCCCGACACCCACCCCACCTCTGTAGGTACAAAAAGTATGTCTTCCTGGACCCCCTGGCTGGTGCTGTAACAAAGACCCACGTGACGCTGGGGGCGGAGACGGAGGAGAAGCTGTTCGATGCACCTTTGTCCATCAGCAAGAGGGGGCAGCTGGAGCAACAGGTAGAGCCGGATGGTGCCTGTGGGGGGGGGCTGGAGCGGACAAGCAGCGTGGCCCGCCAGCGTCCCCTAGGTGACGGGTCCGTTGAGCCCCTGCTCCCACCCTGCTGCACATGGGTATGCACGAGGTCCTGCTCACTGCCCCAAGGTCAACCTGCAGGGCCCAAGCCCCCTTCAGCCCCCACCCGTGCCCCCCACCTAATCCTGCAGGTTCCAGAGAACTACTTCTATGTGCCTGACCTGGGCCAAGTTCCTGAGATTGACGTGCCATCCTACCTGCCCGACCTGCCAGGCATCGCCGATGACCTCATGTACAGTGCTGACCTGGGCCCCGGCATTGCCCCCTCCGCCCCTGGCACCATTCCAGAGCTGCCCGCCTTCCACACAGAGGTGGCCGAGACTTTCCGGCCGGGTGAGCTGAGAGTAGGAGTTGGGCAAGAACTCTCTCACTTGGCCACTTGCTTTCCTAGGCGCCTCACACTTTCCCACACTTCTGTTTCAGACCCAGAAGATGGGGTGCTAACAGCACCCCCCCCGCCACCGCCGCCGCCTCCGCCTCCCCCAGCTCCGGCTGTGCTGGTCAGCGCTCCCCCACCCCCACCCCAGCCCGTGGCCTCCCCGGGCCAAGGTGCCAGGGAGGACGACAGCAGTGGTGGCGTGTCTCCTTTAGGTAAGAGCAGCACCAGGGTTCACGGAGTGATCAGGGTGAGGGGGCGTGTGCTCTTTGAGGGTGCCTCTAATTTCTGGATCTCTGAAGGGTTTCCTGTAGGTTTATGTGACCATAAATTCTAGAAAAGTTCTAATTTCAAAATCTTGTTCCACTGGGTTCATGAAATAGTGGCTTTCAAACTGTAGCCCCCCAGAATTCTCATCTCCAGGGCACAGGGAGCCTGGACGTGGACAGGTGGAGCTGTGGTCCCCCATTCCCACTTACACCAGTGGGAAAAGGGCGGCTACTGAAAACAGTAGAAAGCTTCAGCAACAAAATATCCGTATCCTTAAATTGCAGGATTTCAGTTTTAGCAGGACATCTCCTGGTCTATCTCCAGCACCCAGAGGCGGCACAAAAACCCCATGTTGGCTCATGTGTCAAGTTCAGACACTGTCTGCACAGCAGCAGATTCCCACGACCCACCTCTGCGCTGGCCCAGGTGGCGTTGGAGAGGGACCTGGGGTGCCTAGACATAGGACTTGCTGAGCTCAGGCAGATGCAGGCAGCATCCGGGCTGTGGACGGTCTCCCAGGGCTCGGCTTCACCCACTGGCTTCCTTTTTCAAGAGGAAGAGCCCGTTCTCACAGCCAGACTTGAGGGGAAGCCTCTGGACCCCCAGAACCTCAGGCTGGGCAAGGCTGTCCCGCAGCGTGGCCTGCCTGAGCAGCCCTCTTCCTCACACCCTGCCCTCACATCCAGCTACAGTCCAGGGAGCTCCCAAGGAAGTGGTGGACCCCTCCAGTGGCCGGGCCACTCTGCTGGAGTCCATCCGCCAGGCTGGGGGCATCGGCAAGGCCAAGCTCCGCAGCGTCAAAGAGCGCAAGCTGGAGAAGAAGAAACAGAAGGAGCAGGAACAAGGTGAGGATCCTCAGCCCACTCCGGGAGGGGGGCTCTAAGGAAAGGGCCACTTTCTGTAGCCTCCACCAGACTCCCAACAGGGTGCTCTCTGCCCACCCCAAAGGTCAGAGGGGCAGCACCCAGCGCACCTGCCCCATGCTTTCCCCAGGCTGTCTGCAGGAAGCCCTGGGCGGCCATCCCTAACATTCCCACCGTTCCTGTTTGGGCTATGGGTTCCTTCCCGGTTTTGTAGCCTGCTTAGAACCTTCCTCTGTAAACTAATAGGAGACAGAGCCTCAACCCCGCTCAAACTATAACAGAGCATCTTCTTAGATTCTGCCAGGAGCTGTCCCAGGACATGGGTGGGGACCTGAGCTGCTGTAGAGACTGCGGACCTGAAGGGTTAGCTCAGTCCCACTTCTCCAAGCCTCTCGAGGCTGCAGGTTAGGCGTGCTGGGCATCCTAAATGCAGCACGAACAGAACACCTGGGCCCAAAGCCACAGTGCCCTGGAGTCCCGAAGTTGAGTTCCAGCTAGGTTTCTGAGCTTTGCGCTCTGACCTCAGGCAAACTGCCCATCGTCTCTGGGCTGGTTTCCTCGTCCATACAACGGGGCCCCTCCTACCTCCCTGCTTTGTCTCACAGCCAGTTTAATAGTGCCCCAGTGCTGGCCCCACTGATGGCCGGCAGCTCCAAGAGTTGGCCGTGATGCAGTGGCAGCGGGGGGGTGGGGGTGGGGGCGCTGGCTGGCAGGTGTGGATAGTGAGCAAAAAGAGAAATACGACCAAACCCTGAGGAGGTCACTCCAGGGGCAGATTTTGTCCTTGGTCCCCTCATCTGACCCGTGACTTTTTCCTGCCACAGTGAGAGCCACAAGCCAAGGTGGGGACCTGATGTCGGATCTCTTTAACAAGCTAGTCATGAGGCGTAAAGGTAGGAAGCAGAGCCTGGCTGCCCTCCCTGGGCTGGGAGCCTCAGGGTATTTTGTATCCTGCGCCTTCTGCCTTTTCCTTCCTGTTTTTAAGTGTCTAGCGGCTGGGTGAACTGGTATCCCAAACTAACCCCCCCCCCCCCCCCCCCCCCCCCCCCCCCCCCCCAGGTATCTCTGGGAAAGGACCTGCGACAGGGGCCAGTGAGGGGCCGGGAGGAGCCTTCGCCCGAATGTCAGACTCCATCCCACCCCTGCCCCCGCCACAGCAGCCACCTGGAGAGGAGGAGGAGGACGACTGGGAATCCTAGGGGCTCAGCCCCTCCTTCCCCGCCGGGACGTGCACACGGCCGCGACAAGCTGCCCGTGGAGCAGCGGGGATCATGGAGGACTGTCCCAGGCCTGTGCCTGCACCTTCTTCAAGGAGCGAGGTGGCCAGCTTCTGAGGCCAAGTGGCTGGGAGGGGGGAGCCCTTGTGCTCTCCTCCAGCCACAGACTAAAATAAATACATGAATCAATACAACAGTATCATGCAAGAACCACTTTTAATTAAGGAACCCTAGCTGTGCGGAGGGCAAGCGTCTCCTCCAAGCCGGCACCTGTCCTCCCGCTCCCCCTGGGCTCCAGCGGTGGGGGCAGAGCACCGAGTAGACCACGGCCCGTCTCTGGGTCAGGGAGAGCAGAGAGGTGCAGGCAGTAGGGGCGGCTGTTGCAGATGGAGGGACGGAGATTTTCACACAGGGAAAAATGCCTCCGTGACAGACACGGGGTCTCTGAAAATAGTCCTGCTGGGAGCCTAATGGCCCTTGGCATCATTGTTGAAGTCGGGAGGAGGTGTCGTGGAGTTTGCTCAAGTGGCTGAGTGGGAAGGAGGTGCCACTGCCTCGGAGGAGGACGTGGAGCCAGACATGCTATGGGACAGGTTAGGGGCCAGCACTGTGGTTGGGGGGAGAGAGAGACCAGCAGGTGGGGGAGCCAGCACATGGTGCTCTTCCCAGTTCTTAACACACAGACAGAAGGTAGGCTTGAGGTGGGCAGGGGCCCCTGGGCAGGAGCCCTATGGGCACCACGGAGCTGGAAAACAGGGAACGTTCTTAGTTTTGAAGAGAAGGTGAGGTCTAGTACAGCAAACTAGCCGGAAAGGCTGGAGGGCATGTTCCGCCTCATGCGTGAGTGCGCAGGCACTGAGGGAAGGACAGAGCTGCCGCGGGGGAAGGCTGGCCGGGAAGCTGGACTCTGGGCCGTGCTGAATATGGGCAAACATTCAATTCCGGGAGCAGAACTGCCTCGGGATGGGTCCCAGGATGGCCACGACCCACCATTTCTTCAGGATCAACCTGATGTTCTCCTACTGGTTTTTCCACCTGTGCCTGGTCCCGGCAGCCCTCTGATTCCAGAAAGGGGCTGGTCTGGTCTCCAGCTGGATCCTCGCAGAGCAGGCCCAAGACAAACCTTTCAAGTGGGTAGCAGGAAGGAAGAGCCTGGCACCCAGGCAGTGGTGGGCCATCCATCAGGAAGGGACAGACTTCTCACGATGAAACTGAGGCGACAAGAAAGCAGTGAGGCACGAGACCTCGGGGGTGGGGAGTTCCCGGGGCGGGGGGGGGGGGGGGGGGGGGAGGGAAAGGCAGGACCGACCTTCCTCATAGCAGCAAAGGCAGGACCAAAGGTGGCTTTGACCTCCACACGGTCTCGGATCCAGGCTGGCAGCTTGCCCAGGATAGGTGGGCGGGCATACCGCTGATCCAGAAGCACTATGCTGGCAAAATCCTTCTGGTGCCTGATGGCCCTGCCTAGATGGGGACAGAGGTTGGGGCTCTTAGTTAAACCAGCCTCCCCCGCAGTACATTTCTGTCATGCCCCCTCCTTCCTCAGAAAGACAAGGAAAACCTCTCCTTCCTGTCACCCCATTCTCCCACCATGCATCCCAAGAGCCAGGAGCAGTCCCAGGCCTACCTATAGATTGGTTGACAGCCTTCATACACAGGTTCTCCACCAAAGCCTTCCCTGGTGGTGGCTGACCCGGGCCTCTGGGCTGGGGAGGGCAGAGCAGAGCACCTGTTAGCGTTTTCTTGCCCGCCCCCCCCGCTCAGTGTTCTGAGAAAATGGCACCGCTCGGCGTGGGAGCAAGGGCAGGCGTCGCGGGCACAAGGCCAGCAGCGGCTCTAAAAGAGACCGCAGAGCAGCTCCAGAGGTTAAGGGGGTGCGTCCCATCCCCTGGAGCGGACAAGAAACACTGGCACACATCGGGGCAGTGGGCAGGTCACAGCGGTGCGGCCCTGTTATCGCAGCCCCCGAGGCGACAGCAGCTTCTCCCCGGCCGCCTCCTCCCACCCTCTGGACACTGGAGGTACTCACTAGGGTCTGATCCAGATAGGCCATCTTCTCTTGCAGCTCTGGAGACTTGATGTTGGGGTAGGGCATGCCTACCATAACCACACACCTAGGTGGAGGGAACATGAGCCCATGGCATGTGGGCGGTCAGGCCCCCAGCGCGTTTGCCAAGGGCCAGGATGAAGGACCCAGGCCTCACCCTCACGTCATCAACAGCTACATCCAGCGCTCCTTCAGCCCCCTCAAGTTGTGCTTGCAGCCTCCGCCTCCCCCTCCCCACCTGGAGTAGGTGTGCTAAATCGAGAGACCCAGTGTAGACCACATGAATGGAGTCCTGACAAGATTATGCTCTGCCTAATTTCCACCTGGAACCTTTGGCCAAAAGGCCAAAGCTACCTCCCCACACAGCTGAGTGACCCAAGCAGTCAGCCGGGGGTGCAGACTCCGACGGCATCAGCTTATAGGCAGGGACCCAGCTGTTTTGTGGAGTGAGGGGTGATGAATAGCGGAGCCCGGGAGACGAGAGGCCCACAACTTACCGGCCGAGGTTGTCAGAGAAGTTAATACCTTCACTCATCTTTCCTCCAACCACAGAGAGGAGCAGAGCACCTGTCACTGTGCCTCCCGCCTGGCCACAGCACTGTGGGAAATACCAGCCCAGGTTGTGGAGCCAAAGCTTGGATGCCACACAAGATACTGGCAGCTGCCCCCTGTTCTCTGGACCCAAGGCCTCGGAGTTACTTCTCACCTTAATGCACCTGGAATACTCCATCAGCACCTGCTCCACCTGGTTTGCTCTCTTGGGTTCCTGAAATATCTGAAGGAAAACAGACAATGTCTCCCAGAAAAGGGTTTCAAATGCGTGGGTCCCAGCTCTGCTCTTGGCCTTTATGTTTTCCAGGTTGGGAACAGGAGAAGCCCCCAGAGTAAGGGATCTAGGGAAATTCTCCAAAGGTGATCAGGGGTTACAAGTGGTGGGGGTAAGGAACTAACAGAGGCCCAGACATGAGGCCTAACCTTCCGGTCTGACATGCATGAGAAATCCTAGCAGGAACTCTGGGTGCCACTGTCCTCACAAGTGGGAGTTCCAGCTGAGAGGTCACTCACCTTTTTCCTGACAGCCAGGCGGGCCAGCAGACCACTCTTATCCCAGTGGGCATAGACCTGGCGTTGGTACTCATAGGAGGGGAAGAAACAGACCACCCCTCCAGGGACCACAGTGCACAGGTTACACAGAATGCGACCGGTCTCATCCATCTAAGGAAGACAGAGAGCCCTCCCTGGAGCCATTCCTGAGGCCATATCCAAACAGTGCTTCCTGACTTTGGGACTCAAAACCAAGTATAGAGATCCAAGGGTGACTGCAGTCATGGGGGAGACCTGTGGCCCGGAGCGCCCCCCTCCCTATCACACACATCACGATGCTAAGTGCACCAGAGCTAAAACTTATTGCTGGCGTGCCGCCAAGGCCTCCCTGCTCTGACGCCCAGTGCCTAGTGGGCCACTGGGGACTAAGCACCATCTACACATCGGCCACTGAAAATCCCAGGTGCGCCTCTCGCGACAGGCCCCCAAGCCCTGCATCCCTGCCCAGGGCAGGGACCGATATAACCAAATGGCAAGAGAACCAAAGGAAACAAGCAGCTTTCTCATCAGGTTCATCCTGAAAGGACGCCTCGAGGTTCTAAGGAAACATATTTAACAGTCTTAAGGGGTGAGAAGAGGGGGAAGCTCAGACCTCCCCTGAGGAGCATCCAGATGGACACTCTCCAGCCTCTGCCGGCTCTGCGGTGGAAGACCCCAGCACTCATCTCCCCAACACCCGAACACTAAGCACTGGCCAGGGTGCCCAGCACCCCTGAAACCACTCTCCTGCCCCGGCAAAGGCTGTGGTAAGGCGAGCAGGCTGGCACTAACCATCTGCGGCAGCTCTCTCTTCTGGTACGTGAACTCCAGCTGCTGGCTGGAGGGCCCACTGCAGATGACAAGGGGTAAGATATTGTCTGGAGGGATCACGTGACCTGCAGAAACCAGGGGAGGGGCTGAAAGCGAGGTGCTGACGATTCTGTAAGGCATGGTCCGGAAAGAGCATTCCCCAACCCTGTCTTCCATGCCAGGAGGAGCAGTTCCCACTCTCGCCCACCCGCCTGCTTCCACAGCACACGTGGGCGGTACTCAGACCTCTCCACGGAGGCCAAGGACATGGTGCGGGAGCACAGAGAGACGTGAGCTCACGCGAGAGCTGACAAAGCATGGAGCTCCCACTTCATGGTCTCCTCAGCCCCTTGGGCCTGATAAGAGCACAGGGTCAAACTGTGACAACAAGGGGCTGGAGTGTGACGCGTGGCCCATTCCACCCTGGACAAGGATTCTCACCACAGGAAAACTCCACCACTCGCTCAGCTTCCACCCCAGCACAGGCCAGCAGCTGCTCCCGAAAGTCAGACACCTGCAGACCACAAGGCAGGGCTCTGTGATCCCCCAGGGGGCTGGGGGCTGCAGGCCTGAGCAGGCAGGGGGGCCTTGGCAGGGAGGGAGGGAGAGCGAGCCACACGTCGGGGAAGACAAAAGTCTGGGCTGGGAGGTGGGTAAGTGCATAAGAATAGAGAAAAAGAGGTAAAAGGTAAGGCAGATAACAAATTGGCAAAAAGAAAAAAAAATTAATGATACCCAGTGTTGGACAGTCTCAGTGAGACTGTGGGAATAGCAAAGGAAATCTGGTAAACTGGGCAAAGTGCTTCTCACCCCTGGCTATGCAACAAGATCACCTGTGGGAATTCAAGACAAAACCTGCACACCGAGGCCCCAGCCTCAACTACTGGAGAAGAACCTGTGCGGGGGAAGACATACGCGTTTGTGATTTTAAAGCGCTCCAGGGTTTTCACCTACTGAATTGGCAAAAATCCAAAAGTATGACCGCTCCGTGGAGAAAGAGGCGCTCACACACTGCTGGTGGGAGACAGAACTCCAGCTGGAGGGCAACTGGACAATAGTTAATAAGTTGCATGTATTTTTACTTTTCAGCCTGGCAGTTCCCCCTACCCAGGAGTGCCCCCTGAAGATACAGCTCCACGAGCCAACACATGCACAGGGACAATCCTGCGCAGTGATCTGTGAGCGCAAGACCGCCCTTCAGGAGGGCCCGGTGAATGCGCTCGCCGCACCCTCCCAACCATGGCGCCGCGGCCTTTGATGTAAGGAACAAGGAAAGGAGAAAAGTACATATATTTGCTTAGTTTTACAGAAAAATGCAATGAAACCGTGCAAGGAAAGACCAGCAGTCATAAAAATGACTGCCTCTGGGCACGGGGAGCAGCTTGGAGATGGACAGAAGTGGGACTTTCTGAAGGCATCTTTCCAGATGGTTTCGACTTCTGAACCATATACATGTTTACATATTTTAAAAACAAAATTAAGTCACAAATAAAAAAGCAAACTCTAAAACTGAAAACAGATGGCAACAAGAAAGCCTGTCTGTCACATTCACAAGAGAAGCACACAAAGAAAAGCCTGACTTCAAGTGACTTCATATCCTTAGTGACCATACATCCTTAGTAGGATATACTCTCAGGGCAAAAAATAAATGCAAAGAAATGAAATTTCAATCAGTAGTTTACTGTTAGAATAATATTGGTAGTATATGAAAGTATTTGAAGTATGCTGTGGGATAGAGCAAATAAGTAATAAGATACAGCAAATGTAATAAGAAACGAAACGTTCAGCTCAAGAGAAAAGAGATACAGTGTAAGGTCAAATAAATTCACTGATTTTCATTTAGAAATATCAATATGGACTCATGATTTCTTAAAACCATTCTCCCCGGTCTGTCTACAGAAGGCCTAGAAGCAATTACAATCCAGGAGCAGGACAAACACCCAGAACCAAGATGTGGTTTCCACACACCAATCCCCAAAGAAGCCAGGTTATCTTGGAGAAATGAAGGATTTCAGCTCTGGGGCAAAGAGTATAAAGTGACCTGGGACATTCTGCATTCTGTCATTCCAAAAAGCAAGAAAGCATCCCAAGGCTAATGGGGCCTCGTCAAGGACCAAGGGCAGCATGTAGGGGCTCTAAGGGGGCTGAGTCTGAGACACCTGAGCATCAAAAGCAGCAATGACTAGAAATGATTTTAACAGGTGAACAAAATCTACAAGTTTATACAAAAGAAAGAAAAATGGAAAATAAAACGACAGGGGTGGTTCTAGCAGCTGAGGAGAGGGACCAGAGTGCGTGAGCGCCGAGGAGCCTTCCACGGGCTCAGTCCTGTGCCAGGGGTACCTTTAGGACAGGACCACTGTGCACAGACATGGTTCTATGTGCCCCTGTGTTGCTTAAAACAGAGAAAAACTGGAAATCACCTGAATACCTAACAGAAGAGTAGTTCTACAAAACAGAATATATTCACGTAGTACAGCCAGAGCATGGTGGAATAAATGCGTCCGTACTTCCTGAAAAATGTTTATGGTATTTTGTTGCTGAGTGAAAAAACCAAATCGTAGCAACAGCATGTAGAGATAGAGATTTTTGTTTTTAAAATATGTATGTAGATTTGTAAAAATTATGCACACAAAGACTATAACGACATACACTAAAATAAATCTTTGCTGGTGGAATTATGATGTTTTTTCCTTTTGTTGGTCTCTGCTTTTTACAATGAAAGCATAATACTTTCCTACGTACGTGTGTGTGTCTATGAATTTACAGGAGAGGGAAAGTGGCATCTATGGTGGGTCTAAGAAAGGAACGGCGCTAAGGCACCGAATGGGGGCCTGCAATTCCAGAACAGCTGTCTTTGGGAGAAGTGAGGTCCTGCGGCTCCAGAAGCGCCAAATCCGCAGCAGTGCCCTTGCCCCCCCCTCGCCCAGGGCTAAAGGCCCAGGCATGAGACAGTACAGCAATGCCACCTGGTGGACGCTGCTCAGCCTGCTCAAGCTGACCCCTTTCTGGTCTGGGGGCCCACTGGACGGGAAGAGGCCTGACGGTGCAGCTTTCCCCTGTTGCTGTCCTGTCCCAACACCTGGGGTACAGGAGGCTGGCTCTGGTCCCCTTACCGGTTGCATGGTGCCCCCCGCGATGACCACGGCCCGGCATTCCTTCACCACCTGGGCAAAGTGCACAGCTGGATTCAGGAGCAAGAATTTGAGGCTACTCTGACTAAGACTTCCTGAAAAAAAAGACAGAGGCAGCTCCATGGGGCAGGAGGCGGGCTGCAGGCCCAACAAAGACTTCCGTGAGTCTAAGGCAGAGGGGAGCTCAGCTGTGGCTATGTAGGAGCCACGAGAGATACCACTTTCCTTTTTGATTAGATCCCGCTTAATCTCCAGGACAACCCTGAAGTAGACAGCACTATCCTCTCCCTTTGCACATTTATCTTCAGAGAGATAAAGAAACACAGCTTGGAGGTGATGGAATCAAGACTCAAACCAGAACCCACCTACCCGTCTCTCGCAGCCTGGCCCAAGATGCCCCACCGTGCTACCGCCTCACACCCCTCCTCACCACACTTCCACGGCCACCACCCCACCAGGCCACAGGGACCAGTCAGCACCACCCGGTTTCCTGATCCAGTCTTTCCAGGCTCTGGCTTCGCAGCGCCACGCCCGCTCCTTGGGCTTACCTTGGCGGCTCAGGATGACCCTGCCATCCTGGTTGGCAGTGGTGAGGGCTGCTAGGAAGGATTCGATGTGCATCAGCGGGGAAGCCGGCCGTGGCATCCTGGCCTCGCCCTCTTCCACAGGGGTCACAGAGGCTGCACAGAGCAGAAGGAAGAGGCTCTGGGACCCCAGAGGCGGCAGGGCCCCCTGCAGCGAGGCTAAAGCCATTCTCCCAGGGAGTGGAGTCCAGGCGTGAGGCACGGACGTTCCCATCCCCCGCCTGCAGCCCCGTCTCCAGCCTCCTGACTCACTCTGGGTCACTGTGGGCTGCAGGCTCTGCAGGAAGTGCTGGAACCCAGCCAGTGTGGGGTGCTCCCTGGAGGGTGCGAGGACTGTGCCGTACCTTTCTGTGAAGCCAAAGAGCTGGGACGGGGTAAGAGAGTGCAGGGAGGAATGAGGGTGCAGCAGTGGGAGCCCCAGCTGGAGGGAGGTTCTGCCGCACCCCAGACAGCCCACAACTCCCCGCCCCCCCCCTGCCCCCGCCAAGCCTCTGGGAGCCCCACGCCCCCCAGCAAGCAGCACTACAGGAAGAAGAAGGGAGCAGAGGTGACCTGAGTGTCTGAAAGGCCGTGGGGCAGCACTGGGGTGCCGCAGAGCCCGGCCAGACCCAGGAAGGGGAGGGCGCACCTTTCTGCTGACCATGCTCCTCTCACAGTAGCGCCGCACCTGCAAAAGCAAACCCGCTGCAGGCGCCGGCAACAACTAGCTGGAAGACAGAAACCGCCACCTTCCCGAACCCCAGGGAGCAGGACTCCCTGCCACCTCCGGAGGAGCCCACGGCCTCCTTGTGGCCAGGCGTGTCACCCTGCTGAGGTCACGCCTCTCCTGCTGCCCCCACACACAACGCAGTGCTCTCCCACGAGAGCAAGCCTCATGCGTGCGGTCCCCTCACAAACGTGTGTGCACGGCTCCGACCCTCTCTAAAGGTACTGGTGACAGGTCCCCTCCGTTCTCCTTCAAAAGCTGAATCTTGAAAGATCAAGAGTCAAAAAAAACCTCTAGGAGCTAAGGCACGAGGAGGTACAGCCTGGGGCTTGTTGGGGGACGTCGGGTGTGTACACTATGCGCGGCCTGGGAGGGAGACAGGGAGTTGAAGCCTCTGAAGATTTCTAAAGAGAGCGCGATCTTTCAGTGGAGCTCCACTCGCCTATAGTGTAGGAAAGACATCAGAAGGCAGAGGGAGTGAAATCAGGGAGAGCAGGGAGAAGGCAAGAGGAGAAGAGCCTGTCCTGACGTAGCAGCCACGGGAATGGAAAGGCCACGGAAGTTCAAGAGCTATTTCCGGCTCTGGGGCCCGGCAACTGTTTGGATGTGGGACCCAAAGGGAGAAGAAAGGAATCAAAAGGCCTTAGATTGCCAGCCCGTCTGATGGGGTCATGGCAGTGACAGGACCAAAATGGGTAAGTTGGGGAGGTATGAAGACAAATGGGAAGGCAGGAGGGAGAGCGAGCAGGATCAGGAGTCCAGGCCGGGGGGCTCACACGCCAGGCACCATCTGCTCATTTGTGTGCGGCCTGTGCCTGTCCCTCCTGGGGTGACCTCTCCCAGCCTTGGGTCCCTCTGCTTTTGAACAGTGATGGTACCTCCTACCCTGGAGTCACAGAACCTGTTGCGTTGCCTTGAACGCAGTAAGTGCTCTGTATTATTAGTACTTTAGAATCCCTGAGTCGTGAGTCGAGCGAAGGCGGCAGTAGCCTGCAGTGAGCCCGGAGCGAGCTACCACAGGAGGCTGCACTCAAGCCCAAGGCCGGAGTGGGAGGAGGCGAGGGAGTTCTCAGCCACCTCAGCCCAATAGCAGGATCACGCTCCTGAAGTTAACCTCCTGCTCGGACTAGAAGCCCAGGGCAAAGACTATGCCGGAAGAAAGATGGAACAAGGCAAAGGACCTGGGAATTTCTATTTGTGCTTATTTGGGACAATGAAAAGAATCTTTTCTCACCAATCCCTAGGACCCTTCAACCCTGGATTGAAGATTATTTTTTTCTTGCTGATGCAATGCTTTAAGGGTTAAGTAATTAGAAACATTTATGCTATAGATCCTCAGACTTCTAGACTGCTTAAGGACAGAAGAAATTTACTTTCTATTCCTCTGTCTTCACAGTGTTCTGCTCACAGGTGGTAATACAGATAAGAAAATTGGATGTGCAGACACAAAAAGGTGAAAATCTCTACCTTGAACAGGTTGATGTTGTCGATCTGGCTCTCAAAGAGGAAGTCATTAATGGTCTTCAGCTCTGTCCCTAGGGGTAAACAAAGGGCCTTGGAATCCTTACTCTGAAGACCACGGTCCCTGAGGTGAGCTCAGAACCGGCTCAGAGCAGCTCTGGGCCTCTGAAGGCAGTCCTCTTACCTGTCTCCGAAAGGCTCTGTGTGTTGGGATTTTGCTTAATGTTCCCTAAAACAGAGTTCAAGCAGGTCAGGATGGTGCCTCTCTGACCCCCCGCTTCTCACACTGAACACTGTACTCCTCAAATAAGAGCATGCATATTTGAACGGATTTTTTGCCATTTATAAGCACCCAAAAAACCCACTGAGGACAGGAGGCTCTAGGGAGCCTCAAAATCTGACCGTTTACACATGGGGCCCAAAGCCTTGTGGATTTCATTCTTTTCACACCTCCTCCAAGGAGGCTGGGACCAAGTGACCACCCTACTTTATGCAGCCGCAGGAGACGCCCAGGGCACGAAGGAGAGATGGAAGGGAAGAGCACCAGCATTTGACAAAATCCCTCCTGCAAGATGCTCCCCTGGCTTCCTAGAACTTCAGCATGTATGTAAGCCTTCAGGTGGACAGCCATGCAGCAAAGGAAAGGGTAGGTGACAGAGAATTATGGGACTCAGAGCCACTAGAGTCCCCCCTACTAGGTTCATGAAGCAGAAGCAGGTCACATCCCTGCTCTGAGCTCTAGTTTACTCATCTGTCAAAGAGGGTGAGTGTCCTGCTCTCCTCAGAGGCGCGCTCCAAAGTGACTCCACACAGTCCTGTTACACTACGCTGTTATTACTACCTGGGGAGTAGGGTATGGCAAAATAAAAAGGACTCAGAACAAGGAGAAATAAACCAGGAATCTAAAAAGGGATCTAAGGTCAGACAATTCAATGTCTGAAGGTATAAGAAATAAGAATCTTCTCCATCAGTGGCCAAGACAATTCTTGAGGACGCAGAAAACCCAGGTGTCCTGACTGGCATCCAGGGAATGGACCACAGCAAGCTTAGCAGGCCAGGGGTTAGGGTGGGCATGGTGCTCCTTACCACCCAACACAGTCACAAACTTCTCCAACAGATACAGGATCTGTTTGATGTACATCAAGTTCTTGGCCTTCAGACGCTTCCTGAGGAGACACCAATGGACATCAAGTGGTAGTACTCCACAAGCAACTTCCCTTCCAAGTGCTTCAAGCTGATGCCTTTCCATCTAGTGTCTTTCAAAGCAGGCCATGAGTGATAAATATGCCCCCAGAAAAGGCGGCTTGCCATGGCCCTAGCCAGCTATTGTGTCCCGAGCATCCTCTGCTCGTGTGGGGTACACACCACGATGAACAAGAGGGGAACAGCATGCTGGCCTCCCTGGCACTGGGCCTGGGCCAGAGATGGAGACCCCAGGGCTTTCAGAAACTGAGCAGGATTTTCCCTTTCCCCTCAGGAGACAGCGTCTTACCCATATCGTTCCATATACTGAAGCAACTGGGAATGGGCCTGGCAGAGCTGGAGAGAACAGAGAATGGGCGTGAGGGCAGCCCAGGCTCTGGGCAAGCAGCTGAGAGCTGTGCGAATGACATCTCAGATTATGCCTAGAAAATGCCAGCCAGGCCACATGGGAAGCAGGTGAAGAGAGTAGGCCTGGGTACAGACAAAAGGCCTTGAGGCTGCTGGGAGCTGAGAGGCGAAGGAAGGGGGATTCTGCTGCAGTATCCACTTTGGGTCAGGGAAAAAAGCAAGAGGCTGAATCTCTCAGGTAATGAATCTCCCTACTAATTTTTACTGGGTTGGGCAAAGATGTGTTTTAGACTAAGCAGAGAGGTGGTTCAAGGTAGCCATTACACCCTGGCCTAAGGTCAACACAGGCAGTAGAAGTGATGGGGGCACCTGGGTGGCTCAGTCTGTTGAGCGTCTGCCTTCGGCTCAGGTCATGATCCCAGGGTCCTGGGACTGAGCCCCGCCTCGGGCTCCCTGCTCAGCGGGGAGTCTGCTTCTCCCTCTCCCTCTGCCCCTCCCCCTTCTCATGTGCACACAGGCACTCTCTAAAATAATAAAATCTTTAAAAAAAAAAAGTTGTGGGATGCCATGTGGGCCTCAGGGTCAGAAACCAGTGGTCAAGTCCCAGCTCCACATTCATGAACTGTATGACTTTCAGCACATTGCTTAAATGCCCCCTGAATCTCAGAGTTCTCAGTGTTAACTAGGAACACCAGCCCACCTGGAGGCAGTGTGAAAAGTCATGATACCGCCCATGGTGCATGGCACAGAAGAGGTAATCAATCCATTGTGGCTCTCAGAAACCCTGAGCATCCCTCAAAGCAAGGCTAACGACATCGAACTACGTGAGGACCCCTGCTTCCTTCACTTCTCTGACCTAGAGAGAACTAGGTATTAGCATCCTGTGCTGGAGGGACTCAGGATGACTGACTTATGACAGTGAGGAGCAAGGAAATGAGCCACCTCGCCTGAGTTGGGTCCCCCTAGTTCTACAACCTGCTGGAAAGCCAGTCAGCCCCCGGATGAGGCCACTGCCTTGACTCAGGGCACCCTCTCCCAAGCCATTGCCAGACCAATTCCAGGGCTTAGAGAAATGATCCACATCCCTCCACATCCCTCTGCCCCACGACAGGCCCTGGCCCAAGAAAGGACAGCCCAACCCACCTGGGAACCGCTGACCTCCGCACTGTGGATGCCCGTGATGGTGTCAATCAGGTTGTGCGCCTCGTCGATGAGCACCACCTGGCCCTGCAGCCGGATGCCCGCGGCCTGGCGGGTGGCCGCGTGCAGCAGCATCTGGTAGGGCAGCACCACGAGCTGGGGGGAGGGGCAGCCGCCTGAGCAGTTGGGAGGGGGGGCTCCCTGCTCCGGCAGGTGTGCCCCACCTACTCTAAGTGCCTGGTGTGAACAGTTTTTAGTTCCCAGCCAGGATGTGCGCAGGGACAGCTATAGCACGGTACTGTGCTTTTAGCAACAGACCCTTGCCTCAAGTTTTCTGTGGAACATCAAATACGAAACAGATAAAACCGGAGCCAGTCTCTGACCGAACCAAGAGTGGGGGTGGGGAGAAGGGAGCAGAGAGGAGTGTGGAACTCAGCCTCATCCGTACCCCTGAGGTCGCCCCCGAGGCACCCGAGGTTCCTCAAAACACAGTGAACACCCCTGGTGTACTAGAAGGTAGCCCTGCGTTCTGGTCCTAGAGCTGCCGCTTCCCAGCTGTGTGACTCCGGGAAAGTCACTTAACCTTTCTGAGCCTCAGTTTTTTCGTGGGCAAAACTCTATCTGAGATGATTTTACTGGCTTTTTCTAGAGGCAACAAAAATAAATGCATTCTATAAATTTTTAGGTGCTACTTGTGAGGATGATTTTCCAGTTAAAAGAATACTGATAAAGTGAAACTCCAGAAAACTGGAAACTTAAGGCCCAGCTTTAATCCTGGCTCCATTATCCACCTGCTGTGAGAAAACAGATAAATTGTTTAGCCATTCTGGGCCTGTGTCCTCATGTGTATGTATGAATAATACCTGCCTTTGCTTTTTCAGTGGATACTACAAAGCAAAAATGAGGCAACAAGTGTCTCAAAAAGTTAAGATCATGAAAACCTCAGGACATCTTACCATATCTACACACAGGTATCTATGGCACTGATCAGGCGACGTGGCAGACAGACCCCAGGAAGGGCATGCAACAACGGTGGGGGCTGGGAAGGTTCTGGAATTTCCCTCGAGCACCCATGCAACACAGTTCAGGGCAGTATACTAACAAGCATTTAACTGCTGTGTAAAATCATTACTAACATTGTTCCCTGAATCTCTGAAAACCTACCTCATCTTTTCCTGCTTATATGGAATTCTCCACAAATGAAACCCTATTTCCAAAAGTCACTGGAATTAAGCAATAGCAAGAAGACAGTAAAATCATACCAAATAACAATATTTTTGATCTGTCAAATGGGCAGTTTTTCTCTGTGTGTAAAGATGAGACTCAACATGGCAAGTCTAGAGAAGACAGTCTTCTCCCACACTGGCAGGTAGGTGCCTACATCAGGACAGTTCGTCTGAAAGGCCATTTGGAAACACATTTCTGTTCCTCAGCACCCTGACTGCATCCTCTCAGCTTCCCGCGGCCCCGCGCCCCCGGACTCCGGTTTCTCTAGGACTGCACACCCCTTCCCAGTTCTTATGTGCTGTCCCCAGTAAGGCCATCTGTTCCTACAACCCAGAGCCACAGGGGACCGGGGGCCGCCCCCACCCCCACACACTAGGACAGAGGGGGTGACAGGTCACCAGGGTGCTGTGCGTAAGTCAGTCCAACCACAGCCAGGGACATCCTCCCGAATTAAGAGGAATGAGGAAATCCCTCGTGGCTGAGGCCACAGTTAGAGCCAAGAGTTACTGCCCAACCCTCCAGGGTCTTTACCTGGGCTGCTGGAATGGCAGACCGGCTCCCATAATAGGGACAGGCCCGAGCCTCCTTCCCCAGGGTCACCAGCTGCTCAATGTCCTTCACCCCCACCAGGACCTGGTCTCGGAGGAGCTGCAGCTGCTCGTAGCCATAGAAGGGGCAGGTGGCCCGGCGCTCCTGCCTTCTCCTCTTGGGCTTCTCCTCCTCAGCTCTGCTCTTCTCTGAGGGGGCAAAGGCACAAGGAATGAGGCCTGTCCACGCGGTGGCAGTGGGTCCATAATGTCAAGACCCAATTCCATGGGGTGGGGTCTAATAAACCCTTCCCGGTACTGCTTAGGATGGTCTCACCATTCTGGCATTTAACTTTGTGTTCTCTAGAAAAAGCCAGGAAAATCATCTCAGAGCCAGGGTTCTGGACTAGACACTGACCCAAAAAGCAAAACGCCTTTTCCCAAGGAGACGATCTTAAGGAAGGACCCAGCTGCCTGCTCTGCCCTCACTGCCGCTTAAGACACTATCTCCCAGGTCCCTGGTCCGCTTCCGGCCTGCTTCCCACCCCTTCTCAGCACTGCCCAAGGCTACACGACCGTCCCAGAGGCTCTCTGCACAGCTCCAGGCGCTGGGGGCTACCGTGTTTGCTTCTCTGCATCTCCATGCAGCGGTCATTGATGAGCTGCGCAGAACCCAGGGTTTTCACATCTTCGTTTATACAAAGATTCTAGAAGACAGAAGACAAAGAGAGAGTCACAGCGATGGCTACACAATATACAGCAACCCTCCGGGGCCTGCCCAGCCCTGCCAAGAACCAGAAGAGGCCAGTCCTCCCATCGCATGGCCTGCCCTGGATCCACCATCCTTCCACGCCTGGAAGAGGAAGACAAAGGCCCAGAAGAGGGAGCAGGATGGCACCCAGGCCAAGACGCAATGCCTCTGCATACCTGCCGAGAGCCGAGGGAGACAAGCCGGGTGTCCTTGCCAAAGGGGCTCCTCTGTACCTCGTGCACAAACTGAGCCAGCTGGGAGTGTGTCCGACTGCAGTAGTAAATCTGCTCCGAGGAGAAGCGTGGGATTTCAAAGAGGAGACTACAACATCTCCATTCTCTGCACATCAAGGAACACATGGCCTAGTAGGCTGAGGGACTGGGGAGAGTGGCCACAAATACACACACCTAAAGCAACGGGACTCCGTCCCACAGCAGATCTCAGCTAATGCAGGGCCCAGGCAGTCCCCACCTCCCCCTCAGCTCCAGAAGTTTACAAGAACACCCACAACATGGAGCTCCTCCCATCAGTCCTGCTCAGCCGAGAATCCAGCCACTTCACAGGGCTTGGTCATCTTAGGACAGGCTGCCTCCCTGTGCTGAGGCTCCCAAATGGGAAAGATTAGATTTTGGGGAGCATGTCCGGGGTGGGCTGTCCACACACACCGCCCAAAGGACTTGGGGGGCCAGGCTCGCAGTAGGGCAGAGGGAGCTGAGCTGTGTTCTATGCTCCTGAGATTGAGAAGAGCAAGAAGAGGAAAAGAGACATAGGGGGAAAATATCTTTCAGCAGAGAATACAAGTGTCTTACACGAATAAACCAAATGTTTTTAAACATGACAGGTGTCAGAACCCTTCGTACCTCAAAGCGCTCCGTGCCAATGAAAACACAAACAAGAGAAGAGGGAGCCAAAGGGCAGGGTGCTCTTGCTCAGGCCTGCCCTCACCCCCCACCACCCCCAGAAACAGACACCACCAGTCCATGGGCCTGCCAAGTGAGCCCCTCAACACCGAGGTCTGGGGAAGAGTCATGAGGCTGGAGGTTCTTTGTTGATGACAGAGTGAGAAGCAGCCAGGGAGGGGACACAGAGCCCTGGACTCAGGACCAATCCCAGAATACCCAGGACACAATGTCTCACCTTAGTTACATGTTCTTCCTCTGGGTCATCCTCATCCTCGTCCACTCTGAGAGAGAAAATAACACGGAAACTCAGAGAACTCAGTCAACTAAAAACACACTTACTGAGCATCTACTGAGTGCCAGCAACTAGCCCTGGACCTAAACCAGCAAGATGCAGTTCCTGTCATCGGAGGCCAGCACAGCTGAGGCTGGAGCGCTGAGCCAGAGGGAGACAGACACATTCCAGCAACAAAGTTCCACCAAAACAAGGGCTTGTTTGCTTGCTCACTTGGTCAGAGAGACGTGCCGGGCTAACACCTCAACAGGTTGACACAAACTCAACAGGATCTAGATAAGAAGCTGGATGTGTGAAGAAATGAAGAGGAAAAATTTTATATTCAGAACTGGTTGGGGCGCCTAGGTGGCTCAGATGGTTAAGCGTCTGTCTTCGGCTCAGGTCATGATCTCAGGGTCCTGGGACTGAGCCCCACCTCGGGCTCCCTGCTCAGCGGGGAGTTTGCTTCTCCCTCTCCCTCTGCCACTCCCCCTGCTTGTGTTCACTCACTCTCGCTGTCAAATAAATACATAAAAGCTTTAAAAAAAAAAAAGAAAAAAAAGGAATTGGTTGTGTTCTAAGAGAGGCTCCTGTCTCTCGAAATGCCAAGACATGGAAGCTGTAGAAGTTAATCTGCAGGATTAATGGCTCAGGCCCAGGCCCTGAGTAGCATTTTGTTTCTCTAATGGTCACAAACTCCACTCAAGTTCTTTCTCTTGTCCCCAGGGGGGCTCTCGAGAAGTACAAGAGCAGGCAAGTAACCCTGGAGGCAGCTGGCAAAGGGTTTACGGAACACTCACTGCTCCTACCTCCCCGAGGTGGGATGCATAAAGAGGTCTGGCCATCTCAGCCCTGGCAGGGTCAGAAGTTTTGGTTCTAATCCAGGTCCTGAAATCTGCGCTTAAGGGCAGGCCTCTAGCACCAACAAAGAAAAGCCCAGGGCCAGATGATTTCACTGGCGAATTCTACCAAATATTTAAAGAAATGATGCCAACCCTTCTCCAACTCTTCCAAAAAACTGAAGAGGAGAAACACTCCCAAACTCATTTTACGGGACCAGCATCAGTCCAATACCAAAGCCAGATAACGACACTACAAAGAAAGGAAACTACAAGCTAATATATATGCCCAATAAATATAGATGCAAATGTTCTCAACAAAATATTAACAAACTGAATTCAACAGCACATTAAAAGGATCATGCCCCATGATCAAGTGGGATTCCTGCCTGAAATACAAGGATGGCTCAACATATGCAAATCAGTAAATGTGATACATCAATCACAGAATGATAGATAAAAGTCATATGATCATCTCAGTAACACAGAAACAACAAATGACAAAATCCAACACCTGTTCATGATAAAAACTCTTGACGTATGAAGTACAGAAAGAACGTACCTCAACAGAACAAAGGCCATCTGTGACAAGCCCACAGCTAACGTCATACTCAGCAGTGAAAGCTTTTCCACTAGGACTAAGACAAAGGTGCTCACTTTTACCTCTTCTCTGCAACACAGTGGAAGTCCTATCCAGGCCAATCAGGCAAGAAAAAGGAAGAAAAAGCATCCAAACGGGAAAGAAAGGAGTAAAACTACCTGTTATCAAGTGATATGATTATACATAGGAAAAGCCTGAAGACAGCACCAAAAAACTGTTAGGACTAACAAATTCAGTGAAGTTGCAGGATACAAAATCAACACACAAAAGTCAATTTCGTTTCTGCATACTAACAATGAACTATCTGAGAAAGAAATAAAGAAAACAGTCTAATTTACAATGGCATCAAAAACAGTAAAATACTTAGGAGGTACAGACTTACACATTCAGAACTACAAGACTGATGAAAGAACCTGAGAAGACACAGACGACAGAATGTCCCATGTTTGCAGGTCAGAAGAATTCATGTTCCTAAAATGTCCACTCTACTGAAATCCATTTACAGATTCAGTGCAATCCTGTATCAAGAGTCCCACAATATTTTTAACAGGTATAGAAAAAAAAAAAAATCCCAAAAATCATATGGAGCCACAAAAGACCCCAAACAGCCAAAGCAATCTTGAGAAAGAACAACAAAGCTGGAGGCATCAACGTTCTGATTTTAAACAGTATGATAATCAAAAGAGTACAGTACTGGCATAAAAGCAGAGTAATCAAAGCAGGATGGTACTGGCATTAAAACAGACATATAAGACCAACGGAACAGAACAGAACCCAGAAATAAGCCCATGCGTATACAGTAAAGTAGTATTTGACAAGGGAGCCAAGAATACTCAATGAGGAAAGACAGTCTCTCCAATATGGTGCTGGAGAAACTGAACAGTCACATGAAAAAGAATGAAACTCAATCCCCATCCTACACCACTCACAAAAACTAACTCAAAATGGATTAAAGACTTAAATGTAAGACCTAAAATCATAAAACTCCTAGAAGAAAACATAGGGAAAAAGCTTTATGACATTGGTCTTCACAGTGATTTTTTCAATATGACACCAAAAGTACAAGCAAAACAAAAATAAGCAAGTGGGACTATGACAAACTAAAAAGCTTTTGCACAGCAAAAGAAACAATCAACAAAATGGAACAGGAACCAAAAAATGGGAGAAAATATTTGCAAACCACCTATCTGATGATAAGGGGCTTACAACCAAAATATGCAAGGAACTCCTACAACTCAACAGCAAAAAAGCAAATAATCCAATTAAAAATGGGCAGAAGAACTGAATAGACATTTTTTCAAAGTCATACAAATGGTCAACAGGTACATGAAAAGATGCTCAACATCACTGATCCCCCAAGGAAATGCAAATCAAAACCGCAATGAGCCATCACCTCACACCTGTTAGAATGGCTACAATCAAAAAGATAAGTGTTGGCAAGGGGCGCCTAGGTGGCTCAGTTGGTTAAGTGGCTACCTTCCACTCAGGTCCTTCCGCTCAGGTCGTGATCTCAGTTTCCTGAGATGGAGCCCCATGTCGGGCTCCCTGCTCAGTGGGGAGCCTGCTTCTCCCTCCGCCACCCGCCCCATGCACACAGGCGCACAAACACACACTTGCGCACTCTCTTTCTCAAATAAATAAATCTTAAAATATATATATATATATATATATATATATATAAGTGTTGGCAAGACTGTGGAGAAAAGGGAACCCTGTGCCCTGTAGGCAGGAACGTAAATTGGTGCGGCCACTCTGGAAAAAAGCATGGATGTTCCTCAAAAATTAAAAGTATTAAGTAGCATATGATCCAGCAAGCCCACATCTGGGTATATACCCAAAGGAAACGCAATCCATATCTCAAGGAGATCCCTGCACCTTCCTGTTCACGGCAGCAACTAATGAAAACAACCAAAGTATCCACAGATAGATGAATGGATAAAGAACGAGTCACACACACACACACACACACACACAGCGTAAAATAGCCATAAAAAGGAAGGCAATTCTGCCATTTGTGACAATACAGATGAACCTTGAGGGCATTATGGTAAGTGATGTAAGTCAAAGGACAAATTTTGTGTCATCTCGTGTGGAATCTAAAAAAACCAAACTCCTAGAAACAGAGAGTAGATTGCTAGGGGCTGAGGAGTGGGGTGAAGGTAGTCAAATGGTATAGATCTTTTGAAAATAAATAAGTGACTATCGTTAACACTACATTGTGTATTTGAGAAGTGCCAAGAGAGCACATTTTCAAAGAAATGTTACATACGTGAGGTGATGGTTCTGTTAAGTAACCTCATCATAGTGATCATTTTGCAATACATTCGCATATCAGACCATCATGGCACGCATCTTAAACTCACACAATGTTATATCCCTATTATATCTAGAATAAAGCTGAGGGGAAAAGAAAGAAGTCAGGGCAGCCGGGACACTGAGCGTCTGCGGCGAGGTTAGTGCACGGCAGACAGACTGTGAAGGTTTTCTCCATCACCAGTCAACGGAAGGTTTGAGACCCTGGAGTTACTCTCTACACACATGGTCACCACAGTGTCAATGACAACATGGGACACATGGGACCTGGAGTCACCTTTAGAGGAGCAGGAAACACCCCTTCCAAGCTGAGAGCCCAAGAGGAATGACCTCTAGAGGCACTCATGCCTTGGGGAGAGCCATTGATGTCAAAATGACCTTAATGCCCTTCCTAATGCCCAAATCAGGTCACTCCCTTGCCTGCAACGACCCACAGCCCCGCGACATGGAGAGAGATACCCAGACCCCTCAGTGGAACTCTGAGGTCCACACAAACTGACAGCTGCCTCTTCTTTGCCTCTCTTCCTCGTTCGCTCTTAGCCCCTAGGCCTTCTCTGTGTCCCTCAAACCCACCAAACCTGCTCCCCTTTCCAGACCAGGGCACCAGCAGGCCTCTGACTAGACCTCTCCTCCCAGGTCTTCCCATGGCTCTTTCTCACCCTTCACCACCTCCTCAGAGGCCTCTCCTGGCTTCACCTAGAGATGCAACCCCACACTCTACCCGCTGCACCCGGTTTTATTTTCCTCCTGAGCAAATGCGCTCATTTCACGCAGTTACCATCTGTGTGTTTGTCCCACCACCCCCCGCCCCCAACCACATGCAAGCTCTCCATGGGCAGGGGGCATATCCAGCGTACTTGGCATCTGGAACCACGCCACACCTAGAGCAGACCCTCAAAGGTCATCTGTGCAACTAAAGCGTGCATGAAAAAGGAGGCTCCCACGAGGGGAAGCATGACCTCTGAAAAGCCTCACTGTCATCTTCAGGGTCTTCTACTCCACCCAGCAGCTTACTGCTCACAAATCAGAAACCCAGACAGAAACCAGAGAGTGGAAAGAGCAACTCAGGCTAAGGATACGTTGATGGTTTAGGTCCTAAAGCTCCCACGGTGTAGTCCGGGGGCGAAGAGCACGTGACTAGAGCCGGCCCGGCTGGGTGCAGTCCCTACCCCTCCGCCTCCTAGCCCTGTGGCCTCGGCTAAGGCGCAGCCCCTTGCCGGCCGTGACGGGGAGACACAAACCTTGCGAGGCTCCCAGAGTTCATGCACACGAAGCCAGTGCTGGCACAGGGCAGGGCTGGCCACCACCGTCACCACCAGTGACACACGCTCAGGAGAAGCCTGGCTGAGAGCGGGGGCAGGTGGCTGGCATTCCATCCCTTCAGATGCCTTGTGAGGGACAAAGCAGCCTGCCTCTGGGCACAGGAGCTGCTCCCGTGGGAGCCCCCGTGTCGACGAAGGCAGGGGCGGCGGGTGAAGGAGAAGCGCCATCTTACCCACTAGCTGCTCCCTTCTCCTCGTCGCTCTCATACTCGGCGAGGACCAGGTCCTCCTCCCCAGCCGGCTGCTCCCACGGCTCGGCCCCTGCTCCTGCCGCTAGCGCCTCCCTGCTGAGGCGGAGGACACGCTCCATTTCTTCTTCCTCTTGTCTCTGTGTAGGAGCACCCCAAGTGGGAAAGAGAAAGAAATCTCAGTCCCGGCACTCCCGCCCCCCGCCCGAGTTTGCCTCCGAGTGGCTACCACGGAGGACAAGGCAACGCCATTACCACGGGCCTCGCTCTCCTACCGGTGTCCGTACCCCCGGTATCAGTACCTCAGCTCAAGCTGCAGCTACTGGGCGATGAGAACTTAGCCGGCGGGGGGCAGGGCCAGCAGACTGAGGTCCTGGCCACTCCCCCACAGGAGCGACACCGGAAGGCCCCGCGCACCACCCCTGCCCCCCCAGCAGAGGACGCTCACCATGCGCTTGGCTGCATACTTGAGCTGTGCATTGTGCCGGATCTGCTGCAGCTGTTCCTCTCGCTTCTTCCTCCTGACCTGCTCCTCCTAGAGGGTGGACAAGCCAGAAAGGAAACTCCTGCCGAAGTCCCCAACCATGCCCTTCTTGAAGAGTCTGGGGCTCAGCCCAGGGCCTCCATACACGGGGCGGGGCGGTTCTTCCGGGGACTGCAGCATCCCTGACCCTCAGTGTGGGAGGTCTGCACACTCCCTCCCACAGCCACACACTCTCAATCCAATTCATTCCCTTAATGGAGTTTGCAGCCACTGAACCGCGTTGCCAATGGCAACGGTGAGGTTCCTTTCCCAGGTAGGTAACGAATGGAACCGTCCACCCCCGTCCACCCCGTCTAGAGAAGGCCTGTTGACGTCAGCTTTAAAAAGACAGCACGGGCGCAGTACCACAGGCTCAAGAAGGCACCGCAAAGGCAAAGGACGTGCTAACTCCCAGAATCAACCCCAAATTACCAGCCCAGCCCTGTTTCCTGGATGGCTCCCACCTTCTGTCACCCCACAGCTCACCTTCAGTCGGTCCACCAGGTCCCTTTCTTCCTTCTTCTGCACAAACTGAGTCACCCAGTCAGGCTCCCCCACAGGCCTCAGGGTGTCTGGGGTCTCTTTGCAGGAGGATGAGAGAGACAGGGGCTGCTCCTGCCCGTCACTTAAGGGGACAGTTCCAGTTTCAAGGAGACGTGCCTCTTCTTGATGTTTCTTCTGCTCAAAGTCACGGAGCCAGGAAAGGGCCCCACAAATAAGACTTAAAGATTTTCCCTACAGGAAGAAAAAGGTCTTCAAAAACGAGAACAAAAACCAAAGCTTTCCAAATGATGTTTCCCATTTTAATAAAGCCTTCAAGGAAGGTCTAACTTTAAATATTAGAAGGCACTCTAAGACCAACCTGGGAAAGGGCAGGAAGGGAATTAGCAAAAAGATAGCCAGGAAAAATAGGAAAAAAGGAAGAAAGAAAAATAAAGTTCTTGGTTTAATTATATAGCTCACTGTTCCTAAGATAATTTAATGTGGCTTATCAGGTTACATATAAGTACTGCAAGTTAACATAATTAGAAGCTGAGGAATTAGATAAAAATCCCCAAAAAAGAATTAAGGCCAAAAAATACATGGCTTGAAACCCTATATACTTGCTAAGGGGGAGCCACATTTGGCTCTATGCTTTAATACAGCCCATGTGCAGACAGAACACGATCAGTCCCATGAGTCCCAGTCTTCAAAAACTTTTTAAAGCAAACTAATTGCTCTGGAGAACATAATTCTTAATTCAAAGACTAGAATTTTCCCTGTGGGTCCTTGCTGTGGGTTGAATTGTGTCCCCCCCTCAAATTCATATGTTAAGTCCTAACCCTGAGTGTCTCAGAATGTGAACTTATTTGGAAATACAGTCACTGCAGATGCATGTAGTTAAGAAAGAGGGGGGCCCTGATCCACTAAGACTGGTGTCCTTACCCAAAGGGGAAATTGGGCCACTGAGGCATGCCCAGAGGGAAGGCGATGCGATAAGACACAGGGGAGGATGGCCACCTACATGCTGAGGAGAGGGCCAGAACAGTCTCCTCTCACGGCCCTCCAAGAGAACCCTCCCTGCCTTAGAACCCGAGTCTGCACTTCTGGCCTCCAGAGCTGTGAAGAGTAAGCTTCTGTGGTTTAAGCCCCCAGCCTGTGGAACTCTGTTAGAGCAGTGGGAGCACTAACACAGTCCTTCTGGGGCAAGAAAAAAAATGAGGCGTGTGTGTGTGTGTGTGTGTGTGTGAGAGACAGAGAGAGAGAGAGAACCTTCTTCAGAGCTGCTGCAAGCATTAAGTAAAAGCTAATACCTACTCCAGGATTAGAACAATACCTGGTACATAAGCAACAGGAGCTAATTTTTTTTGCTATTATTAAGTAATAATAGTAAGATTATTACATCCTGCAATAAAAACCTATTTCATGAAATTCTTAAAAGGCCCTATGACAGAATGGCACTTCTGAAGAATAAACAGATGACATATCTTTGGAAAAGCCCCATATAGACCATTTGTCTCAGCTTTTGATAAATAAATATACAATGGCAAAGACTTCCAAACAGCACTCCCCAGCAGCAGCTGGACAGCAGCCATTCTGTACGCCAGTAAAATGGGGAGCCACCGGCTTTAGTCATCACCAAGCTAGGGGCCGGGGAGCCATCCCCCTAAAACAGTGGCCCAGGGTCGGAAACCCGGTCAGAGAGCCAGCACCCTCCACTGGAAAGTGAGCTGAGGAAGTTCCCAAAGGGAACGTCAAAGTTATCTTCCCACAATTGTGAACACACTCTATCACAGAGAGAAAGGAGAACTGAGGCCTGCAATTCTATATCCTCTAGTAAGACAACAAAAATTTAAACTGGAAAACGTTAAAAGGATGTATGACCCAATGCTTGCCTCAGTTAATAAAGTACCCACAACATAGCTAGCTTTGAACAATGTTATTTCGTGGAGTACCATCCAAGATATCACAGTTATACAAACACCCACACTGTAACAAGCACTGGACTTGATGTTGGGAAGCAGAATTCTCTAGAAAATGCCCACAGGCACAAACTTTACACACGAACCGCGGGGCATCACATTTCCCTGGGAAGCATGGGCTCCAGGTGGAGAGGTCAGCACAATGTGGCGGACTCATGAAAGGCTAAAATGGGGAGGGACAAGAGAAGCAGGTATCATCAGGAACTAAGTGGGGAGCTTGGCCACTGAGGTAGAGGTCTAGCAGGTGAGGCACCGCGTGTAATGGTATGGCACCCCTGTGTGCAGTGGGGCACCAACGACAGGAGGAAGAACTTACTAGAGGCAGGATTTAGACAATGTCAGAATGGGATGGTAACTGAAGTCACAAAGACAGGAGGCCCTGGAACCAAGAACATCGACAAGAAAGGGCTGAGCAGAGGAACAGGCAGAGGGCTGAGATGGGGACCTAAGCCTTCAGGTTAAACAGGGCAGAATGAACACATGCTCTTCTGTGTCCTTTTCTGAAACATGCTAAAATTACACCAAAGGAATAAAAGAGGCTTAATACCCACAGAAACAAAGAAAGTGGAAGAAGGGAAAGTAACAGGTTTTAGGAGAAATGGAAAGCAGAGAACTGGAACTGAGAGGAGTAAAGGATGCTAAGCCTAAGTGCCTGCAGAGATCCCCCCGATTCCTGCTCAGAAGCCCCAAAATTGCCAAGGATGTCCCCTCCCTGCAGAAGACAGGATGTGTACCCTCTGGAGGAGCTGAGCCAAGAGGGTTCTGGAGATGGCGGGTCAAGTGAAGGGTGGGGAAGAGGGCCAGACTCAAAGCAGGACGCTAAGCGAAAGCCCACGCACCTAAAGCAGCTTTCCCAGAACACCCTCAAGAATAATGGCCATCAGGCTGGGACCAGAAGGCAAGAGCTTAAAGGAACCTTCTCTGGAAAAACTGATGGCTTGAGAGAAATCACACAGTGACTGATCACTAGAGGCCCCAACAGAGAGGCTAGCCCATCAGTCCACAGCCAGCCTGCCCCACAGCCTGTCAGTCAGCCCTGTGGTGGCTTTTTCTTGAACACCAACAGAAGATAGCCAAGGATGACCAGACATTTGAGGAAAGCCTCTCAACAAAACACAGAACCCAAACTGGGGGAGGGAGAAGGATGGACAATGAGACGATGCAGGGTAGAAAAAATTCAAAAATGCTACTTTAATTGATATCCTCAGAAAGATATTATTTCCATGAAACAAGAACAGGATGCTATTTTTAAGAAGCAGAGAATAACAATAAGTTCTTAAATATTAAAGATAGGATAACAGAAATACACTGAATAGAAAGACTGGACAACAAAGTCAAAGGAATCCTGAAGCAGAATTCAAAGCAAAACAAAACAAGAACAAACCAATATGCCCAAAGAGACAAGCAACTAGAAGAAAACATAATTGGGGCACCTGGGTGGCTTAGTCGGTTGGGCGTCTGCCTTTGGCTCAGGTCATGATCCCGGGGTCCTGGGATCAACTGCCGAATCAGGATCCCTGCTCGGCAGGGAGTGTGCTTTTCCCCCTCCTTCCTGCTCATGCTCTATCTCTGTCTCTCTCAAATAAATAAATAAAATATCTTAAAAAAAAAAAAAAGAAGAAGAAGACCAGGAGGTCCAAACTCAAAGAATGGGAGTACCAGGAAGATTATCAAATGTGCGAAAACATCTCAGAATGGAAAGATAGAAGCCTCCAGATGCAAAGTGCCCATCAAGAGGCCAACACAAAAAACTAAACACACTCATCCAACCCATCGACATGAGATTTCAGAATACAAAGGATAGAGGATATCCTGAAACTCTGGAAGGTGGGGTGGATCAGGTCACCAAGGACTGAGGTGCAGGTTGCACTTGATGTCCCAGTAGCAACAATGGAAACCAGAGGGTAGAGGAAGCAACTATTAGGGAAAAGCATTCTGCAGCTAGAATTATATACCCAACCCAACTATCACTATCAGTCAAGTGAAAAGGCACATCAATACATTCTCAGACCAGCAAAGTCTCAAAATCTTACCTCCCATACACCTTCAGGAACATTCTCTACCAAAATAAAGAAGTGAACCAAAAAGATACGGAATCCAGGAAACAGAGAATCCAACAAAGAATACACACAACAACGTGGATGATCCCCAAAATATTATGCTGCCTGAGCAAAAGAAGCTAGTCACAAAATAGTACTTCTATGTTTCCATTTTCATGAAATTTTAGAAAGACAGAATGCATATACAGAGATGGAAAGTGAACCCTGACTGGCTGGGGTAGGGTGGGGTGTGAGGGGGGAACAGCAGCCAAGGGTACAACAAACTTTCTGGGCTGGTGGAACTGTTTTGCATCTTCACTGCAGTAGTGGTTATATGGGGGTTTACATCTGTCAACACTCACTGACTTGTGGATTTAAAAGGGGTATATTTTATTATATGTCAATTACACTCCATAAAGTTGATTTTTTTAAAGGAGAGAAGGGAAATCCCTAGCATTACAGTTGTGAAGTAGATCTTAAGAGTAAACTGAGAACTTCAAGAAGGAAGTCTCCAGGGTACAATGGAGTTAGTAATTACTACAGACTGAATTATGTCCCCTCACAAATTCATATGTTGAAGCCCTAACCCTCATGTGACTATTGGAGAAAGGGCCTTCAAGGAAGGGATTACGGTTAAATGAGGTCCTAAAGGTAGAGCCCTGATCTGATAAAACTGGTGTCCTGATAAAAGGGGGAGAGACACCAAATCTCTCTCCACCATGTGAGGACACAGTGAGAAGGGGGCCCCCTACAAGCCAGGAAGAGTCCCTGCCAGAAGCCAGAGGCTGCCCAAACCTTGCACTTCCAGCCTCCCAAACTGAGAAATAAATTTCTGTCCTCTGAGCCACCCAGTCTGTGGTATTTTGTTATGGCAGCCTGAGCAGCCAGACTAAGCTGTAATTTTATGGATGGAATATCATACGGGAGAGGCCCCTGGATGGTGTGAGAAAGTGGTGTAGGTATATTAAAAACTAGACAAACTTTAAAAGGCAATTATCAACTCTGGGAAAACAAAAATTATTCAAGAAGAAAACCCACAATCAGGGCATACTGATTTAGCAGAGGCTAAAATTTTCCTAACTACACCGGGAGGATGGGGCGAGGGAAGGAAAGGAGATAGTAAGAGAGCTACGTCTTAGCTATCACAAGAGGAAGGCACAATCACTATAATGAATAAATCAAGAAACAGCACCAAGCTTACAATTTCAGATATGCTTTTCAGAATATACAGGATTTCAGAATATACAAGTATATTTCTTAGGAACCAGTTAAAAGAATTAAAAATACCTTCCCAAAGAACCAAGTTTGATAAACTTTTTAACTTTTTAAATAACATGCATTATTTTTGATTAAATTTTTTATGACTTTAAACAAAGGAGAAGGATATGTTCAATGATACTAACTGCTGCAGAGAAATCAAATAAGGACTCGAAACACCCAAATCTACTAATCAGGAAGTCACTGCTGAGACTAAAAACCAGTCTGCGAGGACTGGTAGGGGAAGAAGGCCTGCTGCACCAGGTTAGAAGCCTCCTGTGGGCAGAACTCACCAAGCTCCGCGGGATGACAGGGACAGAGGAGGACCTCCAGGAGGTCGCGGCCTGGCTGGGGGACCTTCGAATCAACACACGCAGCTCACTACCACATAGTACTTTCTAAAGGAGAGGCAGGGACTGCTCACTACAGCCCTAATCCTCCTCCTGGCCACCCTCTAATAAATCCCTCCATCATTCCACTCCTGGAAGGAAAAACTCAGGGGCCTTTGGTTGGATCTCTCCAGCACTCAGTAACTTTGTTCCTGACAACGAAACCAGTATGTTTATAATCTGTGAAAAAGCCAAGGTAATTTGTTTCTCAACATCAAAGCAGCTGTGTGCCCAGAACAATGTGGAAAGCTTCGGTGCCATAGGTCTTGGTTTCTACAGGCATTCAAATTCTCCTTTGCCTTCAGCGTAACTGTTCTCAGACCCTGGGGCTGCATTTAACATTTAACAGAGGAAGTGACTGTTACTCAGAAAGATAAACCAAGGGAACAACTTCGCCCAACTTCAAACCAAGAAAATTTCTGCCTAGGTTAACAAGCATGCTAGGTGGCTTCTGCAGTGCCGTAATCGGGGTCTCTCAGGACCCTCTTGGCCCCTGACGAGTCATACTTACAGTGCCAGTCGGACTCTCAAATATTCCAATCTTGCCAGCCTCCAACACCCGATACAGCTCTGCCATGAAGTCTTTCTGGATGGAATACGGTGTGAAGGGAAAAGGGAAATGGATACCACCAACCTCCTGGGTTTTATTAGCCATGGTCCTAGGGGGAAAAAAAAAATAGGCCTGAAATCTAGAACAGTTCCTAAGACCAGTCTCAATACTAGTTACGGAATTTCTCCTCAGGTTGTACACTTTTTTGCAAGCAGAGACCATGTTCTCCCCAAGGTGCATGCCCTCATGAAGCCATACCCAGCTCATGCAACCCATCTAATGACATTTATCAGAAATGACTATGCAGAACGCAGCCCAGCAGACCCGAAACAGAAACCGCCCTGCCATTTTACCTGGGATTCCTCTGCTTCTTGGACACCCTTCTAATGCCTCCAGGGAAGGTGTAAAGACTTCCTCTCGAGGTGTGCCCCTGAGGTCAGGGGTGTTGCTCCTGACTAGCTGTGCAGCACAGTTCTGCCCATGTCCACAGCGCAGCCTTTGCCTGGCAAAGCCGCCTCACTTAATCCTGCTGCCAAGACCTGTAAAATCATGACACACAGGCAGAGAATCACCAGTACAGTTCTTTACGTGGCACAGGTGCACACATACATCCGTATTTCATAGGGATCTTTAGTTTGCTTCTTTGTTCGTCCTAGCCTCCATTTCCAGGATAAACCAGAGCCTCCTCCTAAAGCCTTCCCAGCATCAAGAAATAAGAGCTTTTTGTCTGGTTGCAGACTGGGAGAACTCTCCTGACAGGGACTAAGCCCTGGCTGGAATTCCAGAGCTCCCCAACACTGAGACCATAGCATTTCTCTTTCCTTGCCAGGCCAAGGTCTAAGAAGAACTTCTCAGCTCCGTGTTTTATCTTTTTTCCCCTCTTCTGAACCAAATTTCTCTAAGATAGCTTCTCCATACCCTTTCTTCCTTTAGATTTTTTTTTTAATCTTTAAGTAGGCTCCATTCAATGTGGGGCTTGAACTCATGACCCTGAGATCAAGAGTCACATGCTCAACGGACTGAGCCTGCTAGCCGCCCCAACCCTTTCTTCCTTTCATTACCATGTGGAGGACTGACCCTTCCATCCTGGTTCCCACACTCTCTTTGGAAGTCACTGCTCCAAACTATTTGGCAGGCCCATCTCTTCTAAGTACAAGTACTAATCAGTCTGAAATCCACTTACAATCCTGCTACACGACTGGCCTCAGTAAGACTAGTGACAGTGTCAATACATTTATGAAGGGAAAGGTAGTTGCCATGATATTCTTCCAGTTATAGTTCAGGAGCACCTAACAGGACGACAGAGGTGAAAAACTACAAGAAGGGTGACTATTAAAAACTAGGACCATTCAGGGACGCCTGGGTGGCTCAGTTGGTTAAGCGACTGCCTTCGGCTCAGGTCATGATCCTGGAGTCCCGGGATCGAGTCCCGCATCAGGCTCCCTGCTCGGCAGGGAGTCTGCTTCTCCCTCTGACCCTCCTCCCTCTCATGCTCTCTGTCTCTCATTCTCTCTCTCTCAAATAAATAAATAAAATCTTTAAAAAAAAAAAAAAAAAAAAAAAAAACTAGGACCATTCAATACTGAGAGGGAGGCATATAAAAAAAAAACAAACAAAACAAAAACAAAAACAGGAAGAAAAGAGGAAGGTGTCTAACAAATTTTGATCACCTAGTATGTGTTAAACACTCCACAAGCCTTTTTACTATTATCCCAGTTAACCTGTACAACACTGTAAGGATACAGTTGTTGGGTAATCATGCTTCCAGACACTAAATAATTTTCAAGGGCAGAGTTAACAAGAGAAAAACCAGGGATCCACACCAAGGTCCACATGGCTCTCTTTTAGTCAGATTCATCTCGCAAGAGATAATCAGCAGAGCCAGAAGGGAGATCTAATGAAAATATACATATTGAGAAATTACGCAAAATCTGCGAAAACCTACAACAGAAGCCGCTGACAGAGTGGGATTTCTAGAACTACAAAGTAATCCAGATCCTAAGAGAGCTCCAAGAACTTCCCCACCAAGTAAACACCCACAGATTGCCCTTCTGCTGCTCAGTCACATGCCAGAGGGAGCCACTCACTGACCTCCTCCGCTTACTCATAGCTTCTGCTTACCCCAAACTTTGGGTGGCACAGGGCCTCTTCGGCGCCCTCTACCTGTGAACTTGCCTGGCAAATGATGGACATTTAGGACAGCCTTCTCAGAGAAGCCTCCCCCTCTATTTGGCCACCCTATTCGGGTCAAATACCACTCCCTATCCAAACACACATACACCACCCTGCTTGAAGTCACTCTTTTGTCTCATTACCCTGTATTTAATTTCTTCATAGCTCTTAGCACTAACTGAACTTATTTTATTTATAATCCTTTCATACCAGAATATACATGGCGTAAGAGGAGGAACCCTGTCTGTCTTGTTCTTCCCTGCCCCCAGCACCAGAATAGGTACTTTGGCACCTAGCAGGCATTCAAATAAATTTTGATGAAATGAATGAATAGCCAGCTTGATATGGTGGCTGTAGGCAGAGGTTTCTGTTCTTCAGAGGTGTGGGCAGAGGAGGTCCCACAACTAAAATATCTAGTCCAAGGGCCAGTTCTTTAATGGTTTCCAACTGCTTTCATGTAACCTCACAGCAACCCTGTGTGATATTTTTATTGGCTCTATTTTATAGATGAAAACACTGAGACTCAGAAAGGCTGAGACTTGACCAGTCACTCAGCAAGTGCTTGAACCCAAGACTTGAACCCCCATCTGCCAGACCTCCAAGCCCCTGGGTTTTATAGTTCATCCCTCTTCCTCCCACCAGGGCAAGCCTACTGAAAAGAAAGACTTGGTTACTAAACTTCAGAATGACAACATGAAACAATATAGAAGAAAGGTAATTATTATTTCACTTCCCTGTGGGTGGTAATTATGGATCTCATTATTCCAAAAGCAGCACAAGCTAAATCACAAGTTAAAGAAGCATTTGCATAAATGCTTGAATAATGGATTCACTAAGTGCTATTAAGGATATTTGGTGTAACTTTTTCTCACCTCTTCAGGTTGGTTGTGTGGTGGACAACCACGACCCCACAAACAAATTCTCCCTAGAATTTCCCACCAGTGCTAAGGCACACACCATACGCTTATTAAATGAGATAAAATACATGAAAGTATCTCAGGTACTTGTTAGTTCTCAAAGTTCATTTTCTTCAGTTCTCAATCATCACTCATTATTTACTTGCGTATAAACTATAGCTACAGACTGAATTGTGTCCCCCCAGCAAAATTCAAGTGTTAAAGGTCTACTCCCCAATACAGACTGTATTTGAAGATAGGGCTTTTAGAAGGAAACTGAAGTTAAACAAAGTCATAAGAGTGGGGTCCTAATCCTTCTAAAGACGAGTGACCTTGGAAGAAGGGGAAAGAGGGAACTCTCCACACCATGTGAGGATGAGGAAGAAGGGGGCCCTCTGCAAGTCAGGAATAGAGCTCTCACAAGGAACCAAATACACCAGCACCTTAGACTTCCCAGACTCTGCAACCGTGAGTAAACAAGTTTCCGTTAAGCCCCCCAGTCTAAGGTACTTTGTTATGGTAGCCTGAGACAACTTCCAGCCAACTATTGTGCTGTTAGGTTCCTAAAATACTTCAACTTCACACACCTGGGAGACAACACAGCCCTAAAAGAAGAAAAGCTTCCCTACACCGGCTGCTAATCGAGCCACAGCTTGGTGCACAGCTGCAATGCTCCAGATCTGGAGAGACAGCCCGGCCCACAACCCCCACATTCTCACCTTGCTGGAGCCTTCTATCTCCCTCCCAGCTCCATCCTCGGAGCGCTCACGCTATGTAAGAAGAATCTGCTACTTATTAGCATTTATTTCCACTTCTATGACACCTCCTCCAACAATGTGGTAAATTCCATTCATCCCAGTCCTCTAGACTGAACCCTACTCCACTTTGATTCCCTGACGGGCAGTAGAGCGGAGCCTTTAACAGTATGGGAACTGGGCTCCGGTGGCCAAGTCTGGGATCCCAGCTTATGTTAATATCCCTAGGCCTCAGTCTCCTCATCTGTAAAAGAGAAACAGGTAACAGCACTTACTCATAGCGTTGTAGTGATCACTAAATAAGGTAATTTATGAAAAGCGCCTTAGCACAGCCGGGCTAAATTGAAGCCCCCTGACGCAGGGTAGCTGTTCTCACTCCGAAGCGCAGCTCCAAAGCCACTGCACGTCCCACCCTCATTGGTCTGCCCTTTCCCCTCGCATTGGTTTCTAGCCCGCCAATCACACGTTGGCCCCGCCCCTCCGACTCCAAAACCTTTTCCCGCTCCCGACTCGCCCTGCCCCCCTGCACAACAGCCCGCCGCGTTTGCGTTTCCACCGGCGTCTACCCTCTCTCCTGTAGCTTCGCCTCGTCCTCACGCGGTACCGCGCTCACCCTCTTCGCCGGCGGGACCGCTTCGCTGAAGCCGGGCGGATGAGGCGTTCGAGCAGAAAGTCGCGTAATTTCAAACCGCGGCGCACCTCCGTCGACGTCGGCCCCCAGGAGGAGCGTGCTGCGTTGCCACGCCCCCGCGCCACTGCGCCTGCGCAACCCGGAACTCGGAGGGGCGGGGTGGGGTGATTCGCCTTTTGTACCTCTGCGCTTGCGCAGCGGGTTCAGAGCTGGGATTATTTTTCTGGCGCTGGAAACCGTCGTCACGACAGAACCCTAAAGGCTGGGGTCAGGGTACTGGGCTTTCTCCCTTTGCCCTCTTGCCAGGTGCAGGATGTTTCAGTGATACTCCTCCGATTGGCGCCAAATGTACTGAGCTCAACAGTTCCTTGACTTGATCAAATTGACCAAACACGCAAACGACGAGATGCTGTAGCCAAGAATCAGGAAACCCGTATTCTGGTCCTGGCTCTTGTCAGGCTTTATGAGTGAACCTCAGTTATTTTACCTCTAAAATGGACGGCATCTGCCCTGCTCACCTCGACAGGGTTGGGTTGTGCAGGGTCTTGGATATCTTGAAATCGTGTAAATTAAAGCACTGTAGAAGAAGAGTTTAGATTATTGCTCCCACGAAGTGCCAGGTACTCCCCTGAGGGGGCAAGGAAGATAAAGCACCAGCCCTACCATCAGGGAGCACACCTTCTAGTTAGAACAAACATGTCACCTTCACCTCTCTGGACTTGGGTTCTCCTTTGTTCACTCTGGGAATTAAGACCTATATCTGATCCCTACCAACTTTCTGAAAAGTATGTCCAGTGTGTGTTTTTTTCAACACCACCAAACTGAACTAATTTCTGACACTATCTGGAGATAGCGTTAGATCCTACAGGTTAAGGGCTCAGTCCTACAAGACTGCTCCTGCCCCCACTTCAGGCACCAATTACAGGTCTAGGTTGTTACCGGTGCTTCTGACCCACCAGGCTATAGTTGATGGGAGGTTCCCATGACCCCACCCCCATCCCAGGCGGATTAATTTGCTGTAGAGGCTCAGGGAAATATTTTGCTTACTAGGTCGCCAGGGGTTTTTTTTGTTTTTTTGTTTGTTTTTTTGTTTGTTTTAATAAAAGGCTAAAACTCAGGGACAGATGAAAAAGATGCATAGGGTTACGTGGGAAGCTTCCATGCCTTCTCTAGCTATGCCACTCTCCCAGGACCTGCATGCATTCACTGACATAGAAGATCTCTGAACCCCCTACTTTTGGGGTTTTATGGAAGTTTCATTACTCAGGCATGATTGATTAAATCATTAGCCATTGGTGATTGAACTCTATCTCCTGGCCTTTTCCCTTCCCAGGAAGGCTGGGGGGTGTCCCACCTTCTAATCTCTTGGTTGGCTCCTCTGGCAACCAACCCCCCATCCTTAGGTTACCTAGGGGCCTTCCAAAAATCACTACATTAACATAACACACCTCCATCGATCTCAGGAAATTCCAAGGATTTTAGGAGTTCTGTGCTAGGAATGGGGACAAATACCAAATATATATTTATTGCCACAATATCACAGAATGATTCTAAGAAATGATAAAGGAGGGGCGCCTGGGTGGCTCAGTTGGTTAAGCGACTGCCTTCGGCTCAGGTCATGATCTCAGGGTCCTGGGATTGAGCCCCGCATTGGGCTCCCTGCTCAGCAGGAAGCCTGCTTCTCCCTTTCCCACTCCCCCTGCTTGTGTTCCCTCTCTCGCTGTCTCTCTTTCTGTCAAATAAATAAATAAATAGATAGATAGATAGATAGATAGATAGATAGATAGATGATAGATAGATAGAAAGAAATGATAAAGGAGGCATTTTATACTAAGTGCTCCCCCTGGAATGACATAGGTAATTGGTGTGATTTCCCAGCAGGATCAAGGGATGTTAGGGACAGTTTGCTGGAATTTGAAGGAAAGGCTTTCAGGGAGAGGAACCAGTGTTAAAAACCTCATAAAAGCATAAAAGTTAGGGCGCCTGGGTGGCTCAGTTGGTTGAGCGACTGCCTTCGGCTCAGTTCATGATTCTGGAGTCCTGGGATCGAGTCCCACATCGGGCTCCCTGCTCAGCGGGGGGTCTGCTTCTCCCTCTGACCCTTCCCCTCTCATGCTCTCTGTCTCCCATTCTCTCTCTCAGATAAATAAATAAAATCAAAAAAAAAAAAAAGCATAAAAGTTAAAAACTGCATAAAAGTGGGAGTTTACAAAAGGTGATTCTGATTTTGGAAGGAACATTAGAGTTCGAAGCCGATGGCCAAGAAAGAATTCTTGAGACGTCTTTGGTGCAAAAAGGTGGTTTTATTAAAGCACGGGGACAGGACCCATGGGCAGAGAGCTGCACCGGGGTCATGAAGAGTGGCCCATTATAGACTTTCAAATTGGGAGGGGGCTAGGGATAGTGTAAGTCTCTAAAGAATTTTGGAAGCAAGGTTTCCAGGACCTTGAGGGGACTGGCTATTGTTGGGAAAAGGCCATTTATTACCGTCTAATAAAACCTTAGTCATAAGACCCTTCAGATGGATATCGGTGGGCCATATTCTTGGGGGATGATTGCCAACACGTATCTTGGGGGGGTAGAGATAAAGAAAGTTTCAAAAAGAATTTTTATATGTTAAAGAAGGCTTACAGGATCCGGGGGCGGGGGGCAGCTAGGATTGTCTTTTGACCTTAGCAAAGTGTCAACATTGAGGCAGTTGAGTCCCTAGAGGAATGTCACTCTACCTGTTTCAAGGACTTGTCAGTGGGCTGTAGGTAGTAAGGAAATTTAATAATTTTCCTTCTTCGTTTCCCACATCAATTCCGGGGTCAGTTTTTTATGAGTACTTATGACTACCAGTGACGGGTAGTTTGAAGACGATAAGAAAGTAATAGGGTCTTGAAGTGTGGCCCACCAAAATCCCGAAAAGCTCTGTGATGCCTTGGTTTTAGCTTTAAAGTTGATGTAATGTTGCACTCTACTCTATAGCATGTTTTTTGTTGGGTTTTTTTTGTTTTTTTTTTTAAGATTTATTTTTTGATACGGAGAGAGACAGCGAGAGAGGGAACACAAGCAGGGGGAGTGGGAGAGGGAGAAGCAGGCTTCCCACGGACAGGGAGCCTGACTCAGGACTCGATCCCAGGATCCTGGGATCATGACCCAAGCCAAAGGCAGACGGTTAACGACTGAGCCACCCAGGCACCCCTATAGCATGTTTTAGACAAAACAAAAAAACAAAAAAACAAACAAACAAAAAACTTTAGAGTAACTGTCATCTGGTAAACTTGACACTTAGAGATAATGTTCACTACGTTTTGGCCCTATTGCATCAAAGTTCCCTCTCCCTCCTTGCCACACACACACACACACACACACACACACACACTCCTAGGGTATTGAAGCCTCTGATTTCAGAAACACCATTTAAGGAATAGGAGAGGGGAAGACATGAAGGTAAGTCAGGGTCTGGTTGCAGAAGACTTTAAAAAGCAAGATAATACATTAGACTTCATACTTGTTAAAAACAAAACAAAATTCAACCAAGTAAATTTGAAGATCTAATTGGCTTTTTTAAACAATTCACGCATCCCATCTAGGAAGCAGAGAGGAGTTCCACTGAGTTAAACAAAAGAAAGGTTTTTAAAGACAAAGAAGGCATTAAAAAGGAAGAAAGGAATTTGTTAGCGAGGAATGAATTGTTTTGGCAAGGTTGCCCCCCGGACTCCACCCCAAAGGGAGCAGAAGGGGTCTATCAGTAAATTTCCTGGTCATTGACCAGCAAATTCCCTGTTGACTGGTTAAAGGTTACATTCCTGGGGGTTCAAACTGCAGTTAGGTTAGGTGTTGATACTTGGTTTATTGATTTGGCCTACGTGACAGCATTTTAGGCCTGTGGTTTCCTTTTTAAGCAATTTGCAAGTCACTGAAATGTTTTTGAACAGAGGGGCGAAATTGAAAAAGCAACGTCTTGGAAATATTAAGCCAGAAGCAATGTGAAAGTGATGCCAACAGACCAGGTCCTGGGACTCAGAGGGGGGTCCCACTGGACCAGCCAGGAGGGCCCCTGGCTGCATGCAGGATAGAAATCAAATGTGAGCCAAGCAGAAGGTAAAAGCCGAGTTTATTGGAGGTATTGAAAGAGTGCAGATACAGAGTGTCTGGGAGACTCAGAAAGGAAAGAAGAGAGTCTTGTCTATGTTTAGGGTCTGGGGTTTTTATTGAGGAGGGTGGTCTGGGGTATGTATCCTCTCAGGCATCCAGGAACCAGTTAGAACAAAGATGAGGGCCCAGGTGTTATTCCTTGGAGCCAGGGGGTCTTAGTGTCAAGATGTCTAGTGCCCATGGTCTGGAACACACATGGGATGACTTCTTCCGGTCATGCGCACCTGGTCCTTCCTTAGATGTTAATTATTCGAAAGAAATCATTAATTCCCTTCCAAAGGAGGACATACATTATTTGCACTATGAGGCATGGGTAAAGTGCGGGTGCAGGTCCTAGCAAAGATAGAAGCAGGAGAAGAAGCAGAAAGCAGATTTTTTATGAAGTCCCTCAGTTTCTCTGTCTCAAAGGATGTTTTGGAGCGGAGAGACCAGAAGCAAGCGAACAAGCCAGGTTGTGCAGTAAACCCGACCATGCAATAGGGACGCGGACTTCAAGAGTGGCAGCAATAGGAATGGAAAGGGTAGAGGCAGTTCCTATGAGCCTATAAACCTGCAGGTGACCCTCTATCCTCTTCTCATCCCTGTTCCAGGCATCATCCTATAAGATCCACACTCCTAACATTAGACCCTGGGCTTTGTCCCAAGGGTAAAATCAGGACTGTTAGACCTATGGGGAGCACCTCTGCATTTCTTATTAAACAGCCTCAGATGATGCCATTCATTGAATTAACTCAAAGACCTTCTGAACAAATTCCTTGCTAAACTCAAGGCCAGGGAGAAAAAACTTTCCACTCATGTACAAATATGCTTTCTGTAACTCAACAGTGAGAGCTGGTGTGATTGGATGTTGGGGTCCAGGAGCAAAGGGTCACGAGAGGATTCTTGAGACGGTTTCGGTGCAAAAAAGGTGGTTTTATTAAAGCACGGGGACAGGACCAGTGGGCAGAAAAGCTGCCCTGGAGTTCTGAGGAGCAATGGATTATATACTTTTAAATGGGGAGGGAGGTAGAGACAAAGGAAGTCTCCAAAAGGATTTTCATATGTTAAAGAAGATTTGCAGGATCCTGGAGGCCTAGCTATTGTCAAGCTAAGGTGGTTTTTCCCTCTAGCAAGGCATTAACATTAAGAAAGTTGGGAGTTGCTGGAGGAACGTCAAATTCTGCCTGTCTCAAGTATTTGTCAGTGGGGGGCAAGTTAGAAGGAAATTTAATAGTATCTATATTTCCTTTTGCCTTTGTTCTCCACATCAAGAGCTACTTAAGCCCATTATATATTCCTCTTTGCCTCTGCTGCTAATAATCTCAAAACTCAATGTGCATTGTTTTAGTTTTTCATTGGCCAGTGGTTTTTTTGTTTTTTATTTATTTATTTTAGAAAGAGAGAGAGCGAGCGGGCGCACTCGAGTGCCCACACACGCAAGTAGGGGGAGGGGCAGAGAGAGACAGAGAATCTCAAGCAGACTTCCTGCTGAGCGAAGAGCTTGATCTCACGACTCAGGAGATCATGACCTGAGTTGAAACCAAAAGTCAGACACACCAATTGAGCCACCCAGGCGCCCCCGATTGGCCAGTGTTTTTTGATACTTATTTTTCTGTTCTCATTACTTCTCGATAATTTTAAGTACACGCTCTAGTAGTCAGACCATCTGGATTCAGATCCACTGTTAACAGTCTCAGTGACCCTGGCAAGCTGTTTAAGGCCTCTGGGCCTCAGTTTTCTCAGCTATAAAATGGAGATAATAGCAGGACCAACCTTACAGGATTCTTCTGAGATAAACGAGATTCATCTTGGTAACATTGAGGGCTTAGCTCCTGGCATGCCATATTATAAAAGCTCAACAAAGGTAAGTACTAATATGAATTGGGTTTGGTTTTAGTAATCCTATGCTTTTATTATAGGTTTTCTTAGATCCCTTTTAGATACAGCTGCGATATATATATAAATCTAACAATAAATAAATAAAATCTAATAATAAGTAAAGTTGGGTCCTAACTGTGAATCAAATTTTGAGATTTAGGCCTTTGGCAATTGGAAGAGCAGAAATAAGGAGGTCAGGAGGGATAATGTATTTTGAAGAGGGGGATGGGAATATTCTATCTTTGAGATATTTGAAGTTATGCAGTTTGATGGGGTACACATTAGTTACATGCCATGTTACAAGCAGGACCAGGGCCTCTCAAAGGCATCTTTTTCCAGGGTATAGCCTGGCCATCATATTCATTCATTCAATAAATACCAACTGAGCATCAGTCCAGAAGCTGAATTATCTTAGTAAACTCAGAAAGTTTACATCATACAAATGCATGATCACTATATTTACACCCTTGTCAATGGATTCATTTATAAAGGAGCCATTTCCAGTAAGTAGAATAATTGATCTCGTCCTATTTGGGAAGCCAATGTGAATTGGACGATTGCTTGGTAAGCATACAATCAGAACAAGGAAAACATAGGAATTTGAGTGTGACATATCACCTAGGCACTGGGAAACTCCATGAAATGTGCCTGTCATATAAGAGAAAGCCTTCAGGGGCACCTGGGGGGCTCAGTCCATTAAGTCTCTGACTCTTGATCTCAGTTCAGGTCTTGATCTCAGGGTCATGAGTTCAAGCCCTGTGTTGGGCTCCACGTTGGGTGTGGAGGCTACTTAAAAAAAAGAGAGAGAGAGAGAAAACCTCCAGAGACCAGATCGCTCCCATCCCCAAAACTCCATGTGCCTCTCCCTGGAAGAGTGCAAGATGCACCATAGTAACATTTCTCTGAGCCCTAATGTCTTTGATTACTATGTCCAATGTATATCTAGGTATATAACTTTTCCTCATTAAGCCACACTCTAGTGGGCATGGGATACATTCTGTTTCCTCACATAATAGGTCAATCTTAGGGGAGCCTGGGTGGCTCAGTCAGTTGAGTGTCTGCCTTTGGCTCAGGTCATGATCTCGGGGTCCTGAGATCAAGCCCTGTGTGGGCTCCCTGCTGAGCGGGGAGTCTGCTTCTCCCTCTCCCTCTGCCCCTCCCCCAACACACAAGTGCGCACTCTCTCTGTCGCTCTCTCTTAAATAAATAAAATCTTAAAAAAAAAATAGGTCGATCTCATTTGTTGGACTGGATTTATAGGCTGCCCCCCCTCAATGTTTCCATGAAACATTGTTTGAAAATGGAGGACTAGAGTTCAGGAAAGAGGTAGAGGCTAGGTATATGGATTTGATCACCTCTGGGTAAAAGAACTAAAGCCACAGTGAGTTATAAAATTTCTGAAGGTGTGAACAGTTTAAAAAAGGGGGGGGGAGGCATCGACATACAAAAAATGAAGTTGGATCCTTACCTTATACCATATATAAAAATTAGCCCAGGGGTGCCTGGGTGGCTCAGTCAGTTGAGTCACCAACTCTTGATATCAGCTCAGGTCTTGATCTCAGGGTCCTGAGTTCAAGCTCCACACTGGGTTCCATGATGGGCATGGAGCCCACTTAAAAAAAATTAACCCAAAATGGATTTAAATGTAAAAGCTAAAAGTATAAAACTCTTTTTTTTTTTTAAAGATTTTATTTATTTATTTGACAGAGAGAGACACAGCAAGAGAAGGAACACAAGTAGGGGGAGTGGGAGAGGAAGAAACAGGCTTCCCGCGGAGCAGGGAGCCCGATGCGGGGCTCGATCCCAGGACTCTGGGATCATGACCTGAGCTGAAGACAGACGCTTAATGACTGAGCCACCCAGGCGCCCCTAAAAGTATAAAACTCTTAAAAGAAAACATAGGGGATTTGGATTTGGCAATGATTTCTCGGATAGGATTCCAAAAGCACAGGGAGCAAAAGTAAAAATGGATAAATCGGACAACAATAAACTTTAAAACTTCTGTGCCTCAAAAGACACAATCAACAGAGTGAAAAAGTTGCCTACAGAATGGGAGAAAACACCTGCAAATCCTATATCTGATAAAGGGCTAATATTTAGAATATGTAAATATCTCCTACTGTTGAGTTGTAGGCAACAACAGCAACAACAAAAACAGCCCAATTAAAAAATTGGCAAAGCATCTGAACAAAGCTATTCACATGACCCAAATGGCCAACAAGCACATGATAAGATGCTCAACATCCCTCACATCACTCATCACTAGGGAAATGCAAACCAAAACCGCAATGAGATACCACCTTACACGCATTAGGATGGTAACTGTGAGAACACACAGAAAATAACGAGGGTTAGTAAGGATGTGGAGAAATTGGAACGTTTGCACACTGCTGGTGGGACTGTAAAATGGTGTAGCTACTACGGAAAACAGTATGATGGTTCCCCAGACAATTAAAAATAAAATTACCGTATGATCCAGCAATTCCACTTCTGGGTATCTACCCAAAAGCAGTGAATGCAGGGACTTGAATAGGTATTTGTACACACATGTTTATGGCCACATTATTCACAATAGCCAAAAGGTGGAAGGGACCCAAGTGTCCATCAACAGATGAATGAATAAACAAAATGTGACATTTATATACAATGGAATATCTTCGAGCCTTAAAATGAAAGGACATTCTGACATATGTTACAACATGGATAGTCAGGGTTATCCAGAGAAACAGGTTCAACAGGATGTGTATAGAGAGAGATTTATTTTAAGGAATTGGCTCACATAGTGGAGGTTTGGCAAGGCCAAAATCTGATGAGGTAAGCCAGCAGGCAGGCTGGAGACTCCAGTACAAAGGCTGTGGGCTGGCACAATCTCTTCTTGCTCTGAGGAATCTCCTCTTGTTCTGTTAAAGGCCTTCACCTGATTAAATGCAGCCAACCCACATTATGGAGAATAATCTGCTCTACTCAGAATCCACTCATTTCAATGTCCATCTCATCTAAAAACCACCTTCACAGGGCGCCTAGGTGGCTTAGTCAGTTAAACGTCCGACTCTTGGTTTCAGCTCAGGTCATGATCTCAGGGTCGTGAGATCAAGCCCCGAGTCAGGCTCTGTGCCGTCTGCTTAAGAGTCTTTCCCCCTCCCTCTTCCTCCCCCCTCTGCTCCTCCCCCCCACACACACACGCTCTCTCTCTCTAAAATAAATAAATAAATTAATTAATTAATTAATTAAAATCTATTAAAAAACAACAACAACAAACCATCTTCACAGAAACATCCAGAATAATGTTTGACCAAATATTTGGACACCATGGCCCACTTCAAATTGACACAAAAAACCAACTATCACATTGTGATAAGTGAAATAAGCCAGTCACAAAAAGACAAATACTGTATGATTCCACTTACATGATGTACCCAGAGTAGCAAATTCATAGAGACAGAAAGTAGAATGGAAGTTATCAGGGCCTGAGTTGAATGGGAAATTGGGAATTGTTGTTTAATGGGTAGAGAGTTTCAGTGTTGTGAGAAGAAGGGAGTTCTGGACATCAGTTGCACAACAAAGTAAATGCACTTATCACTAAACTGTATACTTAAAAATAGTTAATCAGTTAATCTTATGTTATATATATTTTAACACAATTTTTTTAAAGATTTTATTTATTTATTTGACAGAGAGAGACACAGCAAGAAAGGAACACAAGCAGGGGGAGTGGGAGAGGGAGAAGCAGGCTTCCCACAGAGCAGGGAGCCCGATGCGGGGCTCGATCCCAGGACTCTGGGATCATGACCTGAGCCGAAGGCAGACGCTTAACGACTGAGCCACCTAGGCGCCCGAACACATTTTTTTTTAAAAGAGGATAAAATCAGGGAATAACCTTTAAGAAATGGCCCCATCCGCCTGGGTGGCTCAGTCGTTAAGCGTCTGCCTTCGGCTCAGGTCATGATCCCAGCGTCCTGGGATCGAGCCCCGCATCGGGCTCCCTGCTCTGCAGGATGCCTGCTTCTCCCTCTCCCACTCCCCCTGCTTGTGTTCCCTCTCTTGCTGTGTCTCTCTCTGTCAAATAAATAAATAAAATCTTTAAAAAAAAAAAAAAAAAAGAAATGGCCCCATGTGGGGGGAAGGAAGTGAGAAATTGATTGACTAGAGCAGTAGAGGGCAAATTAGGGTCATCACGAAGGCAAAAGAGAAAATGACCAAAAATATTGGGTACAGCAAGGTCAAGGAGAACAATAAGTAGAAAAAAATCCACTGGCAACTTGAGGAGGGAGAGTTAGTACAGTAGTTGGAACAAAATCACTTTGCAAGGGTTAAGAAAAGCCTAAATGATGAGAAGGTTGGAGGAGCAGAAGTACTGCACCCATTCAAGGAGTCTGGAGGGGAGGAGAGGAACAAGGGAGGGATGCGTGCTGGAAGGCAGGAGGGGGGCACTGTGCAAAGGAAGACAGGATGCTAACACTAGGACCAAGTGAGAGTGCAACCTCTCCCTCTGCCGTTGACCAGCTTCCTCTGCCGGGTAGCTGATTTGGTCAAGGTCCCCCCAAATACAAGACTAGGGGCCCTACGAACACCTGGATACAGATGGGGCAGCTGTCTTCACACAGAATGTGCAGCCAGGGAGTGGTGGCAAGAATTAGAGATCATGACAGGGTTGGGGGTATCCTGAGAAGTCCAAGTTCAAAGGAAATTGAAATAAAATTCAGAAAGTCAAAGAGCATAAAGCTAGGCTGAAGGCCAATGGGGCACATGCCAATATACAAAGCACTGGAAGTCTCAGTGCTTTGGTTCAGAAGCTAAATCTTTAAAGTTTAGCTTTCCCACCAACTCCCACCAACTCCACCTTTGTCATCCCCAAGTATTGACACTTTTCTATTGACTCAGAGGATGCTGCCTTATACCTGGTGTATTAGTCAGGATTCTCCAGAGAAACAGAACCAATAGGATGTGTGTGTGTGTGTGTGTGTGTGTGTGTGAAGAAAGAGCAAGGAAGAAAGAGATAGATTTAAGGAATTGCCAATTATGGAGGCCAGCAAGTCCAAAATCTGCAGAGTGGACCATCAGGCTGGAGACACAGGGAAGAGCTCATGTTGCAGTTCAAGTCCAAAGGTCATCTGCTGGCAGAATTCCCTCTTGCTCTCGGGAGGTCAGTTTTTTATTCTATTCAGGTCTTCAACTGATTGGATGAGGCCCACCCACATTATAGAGGGCAATCTGATTTACTTACTTACAATTACAATGTCAATCTCATCCAAAGGCATCCTCATAGAAACATCCAGAATAAAGTTTAACCAAATATGCGGGCACTATGGCCCAACCCCACTGACACACAAAATTAACCATCATACTCAGGTAATAATGACAGCCATTGATTAAGCACTTATTTCTATACCTATACCAAGTACATGGCTATCTCATTCATTCCATAAAGCCTATAAAGTAAGTTTAAATATTCTCATTTTTAAATATGAGGAAAACAGTTTTAGAAGGACTTTATATAAAAGTTCATAAAATTTTTAAAAAGTTCATAAAATTTAGAAGCAATCAAAACCATTCTGATCATGGTTAACTTCAAAGAAGTCAAATTAATCAATTTGACCAAAGTGGGAACTAGTTCTTTGGTCTTTCCGCATCTTTATTTTTTTTTCCAACCTATTGTTTTTTGTTTATAAGTAGGCTCCACGCCCAGCATGGAACCCAACGTGGGGCCTGAACTCATGACCCTGAGATCAAGACCTGGGCTGAGATCAAGAGTCAGAGGCTTAACCAACTGAGCCGCCCAGGTGCCCCTCTTTCCACATCTTTCAAACTTCTCAGAACTGAGTTCCAATAGCCTAAATGTCAGGGCCTTTGAAAAAAAAAAATTATTGTCCTCAGGGCTTCTGGGTGGCTCATTCAGTTGAGCATCTGACTCTTGATTTCAGCTTGGGTCATGATCTTGGGGTCATGGGATCGAGCCCTGCGTCAGGCTCCGTGCTCAGCAGGGAATCTGCTTCAGGATTCTCTCTCCCTCTCTTTCTGCCCCTCCCCCTGCTCTCTCTCTCTCTCTCTTAAATAAATAAATAAATCTTTAAAAAAAATTTTTTTAAGTTAGAATGGACTCCAAGTTATCCCAACAAGAATGTCACTCCATCACAATCCAAATGCTCTTTCTTAAGTGAGAGAGATCGGGCTGGAGTTATTGCCACCCCAAAGTTTACACCCACAGCCCACCTCTTTCTTCTCCAACCTGAAATCTGAATGTGCCCTGCAGTGTGTCAGGCCTAGGAATTTCATCCAACGTGTGTGGAGGTGAAAACAATTGATTGGACACTAGGTGCCACGCTGTTCTGCCACCCTACTCTTCCTCCCTCTTATCATTTGAAACTTTACCTGAAAGTTGAAGGAGATACTTCCAGAGCTGTCCCTCTCATTCGGGTTTCTCCCCAATCCCCCAAAACTAAGATGAAAGTCATCTTGTCTTAGGATGAGAAAATAAGTTTTATTGACAAATGCGTATGCTGATAGCCAACAATCCCCTAGGGAGAGAAAGGACCAGAAACATACTGTGTCTTCTAAGATCCAAAATGCCTCCTTGGGTGTAATCCAAAGTAGCCCATCCAGTTGGACTATGGTAGGAGAGCTACTGGGAAGCAAAGTACTGACATTTGGACAAACAAATGGAAAAGGCTTTAGTCCCAGAGCAATTAGGAGCAACTTATTTGGCGGCAGGCCCAGCTTCTACAGGTGGACTTTCAGATGTCGGGACCTGTGACCGTATTGACTGTTTCTCTGAATTGCCTACTACGAGTGGAGCATTTTTCACCCTCCTATTGGACTGGTTGCACAATGAATTTAGAGGGCTTTGAAGCCACTTCCAGATTTTCTCTTTCTGACTGTCATCATTATCATCTCTTTCCCATTTGACACTCTTAAACAGTCGCTTCTTTCTTTTGGGGGTTTTCATGCCAGTGACTTTGAAGATGTTATTGCTCAGCTGGCTCATCCTGGAAGTAGAGACAGACCCGGGGTTAACATATTCATCAATTTTTTTCAGAGTAGTATTGACCAAAGCCTGGATAGACTCCACAGGATCGTTCCTCAGACTTCCAATAGTGAAATCAGAAAGGAGGTCAACTCAGACTCGATCTCCAAGGACTATCTACCCAAACCCCTTTATTTTCCACCCCACACACCAGGTTATTATTATATAACTTCATTTAGAATAATTTTTGTCACTGTAAAAGTAATACCTGTTTTACTCTAGAAAAATGTTTACATAGACATCATTTTTCTAAAAGGAAAGAAAGAAAAATCACTTATCCGCCCCCCTGAGACAATACTGTTAATATTTCCGTACCTATCCTTGCAGTATATATATATTTTTAAGTCATCTCTATGCCCCACGTGGGGCTTGAACTCATGACGCTGAGATCAAGAGTCTCATGCTCTACTGACTGAGCCAGCCAGGCGCCTCTGTGGTATTTTTTTAATACCAAATATGGACACTTCTTTTTACAAAAATAAGATTTACATTTTTTCATCCCATAAAATATTCCTCTATATAAGGTAATATCCAATCACATGATTCTATCATAATCTCTTTGATGAAGTCTCTACTAGTGAATAATTAGGTTGTCTGCAGTTTTTCACCATTAGAAACAATCAGCACTGATTCATTTGACAGCTATTACGGACCACTACGCTAGGTGCTGGGGATGCAGGGGTGAACAAGAAAGGTTCCCTACCCTCAAGAACTTAACGTTCTAGTGGAGGAAAGACAAAAACAAACAAGGAAACATAAATGAAGTACAAAGAATTTAACAGCGTAATGACAGTGAATAACCAGGAAAGACCTCTTTAGATAGGCGGGTCAGGGAATGCCTCTCTGAGAAGGTGACACGTGAACTAAGAGGCAAGAAGCCACGTGAAGAGCAAGGGCAGAAGCATTCCCAAAGGTCAGGGAGGCGGCACCTACTCAGTGTAGAAAGTAACCAGTGTGGCTGTAGCTTCTAGTGAGAGGGGAGGTGCCACAGGCTCTGGGTGGAGAGAGTCAGAAGCTGGCCCAGTCAGGGCCTTGGGGCCAAGCGTAAGGGACCAGACTTCGACCCGAAGAGCAGTGGAAGGCCACTGAAGGATTTTAAGCCAGGGGTGACATGATTCAGTGTACATGTTTCAAAGAGAATCTGGCTGCTGTGTAGAGAAGTAGAGAGAAGCAGCAGATGTGGGGGTTGTTAGAGCGGTCCAGTTAGGGAAGGGCGGCCAGGGGCTTAGATTCGGGTGGGAACAGAGGGTGCTAAATTGCTTAGCACCCAAAGGATAAAGAGAACAGGAAGAATCTTGGCTCAAAAGGGCCTTCAAGCCCATCAAAGTCTACAGCTTCATGTTGATCTCATTTATACTTAGAACAGGAGAAAGAACTCGGCTTCAGCTACACAGCAGATATATAAATCCTGTGAAGAACCATTTCTTGACCACAAGGCTTGTTAGGCACTGGAATGGCTGTAGACTTAACTGGAATTACTCTCCTTGGGAAAAAGTCCCTCCTGTGTCGGTAATGTAGGCAGTCTTTCCTGGAGACTGGGTGGGATGAGGAAGGCAAGATGAATTCTCTGGTATACTGAGGAGTCTAGGGTTTTCATTCTAAAATACTTCCGCTGAAATTCTCCAGTTGCTGGGGATAGGGGCCCACTGCCCTGTAGAGACTTCAGTTGTAAAAAATGAGGAGAAGGCAGCACAGGTACAAAATGCCGGGGTCAGAAGCCAGGGTTAGAGCCCTGAGGGCACAGATGCTACTACCTAGTCACTGGAGGGCGGGAGAGAGCACGGCTACCGTCAACAGCGGCTAACAAACTCATTCCTCCTCGACCAGAGGTCCAAGCACACTCCTTACCTGCCACTGCCAGCACCTTGCCCCATCTTAGCCCAGAAGCCTGCGTCAACTCAACACAAAGGTTTTGTGGGACACCTCTGTGCTAAGCAGAGCGTCATGCTTTACACGCATTTGTCTCTGATACTTAAACAATGTTTAAAGGCAGCACTATTATGCTCATGATACAGATGAAGAAACTGAAGCACAGAGGCAGTAACGTGCCCAAGTTCACATGGCTCATTACGGAGAGAGCTAGTATTTCAGACCCGGCTGGCTGACACTGGAGTCCATGCTCTTCATTACACACTGACTTGGAAGAAAGGACCCTTAAAAGTCATTGACTTCACCACTTTTTCTTCTCAAGATAAAGAGCTGTAATAAATCATACAGGAAACGAGAACGTGTCTATCTCCAGATGTCTGCTGGGCATGTCCTCTGAAGTATGATGCCACCATGCCTTCAAAGGCAGCGTATCCAGAATATCAGCTTGAAGCAGGTGCCAGAATATGAAGTGGGCTCCAACCGGAGGGCAAGTTCCCGAGGACAAGCATATGCAGCACCAGAACAGCACGAGCAGCACAGCTGGGGCACAGACATACACGCCCATTCTTTTATACAAAAGCACTGGCACCCAGGGGCAGGGCTATAAAAGCCAACATTCCCTCTATCTTATCTCTCGATCAAAGGAAGCAAACTGTGGCAGGGAAGATCGTGAAGAACAAATAATTCAAACATCATTTCTATCGGGCGCTTGAGTGAATCGCCTACCCACCACCTATCACAGACACCCTAAACCCTTCCCACCCCCTTAGAGGAGTTATGAACTGTGTTTCCCCAAGTACCCCTACCACCCACAGCAAAATCCTCAATCTTCACCGCGGCCGAAAAGCACAGTATGATTCTGGCCACACTGCGCTCCTCCCTGCTCATCTCCTGCTCTTCCTTTTGCTCACTCCACGCCAATCACAATGACTTCTTGTTCTTCCTTAACATGCCAAGTGCTCTTCCGTCAGGTATCAGGCGGTTCACGCCCTCACTGCCCCTGGGTCTCTGCTCCAGCACCCGTTCTCAGAGGGGCACCCCTGCCCTGCCCTCTGACCCTCTGGCCCCTGGCCTTGCCTTACTTTCTCTATAGTGCCTGTTCACATATATGTACTTGGTTACGGCCCCTCCCCTCCTCCGCTGGGGGGGGGGGGGGTGCGAACAGACAACATCAGTTTCGTTTGCTGCAGTATCCCAGTGCTTAGAAGAGTACCTGGTACCCAGTAGGTTTTCAATAATTAAGAAACTCATTTAATTGCGAGCAAGGGCAGAAGTACCTGCGATAGCAAACACAGGTGTGGCTGTTCGGCTATTTTAGGGACCAAAGGGTTTTGAAGGTGAGGTAAAATTTCTCTTCTGATATGCTTTGGGAATATCGGCTCTTCTTCTGCCACACCCCAGATTCCCATTCTCTCTTTCTCGGACTTTGGTCAAATTAAAGGACAACGGAGTGAGCATGAGTTAGTGCAAAGATCCCTGAAGTGGAAAGTTGAGCTCTTGGCTCGCCCAGTAATTCGCTTCTGTGATCTTGGACAAATGACTCGGCCTCCGAAATTAGTTCAGGATGAGGAAATGCTTCTCTGAAGTACACCTAACTTCAGAGGCAGAAGAGAATAAGTGGGTAACCTCCGGGGTCTGGATGAGTTACCTCAAGTCCCATATAGTCTACAAATGCTTAGAATCTCTTTTATCTTAAAAATTCATGCATAATTTGCATTGTACTCCAAAATATGTCTATTATTAAAACATTATTAATGTTTTAATTTAATTTAATTTTTTTAAGTTCATTTTTTTTTTAAGTAATCTCGCCACCTAATATGGGGCTCAAACTCACAATCCCAGATCAAGAGTTGCATGCTCTACTGACTGAGCCAGCCAGGCACCCCTAAATGTTTTAATATTAAAAAGAGTATCATTTAGAAATATATACTAAAATATTTATAGATGAATAATATGAAGTCTGAGGTTTGGTTCAGAATAATCTGCAGGGAGGGGTGCAGGTAGAGAAATAGAGAAAACAAGATAACCATGAGTTGATACTTTTTGAAGCTGGGGGGTGGGGGGATATTATACTATTTTCTGGACTTTTAAAGAATGCTAAAAACTAAAAGAAAAATCTTAAAACAGCCAGAGAAAAGGGCTAGATTACCTGCAATGGAACAAAAATTAGAATGACAGCAGGCTTCTTTTAGCAACAAAGAAAACCAGAAGACAATAGTATGGTATCTTCGAAGTGCTGGGAAAGAAACTGTTGGTCTAGAATTGTGTCACTAGTAGGGGCCCCTGGCTGGCTCAGTCAGGGGAACGTGCGACTCTTGATCTCAGGGTTGCGGGTTCGAGTCCTACGTTGGGTGTACTGATTACTCTTAAAAAAAAAAAAAGGATTGTGTCACTAGTAAAGCTACCTTGCAAGAATGGAGGTAAGAAACAGTCACTACAAACAAACAAAAAGCAAGAGAGCATAACATGAAGATACTGGCACTAAAGAAACTTCTAAAAAGTGTACTTCAGGATGAAAAAAATGAAGGATGGTCAGGGATACAACAAGGAATGGGGAGCATATAACACTGCACATAAATCTACACTGTTTGTATAAAGTAACAACAATAATCATAGTATCTAAATTCTAGGTTAAAAAAAACTAAAATAATCACTAACAAAAGCCTATAAAGTGGGAGGGGTGGTGATTAGAATTCGTGTCAACACTGGAGGGAAGGGTTAAAATGTCGTTTCACTTTAAACCCTGTTAAGCTCAATAGGTATGAAAAAAGTCTACTTTCTGGACAAATACCATATGATTTCACTCATATGTGGAATTTAAGAGACAAAACAGATGAACATAGAGGAAGGGAAGGAAAAATAAAATAAGACGAAAACAGAGAGGGAGACAAACCATAAGAAACTCCTAACTCTAGGAAACAAACTGAGGGTTGCTGGAGGGGAGGTGGGTGGAGGGATGGGGTAACTGGGTGATGGACATTAAGGAGGGCACATGATGTAATGAGCACTGGGTGTTATATGCAATTGATGAATCACTAAATTCTACCTCTGAAACTAATAAGACACTATACATTAATTGAATTGTATTTAAATAAAAAATTTTTTAAAAGTCTACTTTCTTGTAACTAGCCTGAAGAAATACTTACACCTATATACAAAGAGATGAATATAAAAATGTTCATGGTAGCATTGTTTGAATAGCAAAAAACTGGAAATGATTTAAATAACAATCTACCAAGGGTTATAAGATTGTAGCAGATCTGTATGTACCAACATACTGAGTGGGGAAAAAAGCAAGTTGCGTATATCTATGCATCTATCTATATGGTATATATCATAAATTATATAGTATATAACATATATATTCTATGTGTACAGCAAAAGAATGCAGGACTACAGCAAACAGACAGGGGAAAGGGGAGAGGAGCCAGACTTGGGGGTGAATAGAACTTTACCCTAAAAACAAAAACAAAAACTTCATCTTTATCAATAATGTTTCTATTTTTTTGTAAACAGACTATACTCATGTATTTCTTCTGTAAATATAAATTAATTTTAAAATATTTTACTGCAATAAAAAAGAACATAAAACTACAAGTTCTTCAGGGACAGGGTGTTTCTCCCTTGAATACTGCTGTAGCTAGCAGCTGACGGCACATGATAAATGTTGAGTGACTAGAACATTTTTGTTAGCTGTGTTTTTCCCTAACTAGCATGACAATGGATAACTCGTTTTCTTCCTCCTACTTAGCTCAATTTTCTACTTTTATTTATTTAGTCTTTCAAGATTTTATTTTTTTAAGTGATCTCTACACCCAACATGGGGCTCAAACTCACGACCCCAAGATCAAGAGTCACATGTTCCTCCGACTGAGCAAGGCAGGTGCCCCATTTTCTACTTTTATATATAACATTTATAATAGTAAAAATATACTTTATTTGAAATAACAAAATATGGCCTTAAGGAGACGCCCACCCCCCCCCCCGGCTTTCTGTCTTGCCCCATTGTCTTGTGTCACCCAGAGCTCAGGGACAAGGCTCGGACTCACGATTCTGTAACAGCTCCAACATCATCCTCATGTATTTGACTCATGTTTAGCTTCTTAGCTATTAATTCTAAAGACAGGACAGATGCAGTCATTCCAGAATTCCTGGACCTTTGGGCCACCCTTACCCCCTCTGTAGCAAACAAGGAAGCTTGAAAACCAGTTCTAGCAAGAAATGTTTCTATGAGATGCCTTGTAGCCTACGTGTTGGCGTTCTAGTGGAAGAACAACGCTCAGAGCAGCGGTGACCCAGAAAAATGTTGTTGGCAGGTGACAGGTAGGACAGGAACCCAGGGTGTCAAACTCCATGGGGTTCCCACACCAGTAGAAAAATAGACAAAGGGTATGAGGCAATTAATTTGCAAAAATAAAATATGCATTGCCAATAAACAGGAAAAGAATATTTCACCTCACTTCTGATAAAAAGAATGTTCCTCAGAACAACAGCAACTCTTTTTGCCTATCATATTGGTAATGATTTTTAAAATATTACCCAGAGTTGGCAAATATTTGCAAAATGGATACTTGCCTGCAGTACTGGTAACAATGGAAAACGATTCAAACTTTTTTTTTTTTAAGATTTATTTTATTTATTTCAGAGAGAGAGAGAGGCACTCAGGGGAGAGGGACAGAGGGAGAGGGAGAGAGAAACACAAGCAGATTCCATGCTGAGCATGGAGTCTGGCGTGGGGCTCGATCTCACGACCCTGAGATCAGATCTGAGCTGAAACCAAGAGTTGGATGCTCAACCGACTCTGCCATCCAGGCACCCCACGATTCAAACTTTTTAGAGGGCAGTTAAAGCACCAAAATCCTTAAAATTTTGCATACCCTTTGGGCCTAGCAATTCTACTTACTAAGAAATTGATCTTAAAATAATCATGATGGCATGTAGAGATTTAATCACGGTGTCCCGGCTTATAAAAACAAAAGATGAGGTGGCCTACTTAAAAAACAAAAAACAAAAAATGACACAGTCTCAATATTCAAAAATACGGACGGGTTAAATAGTTCCATAAACCGACCCATAAATGGAATTAATATTACACAGCAGTGAAAAGCAATGCTGAAGGGCACGTAATGGTATGTATTTGTGACACAGCAAGGGAAAACAACGGTACACCAAACTTCATGTTTTGAAAATGGCTTCATGTTTTGAAATGAAAATGGCCACACATAGCCATTTCATTGGCCGAGATCTTCACCTGGTCCCTCTCCTGCCATACAGAGCAAAATGGAGCTAAGGCGGCTGTGGTTTCACTCTCGCCCTGGCTGGCCTGGTTTCCATACCATACATGAAGTGTGAGTGTATTCTTAGGGGAAAATTCTAGAATGTTAACAGTGGTTAACTCCAAATGCTAGAATTTCTGGCATTATGTATTTTCTTCTTTTTTGCCAATCTGATTTTTTTAGATTTTCTAACATTAACACATACGGTACTACGATTCTAGTTTAAAACAAAAAATATTTTTGAAAATCCACAGGGTTCCCGTGGAAGGAAGAGTTTTTCCCCTTTCAAACGAATATGGTTCTCTTCTGCACTCTGCAGAGTGTAGACAGTGTGGGTGGACCCTCACAGCGCGGGGCAAAGGCACATGGCCTTTTCTTCCTCCTCCAGCCTTTCTAACAGGGACTTTGAGCCTGGTCACAGGACAGCCTCTCTAATCAGATCAGGCTAGGGAAGGAGGTGACCCGCTTCACGGGACCATCGTTCTGGCTTAGCCCTTGCCGAAGGTCAAGGAGGACTCCCCTGCTGAAGAGAAGAGGGAGGGGTCGCCAGGAGGAAGCACCTTACCTATGAAGTTGATGGCAGCTGCCCGTAGGAAGGACTGAGGGCTCTTCAGGAAGCCAAAGCTCTGGGACCGTAAGTCCCCCACCAGCTGTATTTTGCTTGTGCTCACCTGTGAAGCCAAAGAGGGGTGGTGCTGACCAGGAGCTGGGGCTGGGGGGCCCTGGGAACGCTCCTAACCCTCTCACCCTGTCCACAAGCAGCACTGTTCTGTCTTCAGCCAGCTGAAGGTGCTCGAACTTATAGCTGCAGACACCCCCATCCCAGCAACAGGGCAGACTTAGCAGGAAGTTCATAGAGAGAATTTTGCTCCTTCATACCAACATAAGGGAAGAAACAACTGATGTGGAGCCAGGAGACCCAGGATTGAATGCTGGCCCTGACACTGGCCTCACTTTTTTCATCTGTAACAGTTGAAATAAAACCTGCCCAACCTCTTTCACATAATTGTAAGGCTCCAATGGGATAATGGATATAGAAGTGCTTTGTAAACTGTAAAGTGCTCTCCCTATGGAAGATAATAAACATCAAAATCCATTGTATTAAAATTACTAATGTTGGTTCCTAACCTACTTGCTTAGCCCTTAAATATTTACTTTTCCACAAGGATTCCTGATCTGCCCTGTTCTCAACTTCATAGGAAGTAGGACCTTAACACCATGACCAAAAGCCCAGTGACTCCTGCCTACATCTTTTTCTACCAGCTGTAACCAGAAAACCTCTGTCCCATTGCCATCTACTACCCTCACATGACCTTCCTCGCCTCTGAAAGCAGAAACTGGGATACAGCTAAGAGAATCAGATATGAAGAATGAGGGACTGGCACCCCGAAAGTGCATTCTCAGAGTTTGCTGATGATGGAGAATGAGAATTAAGGAGTAGAAAGAATGTACCTTCTGTCAGCCCTCCCCTATTTAGCCTCTCAGCCTACCTTTGAGTCCCTAACATGAGTATTGTGGCCTGGCTTCTCAGGGACTCTCACTCACCAGGTACTTGCACGTTTCTTCCAATACCTGGATGTGATTGCTGAGGGTGGTATGCCGGAATATCTGTGTGAGTGATGACCAGCCAATCACATTGGTCCACTCAGTCAGGGCACCTCCACAGGCCTACAGGATGGAGAGAAGGGAATTCCCAAAGCCTCACTCCTACAGCTCTACAGAGCCAGGCCAGGAGGCTAAGTGGAAGATCACGAAGCTAGCCCCCAAGGGGCTTGGTTGAGGGTACGTAGCTGGGACCAGGTGAAATATGGGACCTTATTCATGACATGGGACATAAATAGCTTTAGGGAGCAGAACCATATCAGGATAAGATCAATGGCACCCAAAAGAGGGTATAAGTGCTCAGAGCCAGCCTGGAGGATGACACAAAGAGGTGGATATAAAATGTACAGCCAAGGCTGGGCTCATGAAAAAGAGCCAAAGGCTATGCTCTAGCAGAAAGAGGGATGAATCAGGCTGAGCTTGGCAGGACAGAGGTCACCAGTACCTTGACTACCTTGGTGTTGTTATCCAGAATGCTAAGCAGCAGTGGGACTAGAAAAGTGTAGATCTCTCTTCGGGTGGAGAGTCCAGGCTTGTATTTGTCAACTTGATGCAACATGTAGCCCAGGGCAGAGGTGGCTGAGATCTTCACCTGGTCCCTCTCCTGCCATACAGAGCAAAATGGAGCTAAGGCGGCTGTGGTTTCACTCTCGCCCTGGCTGGCCTGGTTTCCATACTCCCACATCTCACTTCCATATCCAAAGTACACTGATGGCATTATGTTACATAATGCAAAGGCATCATGGTTTATGTATCTGAGTAATTCTCTTTAGAGCTGCAGAGCTAATAAGTCCCTTTGTAAAGGCAGAGAGCTAGGGAAACCAAGACCATAGTTTCAGATCTGCCCTGGACCATATCTATAGCTTGTAACTTAATTCTCTCCTATGGATTTAGCTTTAAAATATATGTATGTATTTTTAAAAATACATATAGTTATCCTAGTTATGCTGTGAATAAAATTACTTAATCTATATTGGTTTATATTAATTAACAATGATCATAAACAGCTAAATTATACGCTTCAAGAGTATATTATATATTAATTTAACAAATGTTTACTGAGTAGCTATCATGAGCTGGCATAGTGCCAAATAACAGAGACAGGGTGGGACAAACAGATAGTCCCTGCACTTGTAGGATTTAGGAAGCAGACATTTTAACAAATTGGATGTACACATTATTATTTTTTGCCCAGTGAACATAATAGCCAAACAGAGAGATAATTCAATGTTAGTATGTTAATTCAAAAGTATCACAGGAAGATCAGCTCAAGATCAATGATTGAGTATTACTTCAGTTATCCCTTCCTGCCCCAAATCCCTGAAAGAAATAGTAGAGATATAGTTTTTTTTAAATCCATTATGAATCTGAAATAGTTGATGGGATCCCCCCATAGAGAACTAGAGTATCCCTGAAAAACAAACAGCAGACAGGATTGGAATTGACGTTGAAACCACAGCCTAAAGAGTGGGCAAGAACAGACTGCTGGAGGAGGTGGGTGTGTTCTGGGAACATTCCAAGCTTAACAGCTATGAATACAGGGAGCAGAAGGAGATGCTGGGCAACAGACATGGTAGTCATTTGGAAGGCTATCGTTCAGGCATACAATCTCCTTCCACCTTCTCCTTGCACCCTGCCCTCCCAATATCCTCCTTACTAAAGAGCAAGCAGCAAGGGAACATACCACCCAACAGAGCAGGGAGTGTGCTTTATAGACCAGAGAGATGAGATGGTGCCCTGGGTGTCTGGGAATACCCAGGAAGAGCAGGGAGCCTTATAGTCAAAAGACTGGCTATTGGCACATCCAACGGACCACGTATCTCTGGCCACTGCCCCACAATTACTGAAGTCTGACTGCAGTAATAGGTATTACTTTCACAGAGGGCCGTCCAAGAGTCAGTAGTGCAAAATTTCCAGAACTCACTGCCAAGACTCACCAAACGTTTAGGAAAATCAGCACCACAAGAGAAACAAACAAACAAAAAACCCTGCAATATCCAAGGCCACAATTAATAATATAATCAAAACAAAACTTTGGAGAAACTATAATTGAATCCTCAGGAAGATTATGTAAAACAAGTTATTGAGGACATTTTTAAAGCACTTGGAAATCCAAACTTTGAAATTCTAAATAAATAAGCAAACAAATAAATACAGGCAAAGGTAAGGCAGTGTCCCTATAGAATAATGTAATAGCTATTCAGATATCACACCATCAACCAGAAGAAAAAAATAAAGAGGACCTGCTTCATAAAAAAAACAAAAATAAATAAATAAAAATTCAATAGGTGGGTTGAATAGCAGAATAACCACAGCTAAAGTAAGAGGAGAATCAGTCCAGAAATTCTTCCAAGGTAGACAAAGAGGTGGGAAATAAAAAACAAAAATTAAGAAACACAGAGAATGAATCTAAAGAAATTCCAAAGAATAGAACAGAGAGAAGAGAGAAAAGAGGATACACCAACAAAATAATAGAATAATATTTTACAAATGATAAAACTACTGAGCTTTGCCTAAGTAAGTTCCTATGAGTAGGTGAGTGGTAAAGCAGCACTGGGAACCCAGATCCTATGGCCTTTGGGTCAGTGTTCTTTTCATTCTGCCAGGTTGTCATTGTGTAGATGATGACAATTTACTATTTCTTGATTAGACCATAAATCAACTTTTCATTCTAGCAATATGGAAGAAAAGATAACCTGACAACTTTCCCACTATAAATACCTTTAAATGCTAGATAAAATATACAAAATACTTTTCTTTAATGCATAGCTGAGCTTTAAGAAAGTAAGATCTCCAGAGGCCAAAGATGAAGAAGTTGCTGACCCTCCAGCTACTGTGCGGGCAGGCAGATGCCACTGGTCTCAATAACCTAGGGTCACATCTGTTCATACCTGCTGGTCTCCCTAGCCTGCTTCACAAGGCAACCAGAAGCTGAGAAGCAAGCATCATGGACAGACAGACAGCTCTAAGAGAAGCCTTCTGCTTGATGCTCAAAGAGCCAGAAAGGGGAATCAAAATGCTCAAAGAGAGTGGGGAAATCCCTCATTTCTTTTTTCTTCTTTCTATTCTCTCATATCACAGTTCCAAAACAAGCCCCATGGGAGTCTATAGGAGCTAAAACTCTAAGGGAGGGGAACCTCACTCTTCATTTGAAGGAGCTGAGGGCCCAAGAGAATGGACAAACTCCCATTGCTTTATTTCCTCTGCCCTCATGTCACTTGGCCCAGTTGTGGGCACAGTCACAAAAGTGCCTGACATTGCAGAGTAACTAAAGCACCAGCTTTTTTGCAAGACAACTGGAAAAAGGGAACCCCAAAGAACTGTAAAACCAGGGAAGTCACAGAGAGGGAGGAGCTAGGGAACGTGACCCTATAAAGTTGTTTATGAACTCCTGTGCTCACTCCATGCATAGATCTGACCCTAAACCACATACTGTAGACTTTGAAAACTGAACTACAGGAAAGACAATGGTTCAGATCCCAGGCTGGTATGGGTGGGTGGCATAAACTCAGAATAGCAAAGGCTATGAATTCAAAACTGACATTGAAATCACAGCCCCCACACACAGAAGGCTAGTCAGAACTTGCAGCCTGAAGTTAAACAGGTCAATTTCTGCTAACACAATAATATCAACATTCTCCATAGGATTTAAGTGGCAGCCAGAGTCATATAACTTAATATTCGTAACGTCCATGATACAATACAAAATTACTCAGCATGCAAAGACCCAAAGCAGTTATTACACAAAATGCTCAAAAAAACAACAATGAACACTCTTGAAATAAATACAGGAATAAAAATTTTCAGCAAAGAACAATATATCAAAAAGAAACTTGAGAACTGAGAAATACAAGACTGGGTACATTTATTGACAAAACAGATGTCAGAGGAAAGAATCAGTGAACTTGAAGACAGAGCAATAAAAAGTATCCAGTCTGAACAAAAAAAGAAAAAGTGATTGAAAATGAACAAAATCTTGGGACCTACGGGACAATAACAAAAAGCCTAAACATTTGTGCCATCAGATTCTTAAAAGGAGAGGAGAAAGTATAGTGCTGAAAAAACTTGGAAGAAATAATGGCTGAAAACTTTCCAAGTTTGGCGCAAAACATAAACAGAAATTTCAAGAAACTCAGAGAATCCCAACCAGGCGAAGCCCAAAGTAATCCATGCCAACACCTTCTAAACTACTTAAAGCTAAAGACACATGTGAGGCAAAATAAAGACATTTCCAGACAAAGACTGAGAGTGTTTCCTATTAACAGACCCTTGAGGAAGAAAACACAAAGGAAGAAGAAAAAATATATATCCAAAAGGGAAGAGAGACCTGTGAGAAGAAAAGGAAGGCAAGGATGTTTGTCCACATTTATAAATAGAAGGAAGTATTGACCATACAAAACAATAACAACAATGATGCTGGTAATGATGACATAAAGACCAAATCCAGGGATTTTAAAAGACTGTGGAACTAAAATCTTAGACAATGTTAATCTATAATATGGGAGGATATCATCATAGTTAAATCATTCTTTTTTTTTTTTAAAGAGTTTATTTATTTATTTGACAGAGAGAGACACAGCGAGAGAGGGAACACAAGCAGGGGGAGTGGGAGAGGGAGAAGCAGGCTTCCCACCAGGCAGGGAGCCCGATGTGGGGCTCGATCCCAGGACCCTGGGATCATGACCTGAGCCAAAGACAGACGCTTAACTACTGAGCCACCCAGGCGCCCCAAATCATTCTTTTTAAAAAAGATTTATTTATCTTAAAGAGAGAGAGAGCATGAGGGTGGTGGGGGGAAGAACAGGGGGAGAGGGAGAGAGAGAGAATCTCACGCAGAATCCCCACTGAGCATGGAGCCAGACACAGGACATGATCCCATGATGCTGAGATCATGACCGGACTGAAACCAAGAGTTGGACACTCAATGGATTAAGCCACCCAGGCACCCCAGAATTAAAGCATTCTGTGGTCCTTATATTGTTTGGGTGGAGGATAAAGATATTATCTTTAAGCTTTGTTAAGTATACATGGTGAATTTTAAAACATATAAAAATGGATGAATCAGGGGGTGCCTGGGCAGCTCAGTTTGTTAAGCATCTGATTCTTGGTTTCGGCTTAGGTCATGATCTCAGGGTCATGAGATCAAGCCTCACATCTGGCTCCACGCTCAGAGGGGAGTCTGCCTGAGATTCTCTCTTTCCCTCTGCCCCTCCTGCACCTCAAATAAATAAATAAAATCTTAAAAAAAAAAAAGATGAATCAGACATTGACCCTGCCATCATGGAGCGTCCAGGCTCACAGAAGAGATGAGACCAATACAAAACTAATTCAAATCCAAAGTTCGAAAATTAAAGAGTTATAGATGCCAGAATAGGGAGGGGCATTGAAAGCATGCATGTCTGCTGTCAAGTCTCTTTTGGCTCTAAAATTCTATGATCTGTAGGGAGGCTAAGACATGGGGTGGATTAGTATTGCTCTGGGCAGTTCAGATTCCTGAGCCTTTGGGTCCTTTCGACAAGATTGCTAGCATTCTGGGGTCCCTGTGTTGTCTGGGAAGAGGGTAGAGTTGTGAGTGGTCTCCCCACTCTTCACTCCAGAACCAATTTCATAGCAGCGTGTCACTTTTTTTCCTTCAGTGGCTCCTGGTGAGAGAATAGGTAGATGAGTGTGTGCTAGGTCTGTCTGCAATAGGGAATGCACTGGGGACAATCCTATGCATGGCTTCAAGTAGCCAAGTCTCCTCTTGGCTGCCCCTCTATGACTTCAGCCTTCCACCATAATCCCATAGCCCTGCCCCAGTACTCTCAGCTCAGTTTCCAGGATTCCTCATCAGCCCCAGCCCATGCTGTTCCCAACTAATCCTAGGGATCCAGGCCCATACATCATTGATGAGTGGACGCAGTTGCTTGGAAATGCTGCAAAACACCACCTTGGTCTCCCTTCCCATGACAGATGATGTTCCGTAGGCTCTTTACTGCTTGCACTGTCACTCGCGCTTCATTCTTCAGGAAGTCTCGCAAGAATGGAACCTGGCCCTTCAGAGATTCTGACTGTTTGGAAGAAGGCAGAGATCACTCACCACCTGGGGATCATGCAACACTCTGGGAACAGGGTTTTGGGAAAACAGATGGTGTCTAAGAGAAACAGACATGGGCAATCCAGGAGCTGGATGTGCCCAGGAAGTAGAAGGCTGGTGCTCACGGGGTTTGGGAGGCCTGATGACCAGTCTATGTAAGTCTACAAACCAGATGTTGTGCTGCCCTAGGATGAGATGTTGGGGAACGTGCTAAACCCAAGATAACTAAGAGACCCAAGGGAGGTAAATTAAATGTTTCAAGGACTCACACTTGATTCCCATTTGGTCCTCCCCACTCTTACTTGTCCTGGGTGCAGTGCCAAGGTTACTGATGCCACGAAGCCCAACTTCCTTCATAATGAGGTTGGGCTCTTTGACCCACTTGATCAGATTGCTCAAAAAGTCTTGCCCCAGAGTCTAAGCCACTGATCTGTGCCAGAGGAGCTGTGGGTATGAGGAGACTACAGCTATGGATGGAGAAAATGTTATGAGTACCCAGTACCCACCTCAGTCCTCCCTCAGGTCCCAAACTCAGGTAAGGAGTATGTCCAGTTGAGAGCAGTGGCAGATCTATACACATGGGGTGGAGACTAAGGGGGTTATCCTGATAGGAGGATAGAGGATAATGCTGATAAGGTTTGAATTTTGAGTCAGATGCTAGGATCCATGGATCATTCTGGAGGTTGAGCTACTGGCCCCCTCCTCAGGTTTTCCTGCCTCCTTTAACCAGGCACCTGAAGTGCCAGAGAAGGGAACCCCACTTTAAATGGCTCAATCTTATTCTTTCCTCTTTTTGGGACTAGTTATTTAACATTTTTGTTAAATGTTCCTCAGCCCAGGAAATGAATGGGTCAGGCTGTGGACCTTTCCCCAGGCTTCACCTGTGCATAGAAGGTCCTGGCCAGGATCTTCCGATGAGAGTTGGAACTATAGAGGAAGTTCCTGACGAGGTTGAGGATGTGGTGCAGGATGGCAGGTTCAGAGTTCTTCACAATGCCACTGGGGTGGGACACAAGAAGCCAACAGTTGCTGCAGGGAAGGTGGCAAGGGACCAGTGTGCATGGAACAGGGAAGACGTGAGGGCTGAGGAATCAGGAGACCAGAGGGCTGGGAGGTCGGGAAGGGACAGTTGAAGGCTGGGACTTGGGAAATTGGGGTCTGGGGACTAGAGTGGTGCCAGGGTTATTGGGGAAATAGCCTCACCTTGTCAGGTCCATGATCCCTATGTAGTAAAACTTGGGGCAGGACAGAAGGTCCCAGCAGTGATGCTGATTTGCATAGACCACCACTCCGTCATATGCAGCAGCCAAGAACACCAACTTCACTACCTCCAGGGCACAACTGAAGGTCACCACCATTGGGTTTGTGAACAGAAAGGGACAAAAGGATGGACAAGGCATTATGCCCTCATTTGTATCCTGTGCTGGGAAGCCAGGAGACAGTTTCCTGCTCTGGTAGCTGTGTTCTGCTTTCCTGCTGACAAAAATCTGTGGCTCTGTGAAACCCAACTCAGATTGCCCATCTACTCCTTCAAACCCTGGCCCTCATTCAACCACAGGGTCCTATAAAGGAGACTCTAGAGAGATCTCAGTGCTGTGGTTTTCCAGTTTTGCTCTCCGGGGCACAGAATGGGGTTAGGATATCTTTTCACCTCCACACCCATCTAATCAGAATGTCTCTGCTTATTGGTTTGATTTCTTTTCATTTTACATAAGACTTCATTTGAGTAGAATGTCCTGAGGTTTAAGAAAAAAGTGTGACAACCACATATTTAGGAGTCCAACCCCCATTTTCAAGATGAGAAAACAGAATCCCAGTTGTGACTTGTGCAAGATGGCAGAGCTAGTGACAAAGCCAAGCCGGAGGTCAATGAGATTCGAACGGCCACAACTGCATGGAGCGAATGACATAGGTGTGGGCTTGCCCTGTCACCTACCATCTAGTTGAATCTCTTTGTGTACAGTTATGAACATGGACATGAAGTGTTGAATGAATCAGCCGAAGCGTGCGTACAATAAGAGAAATGAGAAGCTTGAAAATACGTGAGAATATTCTAGCATATGGGTCGTCCAGGGCCCTCTGGAATGGACTAGTCCCAGCCATCCATCATGAGAGGGTTAAGCTTACCTAGTGGGGTCAAAGGGCTTGCTCTTGCTGCCTGGGCCCCCCTCCTTGCTAAAGACCACCATCTTCTGGGGGACATTTTGCTCAATCACCCAGCAGAGATGACATAGTATAGCCAGTAAGAGCCGGGGATAGAACTCCTGGATGGCCTCCTGGCACAGGGACCCTGACAGCATCTCACACAGAGCACATGTCACCTGGGAGACAGTGGAGGAAGACATAAGATGGTCCCATGGCCCCATACACTGAGTCCCACCCTGCCCTCCCCATCATTGCCCAAAGGGCACAGCTCACTCTGACTCAGGCTTGTAAGAAGCACCCAGACTGAAAGCCCACCACTCTTCCTTAGGGAAATGAGACTGCACACATGCAATCTGCTTTCTCTTCACTCCCCTGACATTAAAAACAGAATGGGAAGCAACTCTAACTTTTTAGCAGAAAATTATTTGGGGACTACTTTGTCTACCCCTGGCAACCAAACCTCTTCCGCCTCCAACCCTCATGCCACCCCCCCAAGCCCTGGAGCGCCAGCCCCAGAATCAGGAGACAGAGAAAGCGGCTTAGCTCTAAACATCAGTTTCCTTGTCCATAAAATGGGATCAATCCCTGTTCTCTCTACATCACTCAGTTCTTAGATATATAGGTGGAAAAAGGAGGTTAAATCGAAAGTATAGTATTTTTTTTAAGATTTATCTATTTATTTTAGAGAAAGAGAAAGCATGAGCTGGAGGAGGGGCAGAGGGAGAGGGAGAGAAAGAGAGAGAATCTCAAGCAGACTCCCCACAGAGCACGCAGCCCAACAGGGGGCTGGATCCCACAACCCTGAGACCAGGACCTGAGCTGAAATCAAAAGTCGGACGCTCAACCAACTGAGCCACCCAGGTGCCCCTCGAATGTACGGTATTAGTGATTGCTCCTCTCTAAGACCTACTCCTACCCTGTGGCCCTTGACCTTCAGCTCTGCCCCTAAGTCCAAGAACAGTAAGTCCTAGGCTCCCCCTGCCCCCATGCTGACTGCCACAGGCTGGAAGGCCATCTCCTTAGTTTCCTCCGTGGAGTGGAGTTGTTCCAGGATGCCTATGAGCAGCTGCAGGACGCTGATTGTGGTCTCTCGCTGGGTGCCAAAGGCCTTCCACAGGGCCAGATTGGTTCTGCAGGACCCAGGGACAGCTGTGTCATGGGCCCGGGTGACCAAGTTCCTAGGAATAGTCTGGTCTCGGGCCCATGAAGGGCCAGGTCTCAGGGCCTAGACTTGGCCAGAGAACACAGAGATGAAGTTTGAATCGTGTCAAAGGGAAAGCATCCATGTGCGGTGATTTTTGGGCTAGGCTCGGGCTGAGGGAGGGGAGGGTTTATTGGGCTGGAGAATGGGTTCCCGGGCCATGGGAGAGGTACCTATCCCAAGGCAGGGCCTTGTTGAGAAGCAAGGGCACGACGTTGTGGGTGTTGTTGCCAGCCAGCAAGCACATGGCCCGCAGGGTCTCCTCCTTCGCGTTGGGCTCCAGCTGTGAGTTGAGCCATTCCAGAATCCCCTCCACAATTTCTTCAATCTAAAGGGAAGAGCTACAAGAGTCTCAGTGATTGTTTCCCTGCTTCCTTCCCTCCTCCTCCCTATCTACCAACTCCCAGACTCAAGGGGCTACTTGCACTCCTGCCAGTGACTCTTCTCAAGGCAGAGTTCTAGCATGCCAGAGGCCAGACCAGCAGGGATCACAAAAAGAACTCCAGCAGCTCACTGAGGCCCACTATAACAAAGGCCTGCCCACAGCCCAAAGTTCAGAGAGTTGCTCCAAGCTTACTCGGGAGACACGTGAGACTCCAGGAAGGAAGGCAAAAACCCTGGAGATACTTCAGGGCTTCCTCTCCCCACTGAAATCAACTTTTGACCCATGAAACTGCAGGGACAGTGGGCATTGGATGTGGGAGTACCATAGGACTCTCATTTGGCCCTCAGATTCCTGATATACGGGTCTCTGGGAAGTCCATTTTATTCTAATACCTCTAGAACACACCTCCATTTCTGGAACTTAGACCAGGCAAGTCACATAAATGAATGAAGGCACGGGTGTCAGGGGATTCAGAGAGAGGAAGGTCTGGAGAGCCCATGCCACATATAAAAGACACAGTGGCCACCCAAAGAGTTGCCCTATGTGGCCTCATTTAAAATTTTTTTTTCAGTGATAAATGTGGATTTTTATATGTTATCCCGAAAGAAAATTTACTCAAAGGTCAGTCATTCCATGAGTTTGCTGGTTTACAATCCATAGCCTTACCCTTCACAGAAATCTAAGCCCCCTAACACCCCTGGCAATCAAGGTGAACCCCTCCTACAATGCTTCCTTGTGCTCTAGCTACTAGGCCCTGCAGCTGCTTATCCTCCTGCATGTGGCTGTTGTTAACTGAGGAACCAGCCCCTCAGATAGAAGGCACTGCAGTTCTGAGCTCAGGATTATAGATCTCAGAGCTCAGTGGGACCACAGAGAAAATCTTGTCCAAACCTGCACTTTAGAAGTGAGTGAATTAAGGCTTCTAGAGGAGGGGGACTTCCCAAGACTCTTCAGCTGGTTAGGAAGAGAGCCAGGAGAGAGCCCAGGCTCCTGGTGTACAGGGCAGAGCTCCCACCACAGCACCACACTACCTTTATCATGTCTCGGCCCCGCTCTTTCATGACAGCACTCATCAGCTGGGTTGCTGCCAGAGACACCTTGGCCCTGCTGTCGGTTAGGCCCTCCATGGCCGTCAGCACCAGGGTGGTGAGCTGCATCTGGGTGAAGTACTCTGCAAATGCCTGCAACAGGGTGGCATCAGGCTGCCTGCACCTGGGGCCTCCTGCTTGAGATAGCCTGTACCATCCTTCCTAGTTAGGGTAGGTGGAGAGAGCCTCTCTCGGGAATATGATGTGCTTTTGTCCTAGGCCTGTGCTGTCTGCCTAGCTCCTAGAAGACCCTTTCACTGGGAACAGAGTCTTTGGGGATGGGAGGGAGAAAACACTGACCTCAGATGCACTGAGGGGCTCATAGGTCAGAGGCTGCAGAGGCAGAGTGCTGGGAGAGAAGGCCTGAGACCAAGATCCTTAGTGACATATCTTTGAGACATGGGCTGAATCTACACATTGCTCACAAGGCATCATTAGCATGAAGAAAATGCTTCTGAGCGGACAGGTAAGAAAGCAGAATTAGGACCCATGATGCTTAAGGGGAAGCATGTGATAGCATGTGGAAAAAGTTCCCCAAGGAAAAAGTTCACATGCAGCAATGGAATGGAAAAGAAGATGGGATAAAGGAGTCCCACCCCAGGAGTCTATGATATGATGTAGGTGAGAGTCCTAGGCTCTTCCCACTTTGTCTCTGGCCCTGCCCTCTCACCTTGGCAATCTCAGAGATGTTGTTATAGAACACGTTGGTGCTATAGACTTCAGTCTTGCCCTCTTCTTCCCATAAGCCCTGTTTTTTCCTTCCCATCTCTGAAACAAAGACACCCGACCCTACCCCTCAGACACTCAGAAGGTGTCTTAGGTTGCCCTCTTTCCCATCTGCCCAACCCAAACCATCCACTGAACTAAGTCAGCTTGAGGTAATGTATATCCCATGGGGAAGGGAGTAGAGAAATGGGCAGTAAGATAAGGAATGGTGAGAGCTAACGTCAAAGGAACCCCCCATGTTGCCTGCCTTAGAGCAGAGACAGAGTGGGGTCAGAGTATAGGACTCAGCCGGAGGAGGAGAAACTAATTCAAAAGAACTGTTTTCTGAGTAGCTATTTTGTCCCAGGAGGGTATATGTAGTAGAGGTCTAGGAGCAGGTTCCTCATCGGAAGTAAAATGCTCAGATAACTTCTTAGATGTCACTCTTCCAGGACAGTGTGTGGGGGAATGACCAAACCTAGGTGGGAGGCCGGAGCAGAAGTGAAAAGAGGAGATTCTCCCTACGCTTTTGCAGCAGGAGGATACAGTAGAGGTTGTAGACAGCCTGTGCAGACAGGAAGCAGATATTGTCCATTGGGTCCTGGCAGCGTATGGCCAGCAGGCTTACCAAACGCCCCAACCAAGTAAACTCGATGTCCATCTGTGGAGGAGAGCTGGAAGTCACAAGTTACCCCAGCCAATATCTTAGCCTGAGTCAAGGCAAGAAGAGAGGAGGAGGAGATGCATGACAGATATGAGAGGTGAGGCTAGATGAGGTTAATGGGAATGGAATTAGACAGGTGAGTTGTAGCTATTAAAAACTGGTGGGATCATAGTTTTGGAATGACTTTACACTGTCCCTCTTCTTTGCCTCTTGACACTGCACTCATTCTTCAAGCCCAGCTCAAATGTCCCCTCCTCTATGACGCTTTCCCTTCACTTGTACTTCATTTGGTTTTGATCTTTTATTCCTACTATATTTGGTTTTTACGTTCATTATCACCTCCTATTTAAGTTTGTTCTATGCATGCCTCTCTCCCCAGTGGACTATAAAGATCCATGAAGACAGGAAACTGTCTTGGTCATCTATGTAACCACTGTAACACCTAGCATGGTGCTTGGCACAAGGTGAGTATTCAGTAACTGCTTGTTGAGATGAGTGGAATCAAACTGAACCAAGTGAAACAGAATTGAATTGGTGGGTAGGGAAAAAGACTAAGGGAGAAAAGAGAGATGGTGGGATGCACAAGAGAAAATAGAGGATGGGGCCAAGGAAATAGAAGATAGGATGAATAATTGAGGCTAGGTAATATGTGATGAAGTTTGGGGTAAGGGTAGGGATGAGGGCCCAGGCTCCAGGACAGGCTTCCACTCACTCCGAAGTTGTTCATTTTTGCAGTGAAGCCAAGAATACGGGCAGCACACCACATGGCCCATTCCCTCTCATTGTCCTTCTGGGAATTCAGCCAGGTGTCCAGAAGCTAAAGGAAGAAGAGAATGAGGTGAGGGGTGAGGGTCTGTTCAGCTGCATTCCAGAGGGTAGAAATGTAACCCGAACCTGACTTCTGCAAAGGATCAGGACAAGACTTCTGAGAATAGGACTTCTTTTGCCTACAGGCTGGTTATATATGAGTTTGACAGCAGAAGCCTTCATTCCTCCAACTTTTTTCACAGAAATGGAACAAATAATCCTAAAATTTGTGTGGAACCAGAAAAGACCTCGAATAGCCAGAGGAATGTTGAAAAAGAAAACCAAAGCTGGCGGCATCACAATTCCGGACTTCAGGCTCTATTACAAAGATGTCATCATCAAGACAGTATGGTACTGGCACAAAAACAGACACATAGATCAATGGAACAGAATAGAGAACTAAGAAATGGAACCTCAACTCTATGGTCAACTAATCTTTAACAAAGCAGGAAAGAATGTCCAATGGAAAAAGGACAGTCTCTTCAACAAATGGTGTTGGGAAAATTGGACAGCCACATGCAGAAGAATGAAACTGGACCATTTCCTTACACCATACACAAAAATAGACTCAAAATGGATGAAAGATCTAAAGGTGAGACACTAATCCATCAAAATCCTTGAAGAGAACACAGGCAGCAACCTCTTCGACCTCAGCTGCAGCAGCTTCTTCCTAGAAACATCGCCAAAGACATAGGAAACAAGGGCAAAAATGAACTATTTGGACTTCATCAAGATAAAAACGTTTTGCACAGCGAAGGAAACAGTTAACAAAACCAAAAGACAACCAACAGACTGGGAGAAGATATTTTCAAATGACATATCAGATAAAGGGCTAGTATCCAAAATCTATCAAGAACTTATCAAACTCAACACCCAAAGAACAAATAATCCAATCAAGAAATGGGCAGAAGACATGAATAGACATTTCTTCTGCAAAGAAGACACCCAAATGGCCAACAGACACAAGAAAAAGTGCTCAACATCACTCGGCATCAGGGAAATACAAATCAAGACCACAATGAGATACCACTTCACACCAGTCAGAATGGCTAAAATTAACAAGTCAGGAAACAACAGATGTTGGCGGGGATGCGGAGAAAGGGGAACCCTCCTACACTGTTGGTGGGAATGCAGGCTGGTGCAGCCACTCTAGAAAACAGTATGGCAGTTCCTCAAAAAGTTGAAAATAAGCTACCCTACAACCTAGCAATTGCACTACTGGGTATTTACCCCAAAGATACAAATGTAGTAATCTGAAGGGGCACGTGCACCCCAATGTTTATAGCAGCAATGTCCACAATAGCCAAACTATGGAAAGAGCCCAGATGTCCATCAACAGATGAATGGATAAAGAAGATGTGGTATATATACACAATGGAATATTATGCAGCCATCAGAAATTGAAATCTTGCCATTTGCAACGATGTGGATGGAACTAGAGGGTATTATGCTAAGGGAAATAAGTCAATCTGAGAAAGACAATTATCATATAATCTCACTGATACGTAGGCTTTGAGAAACAAGGCAGAGGATCATAGGGGAAGAGAGGAAAAATTGAAACAAGATGAAACCAGAGATGGAGACAAACCATAAGAGACTCTTAATCTCAGGAAACAAACTGAGGGTTGCTGGAATGGAGGGGGGTGGGAGGGATGGGGTGGCTGGGTGATGGACGTTGGGGAGGGTATGTGTTATGGTAAGTGCTGTGTATTGTGTAAGACTGATGAATCACAGACCTGTACCCCTGAAACAAATAATACATTATATGTTAATTTAAAAAAAGTTCTGAACACCACAAGAGGACAACTAGACATCATGTGCTTCTTGGTGGAAGAAGATAAGACTACTTCTGAAGTAATCTTGCCAAAAATTGATCAGATTCATGATCTAGATCTAATAATTAAAATTAGGATCTAACATAGTCTAGATCTAGCAATTTATAGGAAAGATTTGTACAGAGGAATTTGTTACGTGGCCCCTAAAGGTTGTAATCAGCACAATCCAGAATGTGGAAAATGTAGAGAACAAATGTCTAGGTTTCTTCAACAAATAAATTTCAAGGAAAAAATGATGGAAGGGCAATCTATAGATTAAGAGAATTAAGAGACAAACCAATCAGTTGGAATGTCTGATTGTTTAATGACATCAAGAAATGAAATTACTTTCTTTCATCAGTGTTTTATAGTTTTCAGAGTACAAGTCTTTCACTTCATTGGTTGATTCCTAGGTATTTTATTATTTTTGGTGCAATTGTAAATGAGATTGTTTTCTTAATTTCTCTTCCCGCTACTTCATTATTAGTGTATAAAAATGCAACAGATTTCTGAATATTAATTTTGCATCCTATAACTTTACTGAATTCATTTATCTGTTCTAGTAGGGTTTTCTTTAATGGAATCTTTAGGGTTTTTTAGGGTTTTCTATATATAGTATCATGTCATCTGCAAATAGTGAAAGCTTTACTTCTTTTTTTTTTTGAAAGCTTTACTTCTTCCTTACCAATTTGGATGCCTTTTACTTATTTTTCCTGTCTGATTGCTGTGGCTAGGACTTCCAATACTATGTTGAATAAATGTGGTAAGAGTAGATATCCTTGTCTTGTTCCTGATCTTAAAGGAAAAGCTCACAGTTTTCCACCATTGAGTATGATGTTAGCTGTGGGTTTTCATATATGGCTTTTATTATGTTGAGGTATGTTCTCTCTAAACCTACTTTGTTGAGGGTTTTTATCATGAATGGATGTTGTGCTTTGTCATGTGCTTTTTATGCATCTATTGAGATGATCAGATGGTTTTCATCTTTTCTCTTATAAATGAAATCTTATTATTTGCAATGACATGAATGGAGCTAGAGAGTATTATGCTAAGTGAAATAAGTCAGTCAGAGAAAGACAAATACCGTATGATTTCACTTATATGTGGAGTTCTTTTAATTTTAATTTTTTTATATGCGAAATTTAAAAACAAAACAAATGAACAAAGGAGTGGGGGGAGAGAGGGAGACAAACAAGAAACACACTGATGGTTACCAGAGGGGAAAGGGTGGGTGGATGGGTGACATAGTTGATGGGGATTAAGGAGGGCACTTGCTGTGATGAGCACCAGGTGATGTATGGAATTGTTGAATCACTATATTGTACACCTGAAACTAATATTACACTGTATGTTAAATAACTGAAATTTAAATAAAAACTTTAACAAAAATTGAAATCAGCCTCACAGAAATACTATGTTCCAATCAGAAAAGCACCATTTGGAAACTTCAAAGGAGAGAGACCCTGTGGGATATAATAAAAAGGATACTTTGCCTTTCAAACTTATCAAGCAAATTGATATTTATTAATCTCTTTGAGTTGCTAAGTACTATAAAATTAGTCTATAGCTACGCTGCATGATTGTGAACAAAAACTCTATTGGTGGAATGGAGAGGGGAATTTACACTAAAATGAAGTAGACTCATTCTGATTTATATGTAATGTACTAACAATACCAAAATGGAAGAAGCTAAGTGAATGCCAGGTATCCTTAAGCAATTTTATGGCTACTAACAAATGTTTCCATAATACACTTCTCCAAAGTTCCAACAGGGCGCATTCTAAGGAATACATCTTGCATGAATGACCTTATTATAGAAATGTGTAATTAGCAAAGTTTAGCAACACCTATGACTGAACCCTGGGGCATGATCTGTACTTTGCAATATGTGAACTCAAATTACTGTTTCTTGTGATATTAATTAGGTAATAAATAAGCAAAATGTTGCTGGGGGGGAAGTTTTCTGTCTAAAAAAACATTGAAATAATTAGGTATATTTTATTGCAATAAAAAAATAGTATAAAGGAAAAAGTGGCAGAGGGAATCTTTTGAGAGTAATGGGATTGTTCTGTATCTTCAGTGCGATTGTGGTTTTGCCAGGATATAAAACTGTCGAAACTCATCCAATTAAATAGATTCATTTAATTGTATAAAATTATTGCTCAATAAAGTTGATAAGGGGGAAAAAAGACACCAAAAAATTTTAAAAAATAAAAAAACATTGAAACAAAACAAAAGAAAACAAAAAAACATTGAAACAATAAAAAGTATGTTCTTGGACCATAAAGGAATTAGATCAGAAATCAATAACTATAAGAGAATAGAAAATTCTCCAAACATTTGGAAATTAAACAGCACACTTCTAAATAATCCATTGGCCAAAGAGGAAGTCACAAGAGAAATTAAAAAATATTTTGAACTGAATGATACTGAAAGAACAACATCTTTTTTTTTTTATTTTATTATTATTATTTTTTAAGGATTTTATTTATTTATTTGACAGAGAGAGAGAAAGCGAGAGAGGGAACACAAGCAGGGGGAGTGGGAGAGGGAGAAGCAGGCTTCCCGCAGAGCAGGGAGCCCGATGCGGGGCTCGATCCCAGGACCCCGAGATCATGACCTGAGCCGAAGGCAGTCGCTTAACGACTGAGCCACCCAGGCACCCCAAGAACAACATCTTAAAATGTATAGGATGCAGCTCAAGTAGTACTTAGAGGAAAATTTATAAAACTAAATGTTTATATTAAAAAAGAGAAAGGGGTGGATGAAGCGGCTGGTACACAGGACTGCTGCACTGTCTCCACTGTGGGAGGAGGTGTAGGTGACCTGACCCCTATACTCCAAGCATCTCCTCACTTCCCAATGGCCATGGTCCTCATTTCCCTTCTTCCCAGAGGTGTATTTTAGAGGATTCCTGGGAAGATGGCTCACCTCATCCCATGAATACAATTGGATAACCCTCTCATCAGTGTAAACAACCCAGAAAATGACCCAAAGCCTGTCAGAACAAACTCCACAACTAAATGCAGAGAAGAGGCCACATCAAAGAGAGTAGGAAAGGGAGAGATATGGTGGGGAGCTAAACAAACCTGGGGGACTGTCCACTGGAAGGAGGGATTCATGGACAGAGAGGGGAGAGAAACAGACTATCACACCAGAAAGCCCACACAAGGAAGACAAATCCCCATAACGTTTGGCTTTGAAAACCAGAGGGGTCAAATTTCCTCAGTTCTTACAACCAGGAGACTTGAGACCTAGAATTTTAAACATCAGCGGGGCTTGGCTTTGGGAGAGCTGGAAGGGTGCTCTTAAAGAGACAGCACAACAAACAGTCCAGCAGTTTGAAAAATGCCTGGGGCATTTGGGAGGGAGAGTTTACTAATCTCAGAGTATGTCCTAGAAGGACAGAGATTGTTGGGAAGCTCCTCCAGGAACAAAGAAGTGGACAGGTGCCATTTCTCACCCCTGACCCCCAGCATAAACACACAGCCTTCTGCGGGAACCAGTGCGGCACCCCTCCCTATCTAACTTGCTAATGCCACACATCCTGCCCCCTCCCCATCCAAGTCTGCAGATCCATTCTCTCCAGCCAGGCATGCCCCAGTCCCTGTGCTGTGGGTCCCCTCCCCCAGCGGACCAGCTCATAAACCTTGCTAACCCTGCACTTCCTGCCCCTGAGCACATTGAAGATCCACCTCCTCCAATATACTCTTGGCCTGAGCCCATGCAAAGTGGTGCTCAATATAGCTTCAAATCAGGCAATGTGATGCCCCCAGCTTTGTTTTTCTTTTTCAACATTTCCTTGGTGATTCGGGGTCCTTTCTGATTCCATACAAATTTTAGGACTGTTTGTTCCAGCACTTTGAAAAATGTCATTGGAATTTTGATCGGGATGGCATTGAAGGTATAGATTGCTCTGGGTAGCATAGACATTTTAACAATATTTATTCTTCCGATCCATGAGCATGGAATGTTTTTCCATCTTTTTGTGTCTTCTTCAATTTCTTTCATGAGTGTTCTGTAGTTCCTAGAGTATAGATCCTTTACCTCTTTGGTTAGGTTTATTCTGAGGTATCTTATGGTTTTTGATGCTATTGTAAATGGAATGGTTTCTCTAATTTCTCTTTCTACAGTTGCATTATTAATGTATAAGAAAGCAACTGATTTCTGTGCATTGATTTTGTATCCTGCCACATTACTGAATTGCTGTATGAGTTCTAGTAATTTGGGGGTCGAGTCTTTTGGGTTTTCCACATAATGTATCATGTTGTCTGTGAAAAGAGAGAGTTTGACTTCTTCTTTGCCAATTTGAATACTTTTTATTTTTCTTGTCAGACTGCTGTTGCTAGGACTTCTAGTACTATGTTGAACCATAGTGGCAAGAGTGGGCATCCTTGACGTGTTCCTGATCTTAAGGGAAAGTCTCTCAGCTTTTCCCCATTGAGGATGATATTCGCTGTGGGTTTTTCATAGATGGATTTTATGAACTTGAGGAATGTTCCCTCTATCCCTATACTCTGAAGAGTTTTAATCAGGAAGACAGCATGGTACTGGCACAAAAACAGACATATAGACCAATGGAACAGAATAGAGAACCCAGATATGGACCCTCAACTCCATGGTCAAATAATCTTTGACAAAGCAGGAAAAAACATGCAATGGAAAAAAAAAAAGTCTCTTCAATAAATGGTGCTGGGAAAATTGGACAGCCACATGCAGAAGAATGAAACTCGACCATTCTCTAACACCATTCACAAAGATAAACTCAAAATGGATGAAAGACCTCAGTGTGAGACAGGAATCCATCAAAATCCTAGAGGAGAATATAGGCAGTAACCTCTTTGACATCGGCCACAGCAACTTCTTTCAAGATACATCTCCAAAAGCTAGTGAAACAAAAGCAAAAATGAACTTTTGGGACTTCATCAAGATAAAAAGCTTCTGCACAGCAAAGGAAACAGTCAACAAAACAAAGAGGCAACCCACAGAATGGGAGAAGGTATTTGCAAATGACACTACAGATAAAGGGCTGGTATCCAAGATCTATAAAGAATTTCTCAAACTCAACACCCAAAAAACAAATAATCAAGTCAAAAAATGGGCAGAAGACATGAAAAGACACTTCTCTGAAGAAGACATACAAATGGCTAATAGACATATGAAAAAATGTTCATCATCATTAGCCATCAGGGAAATTCAAATCAAAACCACATTAAGATACCACCTTACACAAGTTAGAATGGCAAAAATGGACAAGGAAAGAAACAACAAATGTTGGAAAGGTTGTGGAGAAAGGGGAACCCTCCTACACTGTTGGTTGGAATGCAAGTTGGTACAGCCACTTTGGAAAACAGTGTGGAGGTGCCTCAAAAATTTTAAAATAGAGCTACCCTATGACCCAGCAATTACACTCCTGGGTATTTACCCCAAAGACATAGATATAGTGAAAAGAAGGCCATATGCACCCCAATGTTCATAGCAGCAATGTCCGCAATAGCCAAACTGTGGAAAGAGCCGAGATGCCCTTCAACAGATGAATGGATAAAGAAGATGTGGTCCATACATACAATGGTATATTACTCAGCCATCAGAAAGGATGAATACCCAACTTTTGCATCAACATGGATGGGACTGGAGGAGATTATGCTAAGTGAAATAAGTCAAGCAGAGAAAGTCAATTATCATATGGTCTCACTTATTTGTGGAACATAAGGAATAACATGGAGGACATTAGGAGAGGGAAGGGAAAAATGAAGGGGGGGGGAATCGGAGGGAGAGATGAACCATGAGAGACTATGGACTCTGAGAAACAAACAGGGTTTTAGGTGGGGGAGGGGGGGTTGGTTAGCCCAGTGATGGGTATTAAGGAGGGCACGTACTTCATGGAGCATTGGGTGTTATACAAAAACAATGGATCGTGGATCACCACATCAAAAATTAATGATGTATTGTATGGTGACTAACATAACATAATAAAATTTAAAAAATTAAAAACAACAACAACAACAACAAAAACAAAGTGGTGCTCAAACCTGGCAGTGTACAAGCAGCTAAGTCAGGGGCCAGCACCACTCCAAAGTGACTTCTGCCCTGGGAAGAGGGAAAGATAACCACACACACCAGTTAAACTGCTGTCCCAGGAGTGGGTTGGGGCAGGCAGCTGGTCTGACTACAGGCCCTGCTCGTCAACAAAAACTTCTTAGGGGCAACACAGGGAAAGTACCTTGAAATTTGGTGCTATTGCATGTCTGACAAATGCCTGGTCTGATTCAACTCAAACCCAAGGTGGCCCCAGACTGATTTACTAACCTCACAGGGACCAAACCCTACCCACAACAGGCAAATACGCATCTGCCATTGCAGATGACTGGATTGAATGCAAAAGAAACTCAGCCACAACAGCAGGGTGCACACATCACACACAGGAGATGCCTCTGAAGCACCAGATTCTGGTGAACAGGGGAGACTACAGGGCACTACAGCACACTACAGGACCTCTTCTTCATAAGGCCACTACTTTCAAGAGCAGGGGACATAGCTGACTTTCCTAACACAGAGAAACAGACATAGCAAGTTACACAAAATGAGGAGACAGAGAAATATGTCCCAAATGAAAGAACAGGAAATAATCACAGCAAGAGACCAAAGTGAAATGGAGATAAGTAATATGCCTGATAGAGAATTTAAAGCAATGCTCATAAAGATAGACTTGAGAAAAGAGTGGAAGACATCAGTGAGACCCTTAACAAAGAAATAAAAAAGAATGAATTAGAGATGAAGAACACAATAGATGAAATTAAAAATACACTAGATGGAATAAATAGCAGACTAGAGGAAGCAGAAGAACAAATCAGTGACTTGGAGGACAGACTAATGAAAAGTAATCAAGACAACCAGGTGAGAGAAAAGTAAATGATACAAAATGAAAATAGACAAAGGGATCTCGGTGACAACATCAAGGGTAATAAGATTTGCATTATAGTGATCTCAGAAGGAGAGAGAAAAGAGGGCAGAAAATTTATTTGAATAAATAATAACTGAAAACTTACCAAATCTGAGGAAGGAAACAGAAATCCAGATCTAGGAGGCACAAATCAAAATCAATCCAAGGAGGTCCACACCAAGATACACAGTAATTAAAATGGCAAAAGTAGTGATAAAGAGAGAATTTTAAAAACAGCAATAGAAAAGAAAAGTTATGTAAAAGGGAAATCCCATAAGGCTAATGGTGGATTTTTTAGCTGAAACTTTGCAGGCCAGAAGAGAGTGGCATGATAGACTCAAAAATGCTGAAAGGAAAAAATCTGCAGCCAAGAATACTCTATCTAGCAAGGTTAACATTCAGAATAGAAGGAGAGATAGTTTCCCAGACAAATAAATGTTAAAAGAATTCATGACCCCTAAACCAGCCCTACAAGAAATGTTAAAGGAGACTCTTTGAGTAGAAAGGAAAGACCATAAGTAAGAGCAAAAAAAGTAGGAAACACAGAAGCAGTAAAAATAAGAATATATGAAAAAGAAAAGGTATATCTGTAAAAATCAGTCTAGGGACTCACAAAATAAAAGGATGTTAAGTATGACACCATATACCTAAAACATGGTAGGGAAGTTCAAACTTAAGCGACCATCAACTTAATATAGACTGCTCTATGCAGAAGATGTTATATACAAACCTAATGGTAAACACAAATCAAAACCAGTAGTAGATATGCAAAAATAAGGATAAAGGAATATAAGTATATCATGAAAGAAAACCAACTTATTGTGAGAGAAGTAAGCAAAAGCAGAAAGGAACAGAGAAGAACTACAAAATCAACCATAAAATAAGTAATAAAATGACAATAAGTACATAATGATCAATAATTACTTTGTAAATGGACTAAATGCTCCAATCAAAGACATAGGCTGATGGAATGGTTAAAAAATAAGACCCACCTATTTGCTGCCTACAAGAGACTCATTTCAGACCTAAAGACACATGCAGATTGAAAATGAAGGGATGGAGAAACATTTATCATGCAAGTGGATGTGAGAAGAAAGCCAGAGTAGCAATACTTATATTGCACAAAATAGACTTTAAAACAAAGACTGTATAACAAGAGGCAAAGAAGGACACTTTATAATCATAAAGAGGACAATCCAACAAGAGGATATAACAATTGTAAATATTTATGCACCCAACATGGGAGCACCCAAATACATAAAACAATCACTAGAAATACAATAATAGTAGGGAATTTTAACACCCCACTTACATCAATGAACAGATCATCAAAACCCAAAATCAACAAGGAAACAGTGGCTTTGAATGACACATTGGACCAGATGGATTTAATAGATATATTCAGAACATTCTATCCTAAAACAGCAGAATATGCACTCTTTTCAAGTGCACATGACATTCCCTAGAACAGGTAACATTAGGCCACAAAACAAGAATCAACAAATTAGGGGCACCTAGGTGGCTCAGTCGTTAAGTGTCTGCCTTCAGCTCGGGTCATGATCCCGGGGTTCTGGGATCAAGCCCTGTTTCGGGCTCCCTGCTCGGTGGGAGGCCTGCTTCTCCCTCTCCCACACCCCCTGTTTGTGTTCCATCTCTCACTGTCTCTCTCTCTCTGTCAAATAAATAAATAAATAAATAAATAAATAAATAAATAAAATCTTAAAGAAAAAATAAGAATCAACAAATTAAAAAAGATTGAAGTCATACCATGCATCTTTTTTTAAAAAGATTTTATTTATTTATCTGAAAGAGAGAGAGAGAGAGAGAGCACAAGCAGTGGGAAGGGCAGAGGGAGAGGGGAAAAACAGGCTCTCCACTGAGCAGAGAGCCTGACACAGGGCTCAGTCCCAGGACCCTGGGATAAGGCAGATGCACAACCGACTGAGCCACCCAGGCAACCCCCATGTATCTTTTCTGACCACAATGCTATGAAACTAGAAATCAACCTCAAGTAAAAAATCTAGAAAGAGCACAAATACATGGAGGTTAAATAACATGCTACTAGGGGTGCCTAGGTGGCTCAGTTGGTTAAGCATCTGCCTTCTGCTCAGGTCATGATCCCAGGGTCCTGGGATTGAGCCCCACCTCGGGCTCCCTGCTCAGTGGGGAACCTATTTCTTCCTCTCCCCCTTGCTTGTGCTCTCTCTCTCAAATAAATAAATAAAATATTTTTTAAAAAATAACATGCTACTAAACAATGAGTGGGTCAACCAAGAAATCAAAGAAGAAATCAGAAAACACAGTGAAACAAATGGAAATGAAAACACAATGGTTCAAAATCTTTGGGATGCAGCAAAAGCTATTTTAAGAGGGAAATTTACAGCAATACAGACCCACCTCAAGAAGCAAGAAAAATCTAAAATAAACAACCTAAACTTACACCTAAAGAAGTTAGAAAAAGAAGAACAAACAAAACCCAAAACCAGTAGAGGGAAGGAAATAATAAAGATTAGAGTAGAAATCAATGAAATAGAAACAAAAGACAGCAGAACAGATTAATGAAACCAGGAGCTAGTTTTGACAAGATTAACAAAATTGATAAACCTTTAAACAGACTCATAAAAAAAATTTTTTTTAAAGAGAGAGGACTCAAATAAACAAAATCAGAAGTGAAAGAGGAGAAATAACAACCAACACCACAGAAATACAAAGGATTGTAAAAGAATATTATGAAAAATTATATGCCAACAAATTGGGACAACCTAGAAGAAATGGGTAAATTCCTAGAAACATAACCTCCTAAAACTGAATTGGGAAGAAATAGAAAATTTGGACAGACCAAATACTAGCAATGATACTGTACCAGTAAAAACAAAATTAATAAAGAACTTATACAACATGACACACACAAAAACAAAACAAACAAACAAACAAAAACTCCCAATAGATGAAAGTCCAGGACCAGATGGCTTCACAGGTGAATTCTACCAAACATTTAAAGAAACTATTTCAAAAAGTAGAAGAGGAAGGAAAACTTCCAAATTGATTCCATGAGGCCAGCATTACCCTAATACCAAAACCAGGTAAGGACACTACAAAAAAAGAGAACTACAGGCCCAAATCTCTGAACATAGATGTAAAGATCCTCAACAAATATTAGCAAACTGAATCCAACAATACATTTAAAAAACCATTCACCACAATCAAGTGGGATTTATTTTTGGATGCAAGAGTGGTTCAAAATTTGCAAATTGATCAACATGATATATCATATCAACAAGGAGAGAATAAAAACCGTATGATCATCTCAACAGAGGCAGACAAAGCATTTGACAAAGTACAATATCCACTCATGATAAAAGCCCTCCACAAAGCAGGTTTAGAGAGAATATGTGTCAATATAATAAAGACCATATATGAAAAACCCATAGCTAATATCATACTCAATGGTGAAAAACAGAGCTTTTCCCCTAAGGTCAGGAATAAGACAAGCATGTTCGCCCTCACCACTTTTATTCAACATACCACTGGAAGTCATAATCACACCAATCAGACAAGAAAAAAGAATAAAAGTCATCCAAAGTGGTAAAGAAGAAGTAAAACTTTCACTATTTGCAGATGACATGATACTATATATAGAAAACCCAAAAGACTCTACAAAAAACAAAACAAAACAAAAACTACTAGAACTGATAAATGCATTCAGTAAGATTGCAGGATACAAAATCAATGTACAGAAATCTGTTGCATTTCTATACACTAATAATGAAGCATCGGAAAGAGAAATTAAGAAAACAATTCAATTTATAATTGTACCAAAAAATAATAAAATACCTAGAAATAAACTTAACCAAGGAGGTGAAAGATCTGTACTCTGAAAACTATAAAACATTGATGAAAGAAATTGAAATAACACAAACAAGTGGAAAGATATTCATGCTCATGGATTGGTAAAACCAATATTGTTAAAATGTCCATACTACCCAAAGCAATCTCCAGATTTAATGTAATCCCTATCAAAATGCCACCAGCATTTTTCACAGAACTAAAACAAAGGAACCTAAAATTTGTATGGAACCACAAGAGACCCTGAATAGCCAAAGCAAACTTAAAAAAGAAAAAGGTTGAAGTATTATAATTCTAGATTTCAAGTTATACTGCAAAGCTGTAGTTATCAAAACAGTATGGTACTGGCCCAAAAATAGACAAATAGATCAAGAGAACAAAATAGAAAGCCCAGAAATAAACCAATGATTATACAGTCAATTAATCTTTGACAAAGGAAGCAAGAATATTCAATGGGGCAAAGATAGTCTCTTCAACAAATGGTGTTGGGAAAACTGGACAGGTACATGCAAAAGAATGAAACTGGACCACTTTCTTACACCACATACAAAAATAAACTCAAAATGGATTAAGGACCTAAATGTGAGACCTGAAACCATAAAAATCCTAGAAGAGAGCACAAGCAGTAATGTTTCTGACATCAGCCATAACAATATTTTTCTAGATATGTCTCCTGAGGCAAGGGACACAAAAGCAGAATTAAACTATTGGAACTACATCAACAAAACAAAACAAAACAAACAAAAACAAAAACAAAAAACAAACTTCTGCACAGCAAAGGAAACAATCAACAAAACTAAAAGGCAACCTGTGAATGGGAGAAGATACATGCAAATGACATATCCCATAAAGGGTTAATATCCAAAATTTATAAAGAACTTACACAACATGACACACACAAAAACAAATAATCCAATTAAAAATGGGCAAAAGACATGAACAGACATTTCGCCAAAGAAAACATTCATATGGCTAACAGAAACACAAAAAGATGCTAAAATCACTCATCATCAGGGAAATGCAAATTAAAAGTACAATGAGATATCACCTCACACCTGTCAGAATAACGAAAATTAAAAAGATAAAATTAATAAGTCAGGAAACGACAGATGTTGGCAGGGATGCGGAGAAAGGGGAACCCTCCTACACTGTTGGTGGGAATGCAAGCTGGTGCAGCCACTCTGGAAAACAGTATGGACTTTCAAAAAGTTGAAAATAGAGCTACCCTACGACCTAGCGATTGCACTACTGGGTATTTACCCCAAAGATACAAATGTAGTGATCTGAAGGGGTACGTGCACCCCGATGTTTATATCAGCAATGTCCACAATAGCCAAACTATGGAAAGAGCCAAGATGTCCATCAACAGATGAATGGATAAAGAAGATGTGGTATATATACACAACAGGATATTATGCAGCCATCAAAAGGAATGAAATCTTGCCATTTGCAACGACGTGGATGGAACTGGAGGGTATTATGCTGGGCGAAATAAGTCAATCAGAGAAAGACATGTATCATATGACCTCGCTGATAGGAGAATTCTTAATCTCAGGAAACAAACTGAGGGTTGCTGGAGTGGTGGGGGGTGGGAGAGATGGGGTGGCTGGGTGATAGACATTGGGGAGGGTATGTGCTATGGTGAGCGCTGTGAATTGTGTAAGACTGTTGAATCACAGACCTGTAGCTCTGAAACAAATAATACATTATATGTTAAAAAAAAAAAAAAGAAGAAGAAGAAGATAGAAGGAAGGGAAAAATGAAGGGGGGGATATCGGAGGGGGAGATGAACCATGAGAGACTATGGACTCTGAGAAACAAACTGAGGGTTCTAGAGGGGAGGGGGGTGGGGGGATGGGTTAGCCTGGTGATGGGTATTAAAGAGGGCACATACTGCATGGAGCACTGGCTGTTACACGCAAACAATGAATCATGGAACACTACATCAAAAACTAATGATGTAATGTATGGTGATTAACATAACATAATAAAAAAAAAAGATAAGACACAACAAAGTGTTGGTGAGGATGTAGAACAAAAGGAACCCTTGAGTACAGTTGGTGGGAATGCAAACTGTGCAGCCACTGTAGAAAACAGCATGAAGGTTCCTCAAAAAAATTAAAAATAGAACTCCCCTATGATCCAGTAATCACACTACTGGGTATTTACCCCAAAAATATAAAAACACTAATTTGAAAGGTTATATGCACCCTATATTTATTGCAGCATTATTTACAATAGCCAAATTATGGAAGCAGCCCAAGTGTCCACTGATAGATGAATGGATAAAGAAAATATGAGATAAACACACATACACACAGACACACACACACACACAAAGTGAAATATTATTCAGCTGTAAAAAAAGAATGAAATCTTGCTATTTGTAACACCATGGATGGATCTAGAGCATATAATACTAAGCAAAATAATTCAGCCAAAGACAAATACCACATGATTTCACTCATATGTGAAATGGTATGTCTATAAACCAAGGGACACCATGGGCTGCCAGGAATCACCAGAGGCTAGGAGAGATGCATGGAACAGATTCTCCTTCAGAGCTTCCAGTAGGAACCAACCCTGCTGACACCTTGATTTTGGACTTCCAGCATTCACAACTGTGAGAGAATATATTTCTGTTGTTTGAAGCCACTCAGTTGTGACACTTTGTTACAGCAGCCCTAGGAAACCAATATACCAATTTCAGGGGCTCCTTCCCACTGACCTCCAAGCAGTGCCGGATCCGAGAGGGCATCTCAACAGTAAGTGTCTCCATTAGCCTTAGAAGGGATTGCAGGGTCTCCCTGAACAAATCCTGAGGGGAGAAGAGAGAACTCAAAGAGTTGCTGAGATGTCGGCCCCATCCCTCCTTCTAAACTTAGCTCCGTGCTCTAGCTCTCCCAGGAAGCTTTCCTTGAGAAATTCTGCTCCACAAGTTTCCACCTAACATTTCAAGTGCCATTTGCCTGCTATTAACTTAAACAAATTCCTCTGTTGTTTTCAGCAGAGCACAAATGTCTGCCTGATGTGCAGTTTGTCCTAGTGGACTGGGAGTTCCCAGTTTGCCCCAAACATGGGCAAATCCTGTCAAAATACCTTCCCTCCCTAACCAGACCTACATTGAGGAAGGCCTCATGGGGATACAACCAGAGGAAACCCACCTCAGCCTTCTCTGTATGTACCAGTCCTTCCTTCATAACATAAATAAATATGAACTGACAAAGAAGGACCATCAGACAGCTGATGAAAAGGCCCAAATAAACAAACAGACCAACTGACCCTAAAAAAAAAACTAATTCAGTAAATAGAAACTTTTATTTTTTAAAATTCTTATTAATATCCTCAAAAAATCAGGAGATTGTGGCATCAATAAAACAAGAACAACCAATCAAGATAAAGGAGTAATCAGAGAACATGAAAGAATTCCTAAGAATTATACATACAAATGCAAATTAGAAAAGTGAATCATTCTTCCTTCCCTCAAGGAAACACTATAGGCCCTGTGGGAAATGGATTCAGCTCCCTTGCCCCTGGGACTCTCTAAACTTATTTACCCATGGGCCTTTAGTAAAATCATGTTGAACCTTTCAGTCTGGTTTCAGTTGTACAAGAGTTAAAAATTAAAGAACTGTGTGTTCACCTCTGGGTCAGAATATTAAAGTGTGACAGCAGTAATCAATGCATGCTCTCAAGAAGGAAGTACATCTCATGAGTTGCATTCAGACTATATGACCTAGTAACCTCTTCAAATGATTGTATTTTTATCAACGAAGGTGGAAGAGCCTTACCTGTAACTGCCAAACCTATACTTCTCATCCTCTCCAAAGTAAAAACTGAATACAAAGAGACAAACATCAAAGAGTTAATTACCACAGTGGTGTGGGCCTCCTGGGAACTGGATGCCTCCTTCTGCAAAATTTCTGTAGGTGGCAGGCAGAGCACACTCTTACAGCACGTTCGGAGTAGCTCTGTTCTTTCTTCTACTTCTATGAGGGGACGGAGCTTCCTAAGATCCAGGAGGAAGTAGCAAATATGTAACAAGACAGTAATGGCCAGGAATAACAGCTGAGGAAGGTACAGAGAGAGATGGTGGAGACAGAGGGACAGGTGGTAATAAGAAGTTACCAGAAGAAAAAGTAACAAAAGAAGAAAAGGAGGAAACTAGCAAAGTTTTAAAATGCCAGGAAAATGGAAAGAAAGGGACAAAGGGAAAGAGGAACTATTAGAGGAAAGGGTACTGATGTTTTGAGATTATACATTACTTTTTGGCTGCCCAGATATTTTGAGGGAATGGGGGAAATGGTCAGTGATAGATATGTAGGTATTTAGTCAGGGACAGCCCTGAAAGCAGAAGAAAGCCTGGACCAGAAGCAACAGCAAGTGCCTGTGAAAATGGGAGAGGTGGTCTCTGCCAGGTGCTCCAAAAATCCCATCTAAAAAATCTTGGTTAAAGGAGGTGGCAGACATTGTCCAGTAGATGTCTACTACTGCCTGGGGCCCCCTATTCCTAGAAGCAGAGGCAGAAAGTGAGGTGGGGACAGACTAGGATATAAAGAACTGAAATCCAGTCAGAGCAAGGAAGACAGAGTAGCTGGAACATCATTACCTGAAGTCACTGATGATGTTCATTGCCCTCAGCCTAATGGAGCTGGAGATGGAACTCAATGGCTCCTCCCTGATTAACTCCTGTAATACACCCACCCCACCCCCCACCCCAGAGACAAAGAGGATGTGAACATATTTTTTTTTGTCTTCCTCCCCCTCCTCCTACCCCAGACTGTATTCATAAGAAACCGGAACCTAGAATTTCCAAAAACTCTCAAGGACAGCACTTCTGTCCTACTCCCAACCATACCTTCCCCACAGTACTCACACCCACCTTGAGGATGGAAAAAGGAAAAGGTAGGAAAAGGACACTGGAAAATCTGGACTTTTATCCTCCAGGCCAAGGCCAGGAGCACTGCCAATGGCTTCCATGAAGACCCATCCTCCCTCCTCTGTGCATTTCCACCTCCAACCTCCTGAGTTGTACTTAGCACCATGAAGGTTACAATTTCTAGCTTCTGAGGGAACTTGAATTGAAAGGACATGGGGTGGCTGCTCAGGATGTTTGTTAGCTTGGTCAGGGCGTCCAGGTACTCCAGCTTCAGGTTCTTATCCTGAACCAACCAGTATGCTCAGAGATTTCCAACGTAGGAATGATCCTGGGGCAAGGGAAAACTACCTACACAAAATCTGGGAGATGAAAAGCTAAGGCTTCTATAGCTTTCTCTAGGCTGAGATCTTGCAACTTCCCTCTGAGGACAGCTTAGGGAAGCAAAGCCTGTGGCATCTTTATGGGGGAAGGGGCCACCCCTCTTACCAACCTGGTTCTGGAGTTCCCACCTCATATTTACTCTTAAATTAGGATAGATCTAGCTAGTTTCCTTATCTCTCAAGTTGTCTTTTTACCAAATAAGTTCTCCCAAAGGACGTCTAGTTGGATGGTAAATGAACAGGATTTGGGAAAGTCTTCTTCTCCTACCCTAGGGGCACATGCTCTGGACAAATGACAAAGGTAGAAAAATTATTTAGGGACCCCCCCCACCTTACCTCCCCTGAAGCAACTGTAATAGCCCTACCCCCTTGTTCCATTCAAGGCCAGGCATCATTTTCATGGAGGGGAAGGGTAAAGAAGGCAGGGATGGGACACTGGAGAAGGAGAGTAAGCAGGAAGTACCTTTTCTACAATGCAGTTGCGGTAGTGTTGCAGGCCCACGGCCAGGATGTTATCTAAGTGCGTGAAGATGTCTCCCTTGCTCGCTAAAATAATCTTGCTATAGCTTAAGTAGATGATGTTACAGACCAGCCCCCATTCCCTTTGCTGATGTTCCTGTAAGAGGAAGGGGGAAACTTGCCTTCTCTTCATCTTATCCTCCTTGCCTGATGGGGGAATGGAGGTTCAGGGAGGAATGGATTGGCTAGATGGCCTGGAAGGGAAGATGGGGTTGTGGAATGGTGGACAGCTGGGAGGAAGGGGATGCCGCTGATGATACCAGGGCCTGAAGCATGGGCATAAGGGAACATGGGAAAGGGAGAAGAGGATGAAACTTCCCCACAGTTGGTCAGAGGGAAATAGAAGCTTTATAGGTGAGTCACAAGGCCTCAGAGAAGTGGGGAGTCTGAGTGATGGGGATGCCTCAGAAGGTTTTGTGTGGGAGGGTGGCAGAGTTCCCAGGAATGCCATCACCTTCGTTAGCTTGAGGATGAATGATGAGCCCTTGTCAGTGAGGATAGCACTATACACTTGCAGTTGGTCCAGGACTATCTTCAGATGTTTCATGGACACAATACTGAGTGCCACAGCAATGCCCTGTAATGGGGATAGCCTCAACCTCACGCCACAGCTAAGAGTTATCCAGGCACCTTTATGCTCTCCCAAACCCCGGGATTTAGAGAGAAGAAGGGAGAGAAAAGGGAAAGAAAAGAAATGGAAGGAAAATTTGGTTCCTCTGACTTGAACAACTTAAAATCCAGATGGAGAACCAAACATCCTTGCAAGAAGTAATTCAAGGAGCAAATTACAAGAAACAGACTCTTAACTATAGAGAACAAACTCATAACTACCAGAGGGGAAGTGGGTGGGGGGATGGGGGAAATAGGGGATGGGGATTAACGAGCACACTTATAATGAAAAAAAAACTCTAAAAGACAGATAGATAGATTAGATGATAGATGATAGATGATAGATAGATAGATAAATAGATAGATAGATAAAGAGGCACAGGGCTTGTCAAAATTAAAGAGTCTGATTTTTGTATTTTTCATACTAATTGACAACATCCAGAAAAGCCTTTCCTGAGTATCATGGACCAGAGGAGAACCACGCCCTGCACAATGCTTGTGAACTGTGGGGACATTGCATATGTATATGAATTCATCTATGAATTCAGTAGAGATTTGTTTGGTGCTTAATGCATGGGGGGAAAAAAGAAGCAAATTATCCCAGATTGTGAAAAATTAGAGTCACAGATTTGCAAAATCTTAGGAGTATCAAATCTAACACTGCAGAATAGAGAATACTTATATGCACTAGAAGTTCAGAGAAGGGTTGTGAGGAGGGAACAGGAGGGAAGAACAAAACCAAGGCACATTATCAACAGGATTGGATGGATAATCAGAGGAAACGGAAAAGAGAGAAGACATACAGAGAATGCCAATATTCTTAACCCAGGAGAACAGGAAACAGTGGTAAACTGACCAAAATGGGCAGGTGCAAAGGGGACCTGTCTAGAGTTGGGGAGAGAGAAAGGAGGGAGTCCCTGCATGTGTCTTGTGGGACATAGTGGCAGGACAACTAAGTGAAAAATGCTGTCGGTGGGAAGAGATGACTGAGTGGGGGCTAAGAGCAAGGGAAACTTGGGGATTCTATAGTTCTTGCCAGGAACAGTCTTTAACTTAAATCCCTCTGCCTCATAGGAGGCCGCTTTGACTTAAATGTCAGCCAAGCCTCTTCCTAGAGCTTACTCAACCCGGATATCGGCACAGAGCAAAAAGAACATATAACACAGACAGGCAGGTGCCAGCTGTCTGTCAACTGGCTTGTTTGTGCAGGATGGGCTGCCATTAAGACTGCAGCAGAGGAGGCAGAGTGCTGGGGACCTAGGGACAGTTACAGTTGTTCCAGGGAACAGATCCTCTAGAAAGGATGAAGTATTAATGGGACTTGTAGGCTTTTGGCCTCCAAGTAGATGAAGGGAAAATTTTGTCTAGTTAGAAAGCAGGGACTCGGGGCGCCTGGGTGGCTCAGCCCGCTAAGCATTTGCCTTCGGCTCAGGTCATGGCCCCAGGGTCCTGATATCGAGTCCCGCATCGGGTTCCTGCTCAGCGGGGAGTCTGCTTCTCCCTCTCCCTCTGCCTGCTGCTTCCCCTGCTTGTGCTCTCTCTCTGACAAGTCAATCAATCAATCTTTAAAAAAAAAAAAAAGAGAAAGAAAGCAGGGACTAGTTGAATATCAGAAGAGGGTTCTAGTCTGTCCCTCTTCCCATGCCATCCCTTAGCCTTGGCTTCCACTCATCCTGATCATCATCATCATCATCATCTTCATCACTGACATCATCAGAATATTTAATGCTTAGTTTGTACCAGCCTTACACATGCTATCTCACTGATCCTCATGCTAAAGCTTTAAGGTAAATATTATCAACCCCATTTTACAGACAGGGAAAATATAATTGTTCCCAAATGCAGCCATGCAGCCCAGATCTGAGTTCCAGATCTACATGGATACTGAGCCTCTCCACCTGGCTCCCTACCAGGAGCACCCTAAACTCTCCCCATCAAAACTGAATGCATCATCTTCTTCCCCATTATGTCCTGCATTCCTGATCTCAGTGAAGGATACCACCTCCCAGCATGCCAGAAACCCAGGAACTATCCTGAACATCCTCTGCCCTCTTAATCTTTATCTCTGTATCCAATCTGTCCCCAGGTGTTGGCAGACAGGTCACTTTCACCTCCCTGTCAAAGAACCCTGTATTCCAGTCCCACTATGCCACTGACTGTTCTGTAGACATGGTCCCAAAAATTCTTATCTTGGAATATTATGTCAAGAGGGAATACCCACTTCCCTCCTAATCTAGACCCAACTAGCCCAAGTCCTCACCCCCAACCCCAACAGCCACTATATGTCTCTGTGACCATTCATGTTGCCTTTAGTAAGGCTATTCTGTGGAGCCAGCTGTTTTCTTCCTATATATGTTTGTCTCCTCAATGATACTGTTTGCATCTTGGGCTTGGTAAATAACTGATGATAGTCATGATGGTGATGGATGCTCTGAGAATCTGGCCGGGAAGGGGCATTGGAGAGGGGATGCCTGAGAGCACGGCCACCAATTCTACCAGTAAGCAACACTTAGAGAGTGCTTGTGTGCCAGGCATTGTTCTAGGAGCTTTTATATTTTTAATCCTGAAAACCATCCTATGACACACAGGTTCCATAGTATTCCCACCAAAAATACATAATCTAAACGTAATCATGAAGAAATATGAGACAAACAAAAAATGAGCTACATTCTACAAAATCAATGGTCCATACATTTTTAAATGTCAAGATCATGAAAAATAGAAACTGAGGAACTGTTCCAGATTAAAAATATTAAAGCTAAATGATAACTAAACATACTATTTGATTCTAAATTAGATCCCAGACCGGAGAAAAAAAATGTTTTTCTTTTGCTCTAAAAAAAACATTGGTAGGACAATTGGCCATTTTCAGATCAGGTCTATAAATTAGGTAATAGTACTGTAGCAATGTTAACTTCCTAATTTTGATCACTGTGCTTTGATTATGTAAGGGAATATCATTATTTTTAGGTAGTACACCCTGAAGTATTTAGGGATAAATGTGCATCATGATTGCAACTTCCTGAAATGAGTCAGAAAATAAAATAATAATAGTAAATAACTTGCCCAAGGGCACACAGAAAGTGGCAGACCTAGGATTCCAACAGGTTGTCTAGCTTGCCAGGTCTTAGCTTTTAACTACTTCATCACCCTGCCTCTTAAAGGAAAAATGTTTCCCCTTTGCCAGTTCCTCCACCTCACCTCCCTCTCCTGCAGATCTTTGTGGATAGCTTGTAGGATGGAGGAGAGCATCATCTTCACCAGTTTCATATTCCTTGAGGTCCGCAGGGTAAATCCGAAGAATTTATATAGAAAAGCCTAGGAGAGGTGAAAGGGCAGGGTCATACATAACTTGGAATGAAGTTAGGGTAGCTTGGGGAATAGCCATTACCCAAACTGGTTTTGAAACTGTCAGCCAGCACCCTTCCCCACTGCCCCAACCTCCACTCTGGCCCTCCTGTTCTCTGGGGGGCATCTGGATAAGGCAGTAATCCTATAGAGCAGGGGCTGAAGCTAGAGGTAAGAGAAAGCTGTATTTCTAATTTCTTGGCATCTTAGGGTATGGATCATCCCTTTAGGAACTTTCCCTGATCCACATACTTCCCATTTCCAGCTAGAAAATAAAAAGTTCCTTACATCAATGTTTTACAGTTTTCAGAGCACAGATCTTTCACCTTCTTGGTTAAGTTTATCCCTAGGTATTTTATGATTTTTGGTGCAATTGTAAATGAGATTATTTTCTTAATTTCTCTTTCTGATGCTTCATTAAGTGTAAAGAAATGCAACAGATTTCTGTATATTCTTGTTGTATCCTTTACTGAATTCATTTATCAGTTTGGTGGAGTTTTAGGATATTCTGTATATAATATCATGTCATCTGCAAATAGTGAAAGTTTTACTTCTTCCTTGCCAACTTGGATGGGTTTTATTTCTTTTTCTTGTCTGATCGCTGTGGCTAGGATTTCCAGTACTATGTTGAATAAAAGTGGTGAGAGTGGACATCCTTATCTTGTTTTTGATCTTAGGGGAAAAGCTCTCAGTTTTCCACCATTGAGTATGATGTTAGCTGTGGGTTTTTCATATATAGCTTTTCTTATGTTGAGGTATGTTCTCTCTAAACTTACTTTGTTGAGAGTTTTTATCATGAATGGATATTGTACTTTGTCAAATGCTTTGTCTTCATCTATTGAGATGATCATATGGTTTTTATCCTTTCTCTTATTGATGTGATGTATCATGTTGATGAATTTGTGAATATTGAACCACCCTCACATCCCTGGAATAAATCCCACTTGATCATGGTGAATGATTTTAGATTCTGGTTGCTAATATTTTGCTGAGCATTTTTGCATCTATGTTCATCAGAGATATTGGCCTGTGGTTTTCTTTTTTTATAATGCCTTTATCTGACTTTGATATCGGGATAATGACACAAACAAATGGAAAGATATTCCATGCTCATGGATTGGAACAACCAATATTGTTAAAATGTTCATACTACTCAAAGCAATCTACAAACTTAATGGAACCCCCATCAAAACACCAACAGCATTTTTCACAGAACTAGAATAATCTTAAAATTTGTGGAATCACAAGAAACAAACAAACCAAAAAAGCAAACAAACAAAAAACCTGAATCGCCAAAGCAATCATGAAAAAGAAGAACAAAGCAATCCCAGATTTCAAACTTTACTACAAAGCTGTAGTAATCAAAACAGTATGGTACTGGCACAAAAACAGACACATAAATCAATGGAACAGAATAGAGAGTCCAGAAACAAACCCACGATTTTATGGTCAATTAATCTAAGACAAAGGCGGCAAGAATATACAATGGGAAAAAAGACAGTCTTTTCAACAAATGATGTTGGGAAAACTGGATAGCCACATGTAAAAGAAGGAAACTAAACGATTTTCTTACCACCATACACAAAACTAAACTCAAAGTGGATTGAAGACATAAATGTATTCATTTGGAACCATAAAATTCCTAAAAGAAAACATAGGCAGTAATTTCTTTGACATCAGCCATAGAAACATTTTTTTAGATATGTCTCCTCAGACAAGGGAAACAAAAGCAAAATTAAACTATTGGGACTGCACCAAAATAAAAAGCTTCTGCACAGTGAAGGAAAGCATCAACAAAACAAAAATGCAACCTATTGAATGGGAGAAGATATTTGCAAATGATATATTTGACAAGGAGCTAATATCTAAAATATATAAAAAATGTATACAACTCAACACCAAAAAAGCAAATAATCCAATTAAAAAATGGTCAAAGGACCTGAATAGACATCTTTCCAAAGAAGACATATAGATGGCTAGTAGACACATGAAAAGATGCTCAACATCACTAATTGTCAGGAAAATGCAAATCAAAACCACAATGAGATATCATTTTACACCTGTCAAAATGGCTAAAAAAATAAAAAAAAAAAACAAGAAATAACAAGAGTTTGTGGGAATGGAGAGAAAAAGGAACCCTTGTGTCCTGTTGGTGGGAATGCAAACAGGGGCAGCCACTGTGGAAAACAGTACAGACGTTCCTCAAAAAATTAAAGATAGACTAACCACATCGTCCAGCCATTTCACTACTGGGTATTTACACAAAGAAAATGAAAACACTAATTCAAAAAGATATATGCACCCTGATGCTTATTGCAGAATTATTTACAATAGCCAAGAAATGGAAGCAACCCAGTCCATTGATAGATGAATGGATAAAGATGTGGAATGCAATATTATTCAGCCATGAAAAGAATGAAATCTTGCCATCTGCAACTGCATGGATGGATATAGAGGGTATAACGCTAAGTGAAATATAGAAAGACAAATACGATATGATTTCACTCATATGTGGAATTTCAGAAATGAAACAAATGAACAGAGAAAAAAGAGACCAACAAAAAAACAGACTCTTAAATACAGAGAATAAACTGGTGGTTGCCAGAGGGAAGATGGGTAGGGGGACTTAAGAGTACACTTATTTTGATGAGCACTGAGAAATGTAAAAAATTGTTGAGTCACCATATTGTACATCTGAAACTAATATAATGCTGTATGTTGGTTATACTTGAATAAACAATAAGTTAAAAAAAAAACAAACACAAAAATAAATTTTAATAACAAAGCTTCACTTGAAAAAAAATAAAAACAGGGCGCCTGGGTGGCTCAGTTGGTTAAGCGACGGCCTTCAGCTCAGGTCATGATCCTGGAGTCCCTGGATCGAGTCCCGCATCAGGCTCCCTGCTCGGCAGGGAGTCTGCTTCTCCCTCTGACCCTAACCCCTCTCATGTGCTCTCTCTCATTCTCTCTCCCTCAAATAAATAAATAAAATCTTTAAAAAAATAATAAAAAAAACCCAGTTCCTTAAATTTGCATAATTTAAAAATTAAAATAGCATAATCAAAAAAGTAATCTATATCTCTCCCTCTTCTGAATTTCTGTAGCCTTTATCCTTGCTTGCTATTCATTACCCTGTCTACCTTGTAATATCTGTATTTATGTACTCAACACTTTCCTACCTCAGGGTTTCTATATTTCCCATTTCCCCTGTCTGGAATCTTCTCTGCACTCTTCAAAATGCTGTCTCACTCTCATCTTTCTGATCATGTCTCAGTGAGCCTTCCCTGACCTCCTAAATTCCTCTCTAGCTCACCATCCTGCTTCTTTGATTCAAAGCTTCCTCACAATCACTAGTCATCTTGTTTATGTGTTTGTTTGGTTAGTTCTTAACTCTCCCCAACCTCTCCTCTCCAATGAGAATAAAGCTCAGGAGCTTTATGTCTTGTTCATTGTATGTCTTGGTCATTGTGTGTATGTCTTGTTCATTGATCTACTCCAATGCTTACAGAGTGCCTGACACAGTAGACAAACAGGGTATACCAGATGTTCAATGAATGTGTCACCTTTCCCCCAGAGCCCCCTCTAGATGGGCACCTTTTCTTCCTCTAGCAGATGCTCTTCAAGCCTTGTCCAGAGCCGAAGTTTCCTTCCCTTCCCTGGTTGCAGGCACCATTGTGAGCAGTTCCCACCTGTAAGCCTTTTTGGGTCTCTTTGCCTGTAGGTGCCTGAGAGTTACATTCTTCTCTCTCCCATCCCTGCCCCATACCAACCATAGAAGCCTGGCACCAGTGACAGAGAGGTGGAGGGGTGGGGAGATACAAAAGCCCCCCTCACTTGTCTCTTAGCAGGATAGACTCTGCGGTGTAGTTTCCATCCAGGTCTCCCCACATCCTTGCTTAGCCTCTCCTCTTTCTACCCTGTTCCTTTTACTTGATCACAGCTTCTCCTGAGAGCACTTTCTTGCCAAATCACTTGACAAGGACCCCCACCTTAGGCTCTGCTTCTATGAAACCTGACCTAAGGCACCGGCTTCTCTGCTTAGCTGGCAAATTACTGCTTAGCTGGCAGATTACTCATCTTTCCAGACTTAATCATTCATCTGTAGAGTGACTGATCTTCCCAGTTTGCCAGGACTGAGGCATTTCCTAGTATGCTGGACTTTTAGAGCTAAAACCAGGACAGTCCTAAGTGAACTGAGATGGTGGACCACCTTTGAGAAAGCTTTTCTGACCAACCCCAACCAGCCAAGTAAATAGCTCTCCCCTCTGCTCCCAAGCATATAGTGCACATTCCAATCCTGGAGTCAAAGAGGTTCTCTTGAGTAGGGAGGTCCCTCAATCATTTCTCAGTCTCAGGGGGTGTGGGGCCTCTTCTCTCTCAGGATCCTGAAGAGGGGAAGGAAGGCAAGTGTGGAGAAAGGTATGTCTCTTAGAGTGCGTACCTGAAGCAGCCTGTCCTCCCACTCCTCCTGATCCAGGTTCTCCTCAGTGTGATCTAGGAAAGAAGAGAGTATAGGGGCCTGCCCGACCAGAAGGCCCTGGCCAGGGAAAAAGAACCAACATTTGAACGCTATTCTAAGGGCTTTGTGCCCATCCTCTCATTTAATTTTCATCATGATCCTACAAGATAATTGTTCCCCCTTCTTTTCAGAGGCTCCAGGAAATGTACGACTTTTCAAAGGTCAAACATACCCAGCTGGCAAGTGTTAGAGCAAGGATACAAACCTGGGTCTCTGGTTCCAAAGCCCACACTCTTTCCTGAACCTCTGCCCACAAGAAGGAGAGTTCTGGGAACTCTGGAGTCACAGAACTCTGGGCTGCATATCTGCTCAGTGCAGAACATGGTCCAAATAAGCAGGCCTATCCAAACCGCATCTCAGAAAGACAGAGACTGGTCCCGGTTCTCCTCACCCCAAGGAAGATCCATCCTGCACCTCGGGACTTCATCTCTTCTGGAGTCTGCCCCAATGCCCCAGCTCCATTCTTCCCACCTCACAGCCAAACCCTCACCATCCAGTATCTGCAACATCTGGGGGATCTTCTTCATCCACAGCTGGCCCACATTCGAGTTGATAACAGGGTCCAAGGAGGTGATAGGATGCAGGGCATGTAGTAGCCCTAGAGAGCTTACACCAAACTCCTTTTCTCTATAGGGCTTCAGGGAAAATATCTGAGAAACACGAGAAGCAAGCAGGAGGCAGAGAAAGGATTTAAGGGAAGAGAAGGAAGAAAATCAGAACAAACCCATAGAATGGTAGAGCTGAAGCTTAGCCCTTTCCCATTCTTTTCCACCTGTGAACTCCTACATGTTCTGCAAGATGCTCTCAAAACGTTGCCTCCTCTGATTCCTGGAGACCAAGTCAGCCCCTTGTTCTTCTAAGATCCCATTGCAACTTGTGTATTCCTCTACTAACATTTATCACACTACATTATGGGTGGTTATTCCCAGGCTCGTCCTTCCCACTAAGACTATGAACACTTCAAGGGCAGTTCCATACCTTGTCTTTCCAAGTGTTCATAATGTCTAGAACATAATGTCTGGGTACATAGAGAAACTCAAAACATTCTTGCTGAAAAAATTAGATCCAAAAAGGCATGTGGACTTGTCCAAGATCAACAGAGAACAGCTCACTATAAGGCCACATAGGAGACAGGCCAGGCCTTCCCCAACCCTTACCCCTTCCCCATCTTCAGCTCCCAGAACTATGCTCCCAGTTCCCTCCTCCAAGCTGTTTGATCACCTCTCCCCAAAGCACCTGTGATCTTTGGCCCTACCCCTTATTCCATGCCCAGCACAATGCCTGGAATAGAGTAGTACTCAACTATTTGTGGAATGTGGGGATGGATGGATGGATGGATGGATGGATAGTATTCATCCTGTACATTTATCACTTACCACAAGATGGGTCAGGAGTTTCTGTGGGGAGATGAACTGGGTAGCTAAGTTAAAGAGAGGATAAAAGAGGACAGAGTCAGTGCCAGCTCCAGGATGCCCAACCTTCAGGCCCCTCTCCCACCAGCAGCCCACTATCCATTCTTCAAGGGAGGAGAAAAAGCAAAGTGGAGAGCAATTATTGGTGCCATTGCCATGGGGATTGCGACATTTTGTGTTGTTGTTTTTTTTTTAAAGATTATTTATTTATTTATGGCAGAGAGAGAGACAGCGAGAGAGGGAACACAAGCAGGGGGAGTGGGAGAGGGAGAAACAGGCTTCCTGCTGAGCAGGGAGCCCAATGAGGGGCTCAATCCCAGGATCCTGAGAATCATGAACTGGGCCAAAGGCAGACACTTAACTGACTGAGCCACCCAGGTGCCCCCACCTGAAATTAATATAACATTGTATGTCACCTATACCACAATAAAAAAAAAATTAAATAGACAGACTAGGGAAGAAAGGCATTGTCCAGCCAAAACATGGTAAATGATCACTACTCATGAGTGCATTCTATTAGTTTATACCTTGAAAGCATCTCCCACTATTCTGAGAAGTTGTACACATTTTATTAAATGTAGCTTTTCATATTTGAAAACCCTAAGTCCATCTTTTAAATGTCTATTGTTCACATTGATTATAATCAGAAGTCTCAACACTGGGAAAGTCATTTGCTAACTTTCCTCCTTTTAAACCGTAACAAAGAATGCTTATTTTCCAAACACACAAACACACACACACCCCAAGTAATGTGCCGAACAGATATCCTCACCTCAATTCTGACTCCCTCTGGAACTAGCGGTCAGGGGTGGGGTGAGTACAGAGTGAGGCTCAGAGTCAGGGCAAAGGAAGAACTAAGGGTCAGGAATGTCTGTGTACACATTACTTTGTAATTAACAACAAAGTTCTCACATCTCTACTCCAGTGTTTTAAGACGAGGAATAAAGGCAAGAAGGATCTGTGTGGGGGGTTGCCTCTCTTCCAGAAGAATCCCCTTTTCATTCATATGAAGAGCCAAATGGCATCAAGCTGCTGTCCTAACCCTTTGTCTTCCTCTTACGTCCTGGCCCAGGCTCACAGCCGCGCCCCCCCCAACAGCAGATCTGCACCCTCTCCCCACACCCATGACCCCTTTGGAGTCTCAGTCCCTGTCCCACCCTACCCTCCTGCCTGGGGCAGCCTGTGCTTTCACAGCTGCCCCCTCTCCACAATCTGCCCCCTGCCCCGTCCCGTGTACTTACGGCTGAGGTGAAAGCTGCTAAGGTAGGGGACCTGCCCAGGGACCGGGCCTTCAGAGCCATGTTTGTGGCTGTCTTACTCAGCAGCACGAAGGCCAAGGTGTTGCTGGGCTGTCACGCCAAGGTGATCAGTTTGGGCAAGGACACCTGGCAGAAGATGTGGCAAGGGATTCGATGTCAAGCTCCAAATCAGCCCCAATCATAAGTTCTTCAACCCTATGGCTTTGTCTTCCTTTCTTGGAGGGGCATTTGAGACCTGTATACACAGACCCCCATCCCATTCATAGTTCCCCTTCCCTTTCGCCCTCTCCCCCTTTCCACTGCATGTTGGTAAACCATAACCAAGGTCCTGATTAAAATTACAGCAGGAAGGACTTGATTAAATAGAGGGGCTTCTTGAAATTTGGAATTGTGTGACTTGTAATTGCCTTCACTGGGGAACATTCCAGGGGCAGAAGACATGTTAGCAGTCAGGAGACAGCTTATTGGGAGGGAGAAGGGGTCTCTGGGAAGAAGAGTAAATCACAGCTGTCCTTTTCTTCCCATGGCCCCTGACTCAACTCTGACCCACATAACAACTCGTAGGAGTCTCCAGGAATCCTTGGAGGTTGCTAAGAGCAGGGAGGGTGGATAACCACCCACTTTTTTACAGGAGAAACTGTAGCCTGGAGAGTAATTTACTCTAGATTTTCTAGCCAAAAACTGGCTGAGCAGGACCCAGTCTCAGGCCTCCAGGTTTACAATCCAGTGATCCTCTGCTCCACTGAGCCATTTCTCAGAGGAGCCTCAGGCACTCAAGTGGGAACAGATAGAGGTGGGGATGGTGGAAGGGACAGTACAAGGGGTTAGGTTAGATGGAGTGGGGGGTAGGGAGTAGGCAGAGAGAATGCAATCTGGGGGTCAGGGTAGTGATCTGGGCAGCCAGGGGAGGAGGAGATGAAGAAGTCTCTTTGACCCTAGCTGCTTGTACCATCTGTAGGATTTTGGAACACATTAGTTGGATGTCCTCTTCATTCTGGAATAAGAAAGGAAAAGATTTAAATCTGAAACCAATGCTAACTGAGTCTTCTGGTTCAAGGCCTCCCCTGGCTCACTGCTCAGAATTTTAGACACCAAAGCCCCTTCCCACTGTGCCAACCATGCCCTCTTCTTCTTTCCCTTCTACTCCCAAACCTGCCCTTCTTTTGCTCCCACCCTTGGTCCCCTCCCTGCCTGGCCCCTGCTCACTGAGCAGGCAGACTCACTGAGCTTGATGACATAGTTGATGATGACGTTCCCCTGGGGCATGGCCAAGTAGTCATGCTGGCCCAGCATCTCAATGAAGTTCAGGAGGGCCTTCCGCACCTGTGGGGGGGGGGGGGGTCACAGACCATCACATGACAAGATAGGAAGACACATCAGTATGACACTTCATGTTCCAGGTGAGAACACAGAGGACCAGAGCAGGTGAGGGGTGTCTTCAAGGGACTCAGATCTCCCAACGTCAAGCCCAGTGTGACTCTTCCCTGGTCTCCAGGTGATGACAGACAACCAGCCACTGAACCTGACCACCCTACTCCACCCTGAAGTTCTAGCCCATTTAAGTTCCTACCATTCTCCTGAAGAACTGTAAGCACTTAGCTTGCCCACACCTTATATAAGATAAGAAATTGACAGAAGTGTTGGGTAGGGAGAAATCAGAGCCCAGGAAAAGTCCCATGTTCTGGCCTTCATAGGGAAAGACAGGAATGAATCCCATAAGTCCTGAGGGTCCAGCCCTCAAGATCCCAGTCTCTCCATCAACCTTCTGAAGATTTAGGACTTTGTTTTTAGGGATGGTGCCATTGTTGTCCACCTGGCACCCTAAACTGCTGCTCTTCTGCTCCCTGTCCTGCATGATTCAGAGCTGGGAGCAGTCTCTGCTGCCTCCAATCCTGGCAGAGCTTGTTAAAAATATGGCTTCTCAGACCCTATGCTAGATATGATGTTTGAGGTCTTCTCTCCCCAAATAAACTGAATTTTTAGGGGGCAGAATTAGCATTCTTTAGAGCTCTGTGTCCCCACTGACAAGGCTAAGAAAATAGGTAGGAACCACCTGTTCACTTCTCAAATCCTTCTCAGGCTCTGAAGAGCCCAAATGTAACCCATGGGCAGAGTCTGAGGCCAGGAGGGTCTTGGTAAGGGGGTGCCTTACCTCTCTCCTCATCCATGAACAGCCTCCCCTCTCCATTTTACACAACTTCAAGGTCTCAAGAAAGCAATTGCCCTCCCAGCCCAAACATTCAGCCTTTCTGCTCACTGGTTTGAGATCCTCCTGAATCATGATTATGACTGAATGCATCACTTCATTCTTTAGTTGCTGTGTCTGGGGTGCTGGAGAAAAGACAGACATGCAGCTGGGGATCAGTTTCCTTCCTCCTCCTCTGTTGTATTGGGAGGCACAAGAAGACAGACAGGTGGGAGGAATTCCAGGTACTGTGCTGGTCTTCAAGGGCCAGATAGAGCTCCCAAAGATTATCTCCACCATCCCTCTGCTTCAAACCAGACTGAAGAGTGACGGAAAACTTTTCCTCAAGCTGGCATTGGAGTCCCAGCTCTTTCCAGTCTCCTATGATTGCCCACCTCCCCGGTCAAAACAGTACCCCCCGCCCCATACATCTCAACCTTTAAAACTATGACAACTGCTCTTCTTTATGTGAATTCCCTCTCCTAACTCACCATTACAATCTCCTTCCCTGCTCTCAGTACATCTCCTACACAGAGCCCAACCCATCTCCCGAATGACCCCTTCTCCGTATTCCTATTGCACATAATCATGCTCACATTTAAACAACTTTTCACATATTATCTTGCATTGTTTCACTGTCTGGACAGCCTTATAATCCCAACTCAATAGTGAACTCTTTGAGAGCGGGGACTATGTCTTATTTAAGAGTCTATTTGCAGTGCCTTGCACTGTGCTAGACATACAGCGAAGGTTTGGCAAACACTTGATTGGAGTTGAAGCTTATTCCCCAAGATAATAATCACAGACTAAACGACTATAAAACTGACTGCATATTGGGAAATGGTCTAAGCACCTCACATATATTTTCTCATCTAATCTTCACTAAAAAAACCCTAAAGGTAGGTACTAATATTACCACCACTTTAAGGTGAGGAAACAGAGGCACAGACTAAAAGCAATCTGCCCAGATTTAAACCTATTGAGTTTACTTTGAGTTTACATTAAGTTTAAAACTGTGCCTTTAACTTACACATGGGACTGTCTTCCAGAGAAAAGAGCTCTCATAGGAAAGAATATCCCCAACACCAGGCCAATTCCCACTCACCTTCCTGGAACACATCCATGAAAACTTGAAGGGCTGATACTATCTTGTCTGGATCACTGGCTTGCATGTTCTTTTGTATTAAGAATACCATCTGATCATTGTATAACTTGGCTATCAGAAGGGTGCAAATACAAGGGAATCACGGTATGTTTAACTAGCGAGTGGTAAGTAGAAATAAATCATGCTTATAGCAAACCATGATGCCATGAACCAGATAAATTAGGGTCCTTTAGGTTGGAGAAAAGAAGGAGGAAAAGCATCTAGCCCCATGTGCCAAGCATGTGGCTAGATGCTTTCCCTGAGCTGGGCCCTTTCCCTCCACTGCCCCACCATGTGCCCTCCCATAGGTTAGCACACCTCGCATGATCATCAGTGTTGTAATGACAAGATCACCTTTCTAAGCTGGGATTCATTGAAGGAGAAAGGGAAGCCAACTTCAGGTGAAGGGAGTGGAGCTATGTCTTTGCCCCTCAAGATTCCTTGAATTTCAAGCAAAGCTCACATGGATTACTTTGCATCTTGTCTAGAAGGATGGAAGACCCTTATGGGAACCTAGGTCCCTGCTCCGGTCCAGGGAGACACAAAAGTTATTCTGACTGCCCACCCACACAAATACCTGGGGTTAGGGAACTGTGTTAACTTACTCTGGATGTAGAAAGCCTTCAGGGCAAGGCTGTGGTTCCATGCAGAGTGAGGATCTGAGTCCTTGACTGTTTCATTCAGCTGTGGGGAGACCAAGGCCATCAGGCCTGGGAGGACTGAAACTAGGGGCCATGGGTGTGGATGGAGGAACCAAGGCACGCATCCATGGAAAGTGTGGTGTTTAGTAATAAAGGAGAATAGGAAAATAAAACCCAGGAATCTACATTCCCAGCCCCCAGTGGCAAGCAAATTAAACATACAGAAGTTAACACCTTTTTGCAAAATGTTCAATTATCTTCTTCCTACTCTAGGCTGCAACACAGAGGGCCTGACACTTCCCACAGACATGATGGAGTGTTTTGAACTTCCTGCCCTTTAACCAGAAATTAGGGGGAGCAACAAAGGTCTGTGACCTTCAAGAAACACACAGAATGTACCCAATTTACCTCATGGAGAATATCCGAGTCTATGCCCAGAATCTGGGCATTTACCTGTTCCAGGGAAACCTGAGATCTGTATGGCTAAGGTCACCATGTGAAAGACACCTGCATTTATGGAGGTTGTGACCTGGGCTGCAATAGCCATCACCTCCAAAGAAGAGAGAAAAAGCAAGCCCAGGATGCTTCTAGTCCCACAGCACTCACCTGATTGAACAGTATACTTATAATATTTTCCAGCTGGGATTCCAAGTTTATACCTCCACAGCCACTAAGAGCCAGAGCATTCATAAGTTGGCAGATACACTGTGTGCATAAGGACAAAGTAAGCATAAGTTAGCCCAGAATTTCCACAGCCTCAGGAGAAATCTTCTGTCCTCACATCTTCTCTTCAAGGATGGGCCAAGTCATCATAGTTTCACACTGCCCTCCTGGACCTTTCCAAAAAAGGCTCAGGGTCTAGTTCTTTCATAGCTAAATACAGCCATGACCTGCCCTTCCACCTTGCCCAGTAAGCTACACTTACTTTCAAATAATCTCATTATTCCACAGAAATCTTCAGGGCAATTCAACATTTCAAGTATTGGCTGACTTCAAAGGTGCAGGGTAAATTAATCATAGCCAAAGCAAGAACTGGTTCTATGGTTCTATGACTTTCAAAATTCTGAAAACTAAGTCTAAAAGCCTATATTTCTACTCTCTACCTGGTGGATTCTATTATTTTGTGGGTTCTTCTTATCACTGGTATATGAGAGTTCTACAAATAACCTTAGTTTTCACATGTGTAAACATTCCATTTGATTTTCTTAAAACGGGTTTATTGATATCTAATTGACATACAAAAAACTGTATATATTTAAAGTGTACAATTTAACAAGTTTTGATAAATGTATACACTCATGAAACCACCACAATTAACATACTGAACATACCCAGTACACCTCAAGTTTCCTCTTGTGTCTTTGTAATTCCTCCTTCCCAGCACCTTTCCTTTCCCCAGGCAAACACTTATCTGCTTTCTGTCATTATAGACCTGTCACTTCCTTTTTAAGAAACCGCCAAACTGTTTTCCAAAGTAGTTTGCCAGTTCACATTCTAACAGATGTGTAGTGGCATCTCATGGTGATTTTAAATTCCCTCACGTCTATGCAATGTTGAGCAACTTTGCCTGTGCTGACTTGCCATCCTCATATCTGCTTTGGTGAAGCAGCTATTCAATTTTTTTGGTCCACTTTTTAAATTGTTTTTATTGGGTTTTGAGAGTTCTTTATATATTCTGGATGTGTATGTGATTTGCAATTATTTTCTTCCAGTCTGAGGCCTGTCTTTTCATTCTAACAGTACCTTTCAAAGAACAGAAGTTACTCACTTTGATGAAGTCCACTTTATTCCTTTGTTCTTTTATAGATCATGTTTCTGGTGTTGTAGCTAAGACATCTTTGCCTAACTCAAGTTCACATAAATTTTTCCTGTTTTCATCTAGAACTTTGATAGTTTTAGGGTTTACATTTAAGTATGAGCCATTTTGAGTTAATTTTTGTACATGGTATGAGGTATAGATTTAAGTTTATCTTTTTGTGTATAGATACCCAAATGTTCCAGCACCATTTGTTGAAGAGACTATCCTTTCTCCAAGGAATTGCCTTTTCACCTTTGCCAAAAAATCAATTGACAGTAAAAATGTCGGTCTATTTCTGGACTCTCTATTCAGTTCCATTTATCCGTTCATCTGTCTTAATACCAGTACTACAGTCTCCATTGTTGTAGTTTTATAAGTCGTCATTCTTTCTCTAAACTGTTTTGGTGTATTGGGTCTTTTGCATTTCCATGTGAGTTTTAGAATCAGCTTGTCAATTCCTATTAAATAAAACCTGCTAGGTTCTTTTTTTTTTTTTTTTTTAAGTAGGCTCCACACCCAGCGTGGAGCAAAATGTGGGGGTGATTAACTGACTGACCCACCCAGGTGCCACAAGACTGCTAGGATTTTGATTAGGATTGCAATGAATCTGGGGCACCTGGCTGGATCAGTCAGTGGAACATGGGAGACTCTTGATCCCGGGGTTGTGAGTACAAGCCTCATATTGAGTGTAGAGATTACTTAAAAATGAGACTTAAAAAAAAAGGATTGCAATGAATCTAGATCAGCTTGGGAAGAATTGGTATCTTATCAATATTGAATCTTCTGGTCCATCTGCATATGTTTCCATTTACTTAAGTCTTCTTTAATTTCCCTTAGCAATGATTAGTAGTGTCCAGTGTACAAGTATTACCTACTTTTTTCAGATTTATTCTTAAGTATTTCATATTTTTATACAGATGATCATGTTGCTTGTGAATAAAGACAATTGTACTTCCTTTCCAATCTGTGTGCCAATTGGGTCAAGTTGTTTGATAGTGCTCAGATCTTATATACACTTTCTGATCATCTACTTGTTTTATCAATTGTTGAAAGAGGGATGTTGAAATCTCTGAGTGTAATTCTGGATTTTTCTATTTCTCTGTGCAGTTCTGTTAGTTTTTGCTTTATATATTGTTGAAGCTCTGTTATAGTAACAGACACATAACAAGAGGTACATAAACATTTAGAATTCCATCATTATGAAATGACATTTTTTATACTTGATATTCTTTGCTCTGCAATCTACTTTATCTGATATGAATACGGCAAACACTGCTTTTTTTTCCATAAATGTTAACATGGTACATGCATACCTTGTTTTATTGCTCCCCTTTATTCTGCCCCACTGATGGTATTTTTTTTTTTTATAAATTTAAGGTTTGTGGCAACCCTATATCAAGCAAGTTTGTCTGCACCATTTTCCCAACAGCATTTGTTCACTTTGTTTCTGTGTCGCATTTTGTAGTTCTTGTAATATTTGAAATTTTTTCACTATTATTGTATTTGCAATGGTGCTGTGATCAGTGATTATAACTCACTAAAGGCTCCAATGATGGTTAGTATTTTTTTAGCAATAAAGTATTTTTAAAGTACTTACAGATAAATATTATTGCACACTATACTACAGTATAGTATAAATATAACTTTTATTTGCACTGGGAAACCAAAAAATTCCTTTTACTTGCTTTATTGCAATATTCATTTTATTGCAGTAGTCTAGAACCAAACGCGCAATATCTCCAAGGTATGCCTGCATATTTTTATTTATCCTTTTATTTTTAACCTATTTGTATCTTTATCTTTAAGTGCATTTCCTATAGGTAGTATATAGGTGGGTCTTGCTTTTTTAATCCATCTGACAATCTCTGCCTTTAATTGGGGTATTTAGACCATTTACATCTAATATGATTATTTGTTTGTTTGTTTGTTTGTTTATTATAGTTAGGCTTAAATTACCATCTTGCTACTTGTTTCCTACTAGTCCCAATTCTTTGTTCTCTTGTCCCTCTATCTCTGTCTTCTTTTAAATTAGTTGAATATTTTTTATAATTCCATTTTATATCCTTTGTTGGCCTGTTAGCTGTAACTCTTTGTTATTTTAGTGGTTGCTACAGGGTTTATAACATACTTTTTTTTAAAGATTTTATTTATTTGTCAGAGAGAGAGAGAGCACACAAGCAGAGGTAACAGCAGGCAGAGGGAGAAGCAGGCTCCCCACTGAGCAAGGAGCCTAAGGCGGGACTCAATCTCAGGACTCTGAGATCATGACCTGAGCTGAAGGTAGACACTTAACCGATTGAGCCACCTAGGCGTCCCTATAGCATACATTTTTAACTTATCCCAGTCAATCTTCAAGTGATATTATACTACTTTATGTCCACTAAGTATAGGTATACTTATACTTTGTGCTATTGTTGTCATATATTTTACTTCTACATGTAACAAACTCCACACTACATTGTTATATTTGTTTAAATAGTTACCTTTTAAAGAGATTTTTTAAATAAGAAAAAATATATTTACTCACACAGTTACTGTTTCTGATTTTCTTCATTCTTTTGTATAAATCCATATTTCCATCTGGTATCATTTTCCTTCTGCCTGAAGGACTTCCTTTAACATTTCTTATAATATGGGTCTACTGGTGATGAATTCTTTCAGTTTTTTTATGTGTGAAAATATTTTTTTCACTCATTCCAAAAGATATTACCACTAAGCACAGAATTCTAGGATATAGGGTTTTTCTTTTTTTTTTTTTAAGATTTTGTTTATTTATTTGACACAGAGAGACACAGCGAGAGAGGGAATACAAGCAGGGGGAGTGGGAGAGGGAGAAGCAAGCTCTCTGCTGAGCAGAGAGCCTGATGCGGGGCTCGATCCCAGGACCTGGAATCATGACCTGAGCCGAAGGCAGACGCTTAACGACTGAGCCACCCAGGCGCCCCAGATATAGTGTTTTTCTTTCAGTACCTTGAATTCTACTATGTTATCACTTGCATTGTTTCCAATGAGAAATATGCTATTATCCTTATCTTTATTCCTCCGTATGAAATATGTTGTTCTTATTGTGTGGTTTGGTTTGTTTTTTGTTTTTACTTTCTGCATTTAAGATTTTCTTTTTCACTGGTTTTGAGAAATTTGATTATGGTATGGTTTGGTATGGTTTTCTTAATATTTCTTGTGTTTGGGGTTCACTTAGTGCCTTGGAACTGTGACTTTATTACTTTCTTCAGATTTGGAAAATTTTCAAACACTATTTCTTCAAATTTTCTGTCTTTCCCCTTTTTGGTGGGACTCCAACTGCACATAAATTAGGCTGCTTGAAGTTGTCCATACCTCACTGAAGCTTCCTCCTCCTCCTCCTCCTCTCTGTCCTTCTCCTCCTTCTACTTTATCTTTTTAACTCAGTGTTTCATTTTGTATAGTTTTTATTGCTATGTCTTCAAGTTAATCAATCTTTTCTTTTCCAATCTAGCTTTCAAACCTAGAGAATACAGTCATAATACCTGTTTTAGTGTCCTTGTCTGCTATTTCTAACATCTGTGTGAGTTCTGGGTCAGTTTTGATTGATTTTTCTCCCTATTATACATCATAGTTTCTTGCATCTTTGCATGCCTGGTGATTTTTTATTTAATGCCACTCATTGTGAATTTACCTTATTGAGTGCTGGATATTTCTGTATTCTTATATTCTTGAATTTCTTCTGGGATGCAGTTACTTGAAAATAGTTTGATTTTGGGGTGTCTTGCTTTTAAGATTTGTTAGACCAGAACAGCATTCAGCCTGTTCTTAATTTTGCCCCACCTTCTCCATACTCTACCCAATGCCTGTGAATTACAAAGTTTTCAGGCTGGTTGGTGGAACAGGCACTATTCCTGGCCCTGTGTGAGTTCTGGCTACAGTTCTCTCAATTCTTTGTTCTTTTCCTTACCTGAGACAGTTTCCTCATATGTATGCACTGTTTAATATTCTGCTCTGTAAACTCTAGCTGCCTTGGTCTCCCTGGATTCTCACTGGCATCTTGTCCACTCAGAAAGTCCACTAGATTCTTCCTGGGTTTTCTTTCCCTATGCCATGACCTGGACCTAATTTTCTCAAGAAAATTAGCTGGGGCAATAATAGGCCTCACCTCATTTCTTTCCTGCCTCTCAGGAATCACTGTTCTTTGTTGCCTGATGTCCAGTGTTTTAAAAACCATTATTTCATATATTTTGTCCAGCTTTTTAGTTGTTTCAGGCAAGAGGGTAAATCTGACCTCAGTTACTCCATCTTTACCAGAAGCAGAAATCCCTCCACTGGATTTTGGATATTCAACATTTCCTCTCCTTTGGTCTACTTGATGGATTCCCATTAGGGCCAGTTTGCTTAAATAGAGCTGGTTAGTGCTGGTTGATGTCCAAACAAAATTATACTACAGACTGATAAATATCTTGATTCTCAATCACCATGTCCTGGAGTGAGAGAGGAGGAGGAAGGAGAAGGGGAAAGGGAGTAGTCAAAACATTTCCACTGTCAGCCAAGATGTGGGGTGGAATATCCACCTGAACAATCTTCGGACTAGTAGTTGGGAAACAAATTTCATCCTCCAACTGGCTAATTGACTACGCAGAGCAAACCTTTGTTCCAAATTCATAGACCCTACCCTAGGCAACATTCAGACATGTGCCAGGAGCGAGATTAAACAAGAGATTGTGTGGGTGGTCCACTAATGGGCAAAACTCAGAGTACATATGTGAGAAAGGTCATCTCTTTATATAACAAGGAAAATGCATTTGAGGTGGTAGTGTAATGGTAGACTGCAAACTGTAGTCCCTGGAAACTCGATGCTAGTAATTGTTGCACTCAAAAAAAAAAAAAAAAAAAAAATCCTCATCTTGGAAATTCACAAAGGCACATTAGCATATTTACCAACCCTGAAAAATATGCCTCTCAGATGCCTATTTTTTTTTTTAAAGATTTTATTTATTTGACAGAGAGAAACACAGTGAGAGAGGGAACACAAACAGGGGGAGTGGGAGAGGGAGAAGCGGGCTTCCTGCCAAGCAGGGAGCCTGATGTGGGGCTCAATCCCAGGACCCTGGGATTCATGACCTGAGCCGAAGGCAGACACTTAACGACTGAGCCACCCAGGTGCCCCCTCAGATGCCTATTCTGAGGTGCATAATTAACCAGCATCTCCAGCTGTCATGCTCTAAAATCCATCACTGTGTTGAAACTGAAGCCAGATTCCCACAGGTTTCTCCCAGCCAATGAATGAATATGGCAAGTCCACTAAGGCAGGCACATTTTCTGATGGGTGACTTTGGTTCAGTGCCTCCCTGTTGGCCATACTGAAACTTTATTAGAACTACACTGTAATCTAAGACCTTCCTCACTTTTTCCTTCCTTCCCTTCCTTCCCTCTTTCCTCTTCTCCTTATCAAGGGTCAGACATACAACACAGTCTGATGGCTCCCAGCCTCCTCTGGCTCCCTCCCTGTTTTCCCTCACAGATGTTCCTCCAATAAATCTCCTGCACCTCGAATACCATGTTGGTATTTGCTTCTTGGAGGACAAGACTAGCCTACATATTGAAGGTTCCTGAGAAGTCCTACATTTAAGATATTAATTTTAACTCAGTATTTCCCACCCATTTTGCTAAATAACACATTTTTGTGAAATACCCATCAAAAATTGGAGGGAACTTGGTTTGCGGAAGGCCATTGAAATGGAAGAAGGACTGAAACAACAATCAGAAATTTGGGGTTCCAGTTCTGGGTCCTCTGTTCCTAAAAATACCTAACATTGGTATAACAATTCTAAGTTAGGCAGAATTCTGTGATGGCCTCCCAAATTCCAGGCCCCTTTTCCCAGTTATTCAATCAAGCAGTAATCTAGGTGTTGATAGGAAGGGATTTTGCAGACGTAACTAAGGTCCTACACTAGTTGACCTTAAAACAGATTATCCAGGTGGGCTTGATCTACTCTCATGAGCCATTTAAATCTGGGTCTAGAGGTCAGAGACAGGAAAGTCAGAGAGATTCAAAGTGTTAGATGAATTCAACAAATGTGCATGGTGCAATTCCAACAAAACCTTATTTTACCAAAACAAGCTTCGGGCTGGATTTGGCATGTGGGCCATGCTTTGCTAGCCGTAGCATTAACTACTCAACAAATGTGGAAAGAATAAACTAGTTAAATTATCTTCTCACCCCATTCCAATCACCTGGGAAATGTAGAAAGGTGTCACTTTTACAGCTATCAAAGTCATTAACCATCGGGTTAACTGCTTCACTTTGTTCTTGAGTTCGGATGGTGGCATGAGGAAGAAGAGGTGGCCAATTATCACCAGAGCTTGCTCTGTCACCTGTGCCCAAGGAGACAAAACAAACTTGCCTCAGCCAAGGATGAAGACAAGACAATCCCTTCGGGGCTTTTCCTTATTCATCTTTGTATCCCCAGGGCCTAGCACAGTGCCTGGCTAATGCTAGTAATCAGTAAATTTAAGTTGCTTAACTGCATATTTAACAAATATGTGGCTGAACAGTGGAGTTTTCTGATAGTACCCTTTTCCGGAGAATGGGAAGAGGAGCCTAAGGAAAGTCACTCTGCTCTTTTGGAAGAGCCATTTAAGTTATCCTTCCACCAGTAAGTAGACAGACATGCCATCTTTGGCTCAAGACTTACTCATTCAGCCATCCATCCAACCCCACTATCTCCAACTCTCACCTTGTTGTTGCTCTTCCGGGACCAATGATTGGAGAGAAGCCTGAGGGTGAGATAAGCCTTGGAGGACACTTCCTCTTGTGTAATGTATATTATTTCATCATCTGTAATGCCCAGATCCAGATGTTTCCGGGCACTGATGACCAATCCTTTGAGCACTGTGAGGGATGCAGGGAGTTTGAGCTACCCATCACCTTTCCCTTCCCACAAAGGGAAACATATACACATATGGACACAGTCCTCTCATCCCCAACCCTAAATGTTTCCAGGGTCCTGTGCTGGGAAACACCAACCTATTTACCACCACCCCAACTATCTTTTCTTTGTGAGCACACCTGGTCCACCCAGCAGAGGAAGGGAAAGTGGTTGAGGCTATCAACACCCACAACATCCCTATCAAGCTTGGTCCTTGCTCCAGTCCAGGCCAAGAAGTCAGAGGGAGAAGAGTAGCTGCTCACACCTGGCCTGCTCTCAACCATTTCCTATCCCTCCCCAGCCTTCTGGGATCCCTAGTCAGAGGGACCCACCCAGTGTCTTTATTTGCCCTTCTTTCCTCCCTCCGTGATTCCAACAGAGTCTTCCCCAGACCCTCTTGACCCTTACCATGACATATTGCCAACATGTCATCCTCCGTTTGGGCCATCCTCAGAAGGCATGGGATATATTCTCATGTAACACCAATGTAGGAAGCTGCACCTAAGAGGGAGAGTACAAGAAAGACATCCCTATCCCAGGGAAGGGAGCATCCTAGCCTTAGGGTAGGAAACTTTATAGACTGGAGTCCAGGAGGCCTGGGTTCTGATCCTAGTTCTGCCTCCAGAGTCTGGGCAACCCGGAACAAGTTACTAAATTTATCTGAGTTTCAGTTTCTTCAACTGTTAAATGAGAGTACAGTTCCTGATGTGACCACTGCACCGGGATGCTGAGAAGATTAAGCTCAGTAATGGATGTTAGCACAGCATACAAATGCAGGGTATTAGTACAAGGTACACATGAACACTCTCTTCCAAGGACCCTTAGGAAATAAAGAGCTATGCTGTCTGAGGTGGATGTGAAAAGATTTGCCCTGATTAGATCAAGAGACATGTTTCCAACTTCTGTTGCTGTGTCCCCTGAGCTTGCTGTGTCATGCCTTGTCATTTTGAACCTAATGCCCAGAAGGCAAACTTACTCCCCCCAGACTCTTTGCCCCCAGCTCCAAGTAGTAAAGAAAAGGCAGGTCACTGTCACTAGCCCAGTGACTTGATTGTTTTTTCACACTTTGTGATAGGGGGAGGGGAGCAGAGTGGGTAAGAGAGCCACCACCATCACCAGCAGCCACTAGGGCAGAGATTGTATGGTGATTTTCTGCCTCATCCTGCTACTCTATTACCTTCCAAGCCTCTAATCAAATTCAACACTGCAGGTTCCCTTAAGTAAAGCACTCCTTGCTTCCTCCTTGCCCCTCCCCACCACTGTTGAATGGAGGCTTTCTACTCTGCCTTCTCTCTCCACCTTGAGTCTTCTTTCTAGCTCTGTGGGTCTCCCATGCCCTAGTATGTCCTACTATGCCATTCTAGGTCTCCAGGAACTCCCTCCTGAATTCCCAGCAACCCAATAGGGATCTTAGTTTGTCCCCCTCCCACCTACACATACACACCCATGACTGAACTAAGTGGAGATGTCCAATGAGAGAAATCAGGAGTATAAAGCTAATCTAGAGCACATACAATGTCTCCACCTCTGCTGCCCCTGTCCTCTTAGACTAACTCAGACTATACCCTGGCAGTGGATGAGTCTCCCCACTCAGCCAGGAGGCAATTTGGCGGTAGATTGTTGTGCCATCTGTCACACAGCTTGAAGATGGCTATTCCTGGAGACTGGAACCCCAGAGCCATTAGGACCGCAGTACACAACTCCTCCAGTTCTCCCTCTGGCTTCTGGAAAGAGAAAGATTAACTGTTTTAAGGCTAATCCCCAAGATGAATCCCATAGCTCCTGAGAATCAGCTTTGGTCCATAAGTGATTCTCCTCTATCTAGAAGGCAAGAACTCACCTACCACCCCATTCAATATATACCTTCCCAGTGATGGAGGGCGAGAGCTTCCTAGAGTATACAAAGAACAGGTAGACAAGAAATCTGCCAAGTCTCTGTGTTAGGGCGGGAGTGGGGATTGAAGATTTCAGAGCACAGAAATTCCCCTACAGCAGAAAGTGAATCATCAGGAAGGTGGGTAGATTATGGAAGCAACTTTGGAAGTCTCTGGCAGGTCAGGAGTCTTGATCAGAAGACAGGCATGTCAAGGAAGGCAGGTAAACCAGAAGAAAGATAATTCATAGGTAGGTAGTTAACCAAGAAAATAAGAAACCAGATTAACCCAGTGTCAGGAAAGTAAGTGTAAGATAGATGGATAGGTAGACATCATGAACATTCAGTCTAAAGATGGGCTAGCACACGGGTAGGTGGATTTAAATAGCTTACTAAATAGAGTGAGATGAATTGCAGTAACAAAGGTGACTGCCTATAGTATACCAGGACACAATCTGAAAACCAGGTCAGATTTTGAGCCCAATAGCCCAAGTCCTTCCCCCCTCTTTCCATCTCACTTCTCCTGCCTCACCACTTCACTTCACTACTGTAGCTTCCAATTCTGTCTAGGTCACAGTTCTTGAGATATGCTCAGAGTACTAGATACGGATTCTAGCAAACTGTTTAGAAATGAGATACTCATATCCCAGATCCCAATTAGTTTCCAAGTATCATCATCCAACAGAAAGAACTCCTGGGCTCAGACCTGGGTTGCTTTCTTTCCCCAGAGCCCCCAGCCCAGAGGCACAGGCTCCTCACCATTGTCCTCAGGTAGTCAACGATGATATCTGTCACCTTCTGGCATAGTGGAGTTGCCATCTTGTTATTTAGGATTTTAACTTCCAGCAACTTGAGAGTTTGTAAGACATTATCTGTTGACAACTATAGGAGAGAGGGGACTCAGGAAGAAAGGAAGGTTGAAGAGTAAAGATAATAAAGAGAATAAGGATCCCTGGTAGAGAACGGAAGAGGAGTGAATCCAGGAAGAGGATTAAAGCTGGATCAGGGGTATATGCAGAAGGTATATAGGTCAGACTAGGGACATGGGAATCAGACCTGGAGCTATGAATGAACTGGACCAAGTAGTGCTCTGCTGATTGGAAATTTTTCTTCCTCTCCTGGCACAACAGGTATGTACCCAACCAGCTACCTTGATGGGGATGGTCCTATGCTGATTGGAGCCAGTAAAATGTCTGAGATGTCCTCACCTGATCAGCAATTTGGAGTGCCTCCATAATGTCCTCAATGTTCTTTCTTGAGATATCCCATTCCCGGTTCCCGTCAGTGATCTCTGAGGAACCTATCATAATTATATACATCTCCATAAGAAATAAGGAGGGTAAAGTGGGGGAACTGTTTTTCTCTTGCTATAGGTGGGTATTTCATCAGAGGTGAGTATCATGGTAAAACAAAACATGCAAAGAATATTAAGAATCAGAAGACACAAGTTTGGGTCCTGACTCAGAGTCTGCCTCCCACTAACAATATATCCTTAGGCAATTTACTCAACTCCTGGAGACTCTATTTCTTCATATGTAAAATAAGTATATTAAAAGTTAACATGAGAGGGGCGCCTGGATGGCTCAGGTCATGATCTCAAGGTCCTGGGATTGAGCCCGGGTGGGGAGTCTGCTTCAGGATTCTCTCCCTCCCTCTGGCCCTTCCCCCCACTTGCTCTCACTCTCTGTCCCTAAAATAAAGAAATAAATCTTTTTAAAAAATTTACATGAGAGTCAAAAAAAACAAGATATCTGCTATTAGGTGTCAATTTTCAAGACTTCAGCCTGCCCTTTGGATCACATCTTTCCCCTTGAGATCATAAACTGCCTTCTATGGGTGAAAGTTGGATAGAGATTTGGAGTAGGGGAGTGCTTGTCCATAAGACTATGAAAAATTGATTACTAATAAACTACAAAACTTATACTCCAGTGACATATACCCATAGTCTTGGTTAATAGTGATAGAAAAAAACCCTGAAAACTGATTTAGTCTGAGTTCAGTCTATCTACTACCAGCAGATAATAGATTGATTGACTGATTGGTTTAAATGTTCTGGTTTGTCTTTACTAAAGACATTATTTAACATGCTTTACTTACTTTACTCATTTGTAAAATGATCATCATTGTGTGATAGTAGCAGTAGTAGTTGTAGTACTATCTAACTCATAGACTTGTTAGGAACATTATATGAAATAATGTACGTAGAATAGTGCCTGGCATATAGTAATAACTCAGCCAATATTGATTATTATTATTCTCAATTAGAAACTGTTGGCACTCTACCTGAATCCACAGGATCCCATATCTCTGTAGCAGAAGTGCTCTTTGTTGTCATTTTAAGACCAGGTCCTGGACATTAGTTCAGGTTAGGGGTAGGAAATGAGACAACCAAAAAGCAACTAGAAAGGAAGTGTATTAAACAGAAGGGGAGAAAGAGGGGTAGGAAGAGAAATAGATATTACTTAAAATGAACAAGTCCAAATTCCCAAAGACATGTAGAAATCTAATGCTATGAAAGATAACCCAACAAAATCAACAACTGGAACAGGAAATTACTTCAGAGGAGATTAATTTTGTAAAACAGCCTCTTAAAGACTTAAACAAAGTAATAGTAATGATAATCATTGTTGCCATCTTCTTTCTCCTCCTCATCATCAAATGAATAATATTTTCTACAGGTTTGGTATTTTTTTCAAAATAAAATGTTAGGAGAGAAATTAAGATTCACCAGTTATCAAAAGACACCGTTAGGTGAGTAAAAATGGCAAAGCTCAGAGTGCAAAAAAAATACATATCACACATAAAATCAACAAAGTATCTGTATCCAAAATATATAATAATCCCCTGCAAATCAAAGAAAAACACGAAGAAAAATGGGTAAGAGACTTAAAAGGAATTTATAAAAGAGTATATCCAAATGGCCCATAAACACATTTAAAGGTTTGGCTCAATCTAACTAGGAATTAGGGAAGTAAAAATTAAAACCACAGAAGTATATTGCAACACACCCACCAGAATGGCTTAAACTTAAAAGGTTTACAACAACTAGTGTGGAACAATAGAGATTTTCATATACTACTCGTGGGATATAAAATAATACAGCCACTTTGGAAAACAATTTGGTATTATCTACTAGAAGCTTAAGATATGTATACTCTATAATCACAGACCTGTACCTCTGAAACAAATAATACATTATATGTTAAAAAAAAAAAAAGAAGAAGAAAAAGAAGATAGTAGGAAGGGAAAGATGAAGGGGGGTGGGAATCGGAGGGGGAGACGAACCATGAGAGACTATGGACTCTGAGAAACAAACTGAGGGTTGTAGAGGGGAGGGGGGTGGGGGCATGGGTTAGCCTAGTGGTGGGTATTAAAGAGGGCACGTATTGAATGGAGCACTGGGTGTTATATGCAAACAATGAATCATGGAACACTACATCAAGAACTAATGATGTAACGTATGGTGATTAACATAACATAATAAAATTTTTTTAAAAATCTCTCTCCAGATGTTGAGTTGCAAAACCTTATTTCGATATTTTAGACTTCTTCATTTCTTGTACTACTTAAAACTCAATACATCCAACATCGAACATATTATCTTCTCTCCATCCCTAAATTAATCCCTATCTCTGGGCAGTTCTTGAGTCTTGGTCATCTTTAACTTCTCTCCCACACCACCCACAGCCCTGCCAGGACAGAGGATTTTACTTATTAAATGCCCCTTGAATCCAACCCTTTGCTACTCTTACACAGCCACTGTCCTACTTCATTTCTCATGTTCAGACACACCTCCTCTCTGGGTCTGACCCTGCTCCAGTCCCTGTTTCTATCCTTCTCACCGATACCAGACAACAGCACTATGAGGAAGCAGTTAAGATGACACAGAGGAAGTGTCTCCTGGGAATATGATCCAATTGTTGAGAAATAATCACATCTTAGCAACCAAACCTAGAATGCTTACCCTGGAACTAACCCACCAGCTCCTATTCTAAAGAACCTAAGGTGGAATAGAGCTTCCCCTCCCCCAAATATGACTCCTGGAGAGAAATGGCTTTATTATAACTTCTTCTTTAAAATACCTGCTGCATAGTAGCTATTCAATAAATGTGCTGAGAAAATAAATGAGTGAATGAATTATATTTTTTAAACTTGTTATGTTGAATCAAAGGTGTGCACAGGGTTTATATATAAGCATATTTACCATGGCATTATTTATCTATAAATAAAAATTCAAAATTCTCTTGACACTCAACAAGACACAGATACATTACAGTTCATATATATGTGCAGTCATTAAAATTAATTTTGTAAAATAATATTTAATGACATGACAAAATATTCATATACATTAAGTTAAAAAAAACAAGTTACAAAAAGTGTGTATAATATTGTTTTATATATATCCAACTATATATTATATATATACATATAACCAGAATATACATATGTTTCTATATACACACACACATACAAATGCACAGAAAAAACTGGAAGAATATACATCAAAGTGGTAACATATCCCGATGGTAGATTTATAAGGAATTTTTATTTTCTCCTAAGGACTTCTCTATAAGTTCCATGCAGTTTAAAATAAACATATGTTACTTTTGTCATCCAAAAAATGTTATAATAAGTATGTTCTTTTAAAAGTGTAAACTGATGATTTAGAAAATGGTTTATTAAAAGCAAGGAGGTTTATAGAAAAAAGCCTAATTCAAGTGACATCAGCAAATTTTTTTTAGCATTGTCTATATGATGGGTGTTGTGAGGGTATTCGAGATAAATCTAACATGATTGCTGACCTCAAAGAACTTAGAGTGAGGGGTGCCTGGGTGGGTAAGTCGTTAAGCATCTGCCTTAGGCTCAGGTCACGATCCCAGGGTCCTGGGATCCAGCCCCGCATCGGGCTCCCTGCTCCACGGAAAGCCTGCTTCTCCCTCTCCCACTCCCCCTGCTTGTGTTTCCTCTCTCGCTGTGTCTCTCTCTGTCAGATAAATAAATAAAATCTTAAAAGAAAAAAAAAAAAGAACTTTGAGAGTAAAGAACATATGACAGTTATAATATAGGGCAATATATACAATATTATAGGCATGAACAATGTTCTAAAAAAATAGAGATGAGAGCATTTAATTAACTCTGTAAGAGTTAGAGAAGGTTTCAGAGAGAATGGGCTGGTGAGTGTGGTTTTTCAGGATGAAAAGGGGTAGAGGGGATGATGTGGAGGGAGAAGGAACCTCTCAAACAAAGAAACAGGGTATACAAAAAGCACTTAGGCATGAGACAGGGCATGAGATATGTCAAGGGACGTACACATAGAACCAGTCAAATGTCTTCAAATGATGGAAGTGTCACGTAGCTATTAAAATTGATATCTTTAAGTGCATTTGTGAGTTCAATATTTGGTGGAAGCGTACAAAATGCAACTGAGGAAGAAAGGCCTTGTTGCCATGCTGTGGCAACAGGGAGTGTTTGAAAGGCTTACATATCAGAGGATCTGTGATTTAGAGAAATCACTCTGTGATGTGGAAGGTGGACTTGAGGAGGACAAGACTGCAGGCAGGAGTGAGAAATAACAGTCACCTGACCTGAGGTAGTAGCACTGGAGATGTAGAGACAAGGACAGATTACAAAGATACTTTGGAGGTTAAAATAGGCAGAACTTGGCAACTGATTAGAAGAGGTGAGAGAAGAGGCCAAGGAAAAGCAGGCATGTGGGATCACTCCCAGGTTCAGACTTGAATAAGGTAAATGAAAGAAGCATTTGATGTTGAAAATATAGAAAGAGGAACCCATGTGAGAGGACAGGGGATAATGGGAAATTTTAGGAACATGAGGGGTTTGAGATTTCTTTAGATATCCAAGTGGATAAGACTTGGAAGCATTAGGATATACTAGAGTTTAAGGAGAACTGAAGATATAGATTTTGTAGCTTAGAGGTAATGGTCAAAGCCATTCTTTTGCCTCAGGAGAGAATAAACAAGTGCAAAGGGCCAAGAATCCTGAAGAAGATCAACATTAACAAAGTGAGCAGAAGGTAAGAATACAGAGGAGGAGGCTGAGTGAAAATAATTAAGTGGAAGAGTATGCTATAGAGATAGCCCAGTGATTAAGAGTTTGGTCTTTGGACAATTATCATACGATCTCACAGATATGCAGAATTTAAGAAACAAGGCAGAGGATCATAGAAGAAGAGAGGAAAAAAATGAAACAAGACAAAACCAGAGAGGGAGACAAACCATAAGAGACCTTTTTAAAAATTTTTTATTGTTATGTTAATCACCATACCTTACATTATTAGTTTTTGATGTAGTGTTCCATGATTCATTGTTTGTGCATAACACCCAGTGCTCCATGCAGAATGTGCCCTCTTTAATACCCATCACCAGGCTAATCCATCCTCCCACCCCCCTCCCCTCTAGAACCCTCAGTTTGTTTTTCAGACTCCATCATCTCTCATGGTTCGTCTCCCCCTCCGATTTCTCCCCCTTCATTCTTCCCCTCCTGCTATCTTCTTCTTCTTCTTTTTTTTCTTAACCTATATTGCATTATTTGTTTCAGAGGTACAGGTCTGTGATTCAACAGTCTTGTACAATTCACACCGCTCACCATAGCACATACCCTCCCCAATGTCTATCACCCAGCCACCCCATCTGTTCCACCCCCCACCACTCCAGCAACCCTCAGTTTGTTTCCTGAGATTAAAAATTCCTCATAACAGTGAGGTCATATGATACATGTCTTTCTCTGATTGACTTATTTAGCTCAGCATAACACCCTCCAGTTCCATCCACGTCATTGCAAATGGCAAGATCTCATTCCTTTTGATGGCTGCATAATATTCCATTGTATATATATACCACACCTTCTTCATCCATTCATCTGTCGATGGACATCTTGGCTCTTTCCACAGTTTGGCTATTGTGGACATTGCTGCTATAAACATTGGGGTGCATGTACCCCTTCGGATCCCTACATTTGTATCTTTGGGGTAAATACCCAGTAGTGCAATTGCTGGATCATATGGTACCTCTATTTTCAACTTTTTGAGGAACCTCCATACTGTTTTCCAGAGTGGTTGCACCAGCTTGCATTCCCACCAACAGTGTAGGAGGGTTCCCCTTTCTCCGCATCCCCATCAACATCTATCGTTTCCTGACTTGTTAATTTTAGCCATTCTGACTGGTGTGAGGTGGTATCTCATTGAGGTTTTGATTTGGATTTCCCTGATGCCGAGTGATGTTGAGCACTTTTTCATGTGTCTGTTGGCCATTTGGATGTCTTCTTTGGAAAAATGTCTGTTCATGTCTTCTGCCCATTTCTTGATTGGATTATTTGTTCTTTGGGGGTTGAGTTTGATAAGTTCTTGATAGATTTTGGATACTAGCCCTTTATCTGGTATGTCATTTGCAAATATCTTCTCCCATTCTGTCGGTTGTCTTCTGGTTTTGTTGGCTGTTTCTTTTGCTGTGCAAAAGCTTTTTATCTTGATGAAGTCTCAAGAGTTCATTTTTGCTTGCTTCCCTTGCCTTTGGTGATGTTTCTAGGAAGAAGCTGCTGCGGCTGAGGTCGAAGAGGTTGCTGCCTGTGTTGTCCTTTAGGATTTTGATGGACTCCTGTCTCACATTTAGGTCTTTCAACCATTTGGAGTCTATTTTTGTGTGTGGTGTAAGGAAATGGTTTAGTTTCATTCTTCTGCACGTGGCTGTCCAATTTTCCCAACACCATTTGTTGAAGAGACTGTCTTTTTTCCATTGGACATTCTTTCCTGCTTTGTCGAAGATTAGCTGACCATAGAGTTGAGGGTCCATTTCTGGGCTCTCTATTCTGTGCCACTGATCGATGTGTCTGTTTTTATGCCAGTACCATACTGTCTTGATGATGACAGCTTTGTAATAGAGCTTGAAGTCCGGAACTGTGATGCCACCAGCTTTGCTTTTCTTTTTCAACATTCCCCTGGCTATTCGGGGTCTTTTCTGGTTCCATACAAATTTTACGATTATTTGTTCCATTTCTTTGAAAAAAGTGGATGGTATTTTGATGGGGATTGCATTGAATGTGTAGATTGCTCTAGGTAGCATTGACATCTTCACAATATTTGTTCTTCCAATCCATGAGCAAGGAACGTTTTTCCATTTCTTTGTGTCTACCTCAATTTCTTTCATGAGTATTTTATAGTTTTCTGAGTACAGATCCTTTGCCTCTTTGGTTAGATTTATTCCTGGTTATCTTATGGTTTTGGGTGCAATTGTAAATGGGATCGACTCCTTAATTTCTCTTTCTTCTGTCTTGTTGTTGGTGTATAGGAATGCCACTGATTTCTGTGCATTGATTTTATATCCTGCCACTTTACTGAATTCCTGTATGAGTTCTAGCAGTTTTGGGGTGGAGTCTTTTGGGTTTTCCACATAAAGTATCATATCATTTGCAAAGAGTGAGAGTTTGACTTCTTCTTTGCCAATTTGGATGCCTTTGATTTCTTTTTGTTGTCTGATTGCTGTGGCTAGGACTTCTAATACTATGTTGAATAGCAGTGGTGATAGTGGACATCCCTGCCGCGTTCCTGACCTTAGGGGGAAAGCTCTCAGTTTTTCCCCGTTGAGAATGATATTCGCTGTAGGTTTTTCATAGATGGCTTTTATGATATTGAGGTATGTACCCTCTATCCCTATACTCTGAAGAGTTTTGATCAAGAAAGGATGCTGTACTTTGTCAAATGCTTTTTCTGCATCTATTGAGAGAATGATATGGTTCTTGTTCTTTCTTTTGTTAATGTATTGTATCACATTGATTGATTTGCGGGTGTTGAACCAACCTTGCAGCCCAGGGATAAATCCCACTTGGTCGTGGTGAATTATCCTTTTAATGTACTGTTGGATACTATTGGCTAGTATTTTGGTGAGAATTTTTGCATCCATGTTCATCAAGGATATTGGTCTGTAATTCTCCTTTTTGATGGGGTCTTTGTCTGGTTTGGGGATCAAGGTATTGGCCTCATAAAACGAGTTTGGAAGTTTTCCTTCCATTTCTATTTTTTGGAACAGTTTCAGAAGAATAGGTATTAATTCTTCTTTAAATGTTTGGTAGAATTCCCCTGGGAAGCCATCTGGCCCTGGGCTTTTGTTTCTTGGGAGATTTTTGATGACTGCTTCAATTTCCTTAGTGGTTATAGGTCCGTTCAGGTGTTCTGTTTCTTCCTGGTTCAGTTTTGGTAGTTGATACATCTCTAGGAATGCATCCATTTCTTCCAGGTTATCTAATTTGCTGGCATATAGTTGCTCATAATATGTTCTTATAATTCTTTGTATTTCTTTGGTGTTGGTTGTGATCTCTCCTCTTTCATTCATGATTTTATTGATTTGGGTCCTTTCTCTTTTCTTTTTGATAAGTCTGGCCAGTGGTTTATCAATCTTGTTAATTCTTTCAAAGAACCAGCTCCTAGTTTCATTGATCTGTTCTACTGTTCTTTTGGTTTCTATTTCATTGATTTCTGCTCTGATGTTTATTATTTTCTTCTCCTGCTGGGTTTAGGCTTTATTTGCTGTTCTTTCTCCAGCTCCTTTAGGTGTAGGGTTAGGTTGTGTTTTTGAGACCTTTCTTGTTTCTTGAGAAAGGCTTGTATTGCTATATACTTTCCTCTTAGGACTGCCTTTGCTGCATCCCAAAGATTTTGAACAGTTGTGTTTTCATTTTCATTGGTTCCCATGAATTTTTTTAATTCTTCTTTAATTTCCTGGTTGACCCATTCATTCTTTAGTAGGATGCTCTTTAGCCTCCATGTATTTGAGTTCTTTGCGACTTTCCTCTTGTGATTGAGTTCTAGTTTCAAAGCATTGTGGTCTGAAAACATGCAGGGAATAATCCCAGTCTTTTGGTACTGGTTGAGACCTGATTTGTGACCTAGGATGTGATCTATTCTGGAGGATGTTCCATGGGCACCAGAGAAGAATGTGTATTCCGTTGCTTTGGGATGGAATGTTCTGAATATGTCTGTGAAGTCCATTTGGTCCAGTGTGTCATTTAAAGTCTTTATTTCCTTGTTGATCTTTTGCTTAGATGATCTGTCCATTTCAGTGAGGGGGGTGTTAAAGTCCCCCACTATTATTGTATTGTTGTCAATGTGTTTCTTTGCTTTTGTTATTAATTGGCTTATATGATTGGCTGCTCCCATGTTAGGGGCATAGATATTTACAATTGTTAGATCTTCTTGTTGGATAGACCCTTTAAGTAGGATATAGCGTCCTTCCTCATCTCTTATTACAGTCTTTGGTTTAAAATCTAATTTGCCTGATATAAGGATTGCCATCCCAGCTTTCTTTTGGTGTCCATTAGCATGGTAAATGGTTTTTCCATTCCCTCACTTTCAATCTGGAGGTGTCTTTGGGTCTAAAACGAGTCTCTTGCAGACAGCATATCGATGGGTCTTGTTTTTTTATCCAATCGGATACCCTGTGTCTTTTGATTGGGGCATTTAGCCCATTTACATTCAGGGTAACTATTGAAAGATATGAATTTAGTGCCATTGTACTGCCTGTAAGATGACTGTTACTGTGTATTGTCTTTGTTCCTTTCCAGTGTATGTTACTTTTAGGCTCTCTCTTTGCTTAGAGGACCCCTTTCAATATTTCTTGTAGGGCTGGTTTCGTGTTTGCAAATTCCTTTAAGTTTTTGTTTGTCCTGGAAGCTTTTTATCTCTCCTTCTATTTTCAATGACAGCCTAGCTGGATATAGTATTCTTGGCTGCATATTTTTCTCATTTAGTGCTCTGAATATATCATGCCAGTCCTTTCTGGCCTGCCAGGTCTCTGTGGATAGGTCTGTTGCCAATCTAATGTTTCTACCATTGTAGGTTACATATCTCTTCTCCCGAGCTGCTTTCAGTATTTTCTCTTTGTCTCTGAGACTTGTAAGTTTTACTATTAGATGTCAGGGTGTTGACCTATTTTTATTGATTTTGAGAGGGGTTCTCTGTGCCTCCTGGATTTTGATGGCTGTTTCCTTCCCCAAATTAGGGAAGTTCTCTGCTATAATTTGCTCCAATATACCTTCTGCCCCCCCCCTTTCTTCTTCTTCTGGGATCCCAATTATTCTAATGTTGTTTCGTCTTATGGTATCGCTTATCTCTCGAATTCTGCCCTCGTGATCCAGTAGTTGTTTACCTCTCTTTTTCTCAGCTTCTTTATTTTCCATCATTTGGTCTTCTATATCACTGATTCTCTCTTCTGCCTCATTTATCCTAGCAGTTAGCACCCCCATTTTTGACTGCACCTCATTAATAGCCTTTTTGATTTTGACTTGATTAGATTTTAGTTCTTTTATTTCTCCAGAAAGGGTTTCTCTAATAACTTCCATGCTTTTTTCAAGCCCAGCTAGTATCTTTAAAATCATGATTCTGAACTCTAGGTCTGACATCATACTAATGTCCGTATTGAGTAGGTCCCTGGCAGTTGGTACTACCTCTTGTTCTTTTTGTTGAGGTGATTTTTTCCATCTTGTCATTTTGTCCAGAGGAGAAGAGATGAATGAGAGAACAAAATGCTAACAGGGTAACAACATCCCCAGAAAATATACTCTAAACAAATCAGAAAAGACCTGAAGCCAGGGGAAAAGAAAGGGAAAGAAAGAGAAAAGAAAAAGAAAAAAAAAAGAAAAAGATAAAAACAAACAAAAACAGAACAAAACACAAAAAAACAGAATATGATCAAATATGATCAGGCTGGTGCATAGATCAGTGCCACACACTAGATTTTGGGTGTACTTTGGTCTGTTAGAAGAAAGTGCCTCCCAAAATTTTAAGGAAAGAAAAACTTATATATGTACAAAAATAAGGGTTGATATGATGAAGGAATGGAATATGACTGTAAAGATGAAAATTATTAAAAATTTTATAAAAGGAATTGATAATATAAGAAGTTGTTTGAAAAAAGAAAGAAGAGGATTTAAAAAAAAAGGGGGGGAGAGAATGTGATCAGGCAGGAGACTAGAACAAAGCCATACACTAGAGATTTAGGGTATATTTTGATCTGTTAAAAGAAACTTTATCTCAAAATTTTAAAGAGAGAACAACTTATATATATATGCCAATAATAAGGGTAACTACTATGAAGGGATAGAATGAGTCTAAAAATGAAAAATAAAAATTTTTTTAAAAAAGGGATTGATAAGATGTTGGTTGAAAAAGGGAAAAAGAAAAATTTTAAAAAAAAGACAATTAAAAAAAAATTAACTTTGAAAGAGTAAAGAATCATGGTAAAAAAAGCCATGGATTCTATGTGCATTATTCCCCTAGCGCTGGAGTTCTGCCGTTCTCATTGATCGGTAAACTTGGTCTTGGCTGGCTGTTCTTGCTGATCTTCTGGGGGAAGGGCCTATTGCCGTGGTTACCAAATGTCTTTGCCGGAGGCGGAATTGCCCAGCCCTTGCCGGTCCGGGCTAAGTAATCTGCTCGGGTTTGCTCTCGGGAGCTTTTGTTCCCTGCAAGCTTTCCGTACAGCTTTGGAGGCCAAAAGTGAAAATGGCGGCTTCCCAAGCTCCGCCCTGGAGGAGCCGAAAACTCGGGGCCCCACTCCTCAGTGCGCCCCCAGAGAAAAGCAGTCAATCACTCCCGTCTCCCTGGTCTCTGGCCGCACTCCGTGCTCAGCTGGCCTGTGACCGAGCGTTTTTGTCTCTGGCACCTGACCCCATGTGGAGTCTCCAAACCCAGCAGATCCCTGCAGTGCGCTCCCGTGCTGCTCCTCCTGGGGGAGGAAGGGGAGTCCCCCCAGATCTGCCGCTTGTTGGGTCCCTGCTGGAGGAGCAGTGGCCCGACTGTGCTGCGGAACACGGTTTATGGCAACCCCGAGCTGAGAGCCCGCACCTGGGCTCTGTCTCTGCAGCCGGCTTCCCTGCTCCGATACCTGGGAGCTCTGCCACACTCAGGCACCCCTGGTCTTTCTGTGACCCCGAGGGTACTGAGACCACACTGTCCCACGAGGGTTCCACCCCCCGCTTAGCCACTGGAGCGACGTCCCTCAGCGGAGCAGACTTCTAAAAGTTCCGATTTTGTGCTCCACGGCTCTATCACTTGCCAGAAGCGGCCGACGGAGGCCCCCTCCCCCGCCATCTATCCTCCCGAATATCGCCTCGGATTCACTTCTCCGCACGTCCTACCTTCCAGAAAGTGGTCGCTTTTCTGTTCAGAGAGTTGTTGCTATTCTTTTCTTCGATCTCCTGTTGAGCTTGCAGGTGTTCAGAATGGTTTGATCCCCATCCAGCTGAATTCCTGGGACCAGACGAAATCCAGATCTCCTACTCCTCCGCCATCTTGCTCCGCCCACCATAAGAGACTCTTAATCTTAGGAAACAAATTGAGGGTTGCTGGAGAGGAGGGGGTGGGGGGTTGGGATGGCTGGGTGATGGACATTGGGGAGGGTACATAGTGAGCGCTGGGTGTTGTGTAAGACTGATGAATCACAGACCTATACCCCTGAAACAAATAATACCTTACATGTTAATTAAAGAAAAGAAAGTATGTACCAGGAATATAAAAATATTAGCACTCTACCTCTGGAATAAATACTGATGATATATATATATATATAAAAAAGAGTTTGGTCTTTGGGCACCTGGCTGGTTCAGTTGGTAGAGCTTATGACTCTTGATCTCAGGGTTGTGAGTTTGAGTCCTATGTTGGGCGTAGAGATTACTTTAAAAAAAAAAAAAAAGAACTTGGTTTTTGGAGTCACATTATCTATAAATAGAGTGCTAGTTTCCTTATTTGTAAAACTGGATAAAGATAATATGTACCCATTCATGAAAAAAAATCCTCAACAAACTAGGAATAGGAAGTTACTTCCTCAATATGATAAAAAGTATCTGTGAAAGCCTACAGCTAGCATATTTAATAGTGAAAGACCAAGAGCTTTCCCCCTAAGATTGGGAACAAGACAAGGATGTACATGATCAGCAATTCTATTCAACAATGTACTGAATATTCTAGCCAGAGTATCAGGCAACAAAGGTATAAGAGGCATCCAGATTGGAAAGGAAGAAATAAAACTATCTTATCCACAAATTACATGATCTTGTATACAGAAAATCTGAAGAAATCCACTAAAAAAAAAAGCTAGAATTAATAAAGGAGTTCAGCAAATTCACAAAATCAATATATAAAAATCAGCTGTACTTCTATACACTAGCAATGAACAACATAAAAATGAAATTAAGAAAATTATCCCATTCACAATAAGATCAAAAAGAATAAAATACTTAGGAATAAACTGAACAAAACGGGTTTAAGACTTGTACAATGAAAAGTATAAAACATTGCTGAAAGAAACTAAAGAAGACTTAAACAAATAGAAAGACAACCCACATTCATGGATCAGAAGACTAAACATAATTAAGATGGAGAGGCTCCCCTAATTGGTCTACAGATTCAACACAATCCCTACAAAAATCCCTTCTGTCTTTTTTGTGGAAATTGGTAAGCTAATTGTAAAATTCATATGGAAATGCAAAGAATCCCAAAACAATTCTAAAAAAGAAAGGTTGGAGGACTTACACTTCCTGATTTCAAACTACTACAAAGATAATCAAGACAGTGTAGTACTGTCATTAAGACAGACATACAGGTTGATGGAATATAATTGAAAGTCCAGAAATAAACCCTTACTTTTATAGTCAATTGATTTTTTTCAAAGGTACCAAGAAGGGGCGCCTGGGTCACTAGTCTTTTTTTTTTTTTTAATTTTTTTTTTTTAAAGACTTTTTATTTATTTATTTGACAGAGAGACACAGCAAGAGAGGGAACACAAGCAGGGGGAGTGGGAGAGGGAGAAGCAGGCCTTCCGCAGAGCGGGGAGCCCAACGTGGGGCTCGATCCCAGGACCCTGGGATCACGACCCGAGCTGAAGGCAGACGCTTAACAACTGAGCCACCCAGGCGCCCCAATAAATAAAATCTTTAAAAAAAAAAAAGGTACCAAGAAAATTCAATGGGAAAGAAATCGTCTTTTCAACAAATGATGCTGGGGCAATTGGATAACCTGAAGGGAAAAAAAAATTAATTTGGGCCCCTACCTCACACTATACACAAAAATTAGCTCAAATGGATTACAGGCCTACATGTTAGAACAAAAACTTAGGGGAAAACATAAGAGTAAATTTTTGTAGTCTAATGTTGGGCAAAAAGCAAAAGCACAAGGAAAAAATAAAATGACAAATTAAAAACTTTGGCACTTCGAAAGACACAGTCAAGAAAGTGAAAAGACAACCCACAGAATTGGAGAACATATTTACAAGTCATATAGATATATGCGACTTATATCCTGAAGAACTCTTAAAATTCAGTAATAAGCACCAATAACTCAATTTAAAAATGGGCAAAGTATCCGAACACACATTTCTCCAAAGAAGACATATTAATGACCAATAAGCACATTAATAACTACTCAACATCATTAGGCACTAGAAAATGCAAATCAAAACCACAATGAGATACTACTTCATACTCACTAGAATAACTATAGTCAATAAGACAAATAACAAGTGTTGGTGAGAATGTGGAGAAATAGAAGTCCTCATACATTGCTGGTGGAAATGTAAAATGGCACAACCACTTTTTTGGAAAATAATATGACAATTTCTTAAAATGTTAAATATAGAATTATCATAAAGCAAGAAATTTTACTTTGAGTATCTCCCCAGGGAAAATGAAAACATATGTCTTCACAAAGACTTGTGCATAAATGTTCATAGAAGCACTATCCACAAGAGCCAAGAGGTGAAAATAATTCAAATGCCCATCAACTGATGAATTGATAAACAAAGTGTGGTATTTCTATGCAATGGAATAATATTCAACAATAAAAAGGAAGTACTGAGACATGCTGTCTTATGCTCCATGAAAGAAGTAAAACATAAAGGAATACACACTGCATGATTCCATTTATAACATATGTCCAGGATAGGCAGATACATAGAGACAGAAAGTAGATTAGTGGTTGTCTAGGGCTGGGAGTAAGAATGAGGAGGGACTCTAGTAAGCATGAAGTTCTTTTGGGGTGATAGAAATGTTCTAAAATTAGATTTTGGTGATGGTTGCAAAATTCTGTAAATATGCTAAAAATCATTGAATCGTACACTTAAAATTGGTGAATTTTATGGTATTTAAATTATACTTTGGTAAAGCTGTTAATTTTTTTAAGTATTCTTTTTAGATTTTATTTATTTGAGAGAGAGAGAGAGAGAAAGAGAGAGAGAGAGAGAGCATGAGTGGGGGGAGGGGCAGAGGGAGAAGGAGAAGCAAACTCCTCGCTGAGCAGACCAATGTGGAGCTCCATCCTAGGACCCCGGGATCATGACCTGAGCTGACGTCAGATGCTTAACTGACTGAGCCACCCAGGCGCCTCAATTTTTAAAAATAGTTTAAAAAGAAATATGTCTATCACTAGCACCAAGACTGTGGTCTCCAAATACCATTTCCCACTAAAAGAAACTAGGACTTCTTGGAGAAATTGTTGATTCCAGGTCTGGGAACAAAAGTGTGTAAGATGAGCCTGGAACATACTGCCACCCTGAAGAGCAAGGAATCTATCAAAGATTATTAGGATAATGTCAACAAGTCTCAAGAGCCAATTTAAAGAACCCCTTCTGGCCAAAGATGAGACATTTTAAACACTAATGAAGATAATAATTACAATATATTGAAATATATCAAATATATTGAAATATATCAAAAGGTAATAATTATAATATATTGAAATCTATCGAACATATCAAATATATTAATTTACATGCCTGAGTTCATAATGATTCTTAAAGGGGAAAAGAGTGGTCAGCTTTGAAGGGTATTAAAAAAAACACATTATTTTGAAAAATGGTAAATAAATAGAACAAATCAAGCAATTATTCAGGCTTTTCTATATAAATTGTACCACTGGGTAACAAAAACAGTTTATAAGTGGCAGTATCTCTTTATAGAAGTATGCCAGCTAATAAAAGAAGCAGCAATGATATAATAATACCACCATTTTTCAATTCATAATTAATTAATGGGTGCTAACATCACTAAAAAAAAAAAGAGAACCAGAAATGACATAGCTCCTCCTGATGGAAGAACCTAGCATAATCTCTGTTGCCCACCCCCATCTCTAATCTGAATCTGATCAAGCCTCCAGAACAAACTACTACTTTACAGTATATACAAAGAACAGAGGAACATGTTAAACAATTCATGAGGCTATAGTTAGCAAAATACAAAATATGGGAAAACAGACTTGTTCCTTCAATAAGTAAATCTCAAGGGAGAAAAAAAGAGATGAAAGGGGATATCAAAGTTCAAAAAAGCTAAGAAACAAATCAAACAATCATAAAGTAGGACTTTATTTGGATCCTGGTCCAAACAAACACACTGTAAAAAAAATATGAAATAATTGTAAATTTGGAGATAGCAGAATATTTGATGATATTAAAGAATAATTGTGTGGGTGGTTGGTGTGATAATGGTATTGTGTTTATGTTTTTTTAAAGAGATCTTTTCTTTTACAGATATATATTGAATATTTATGAATGAAATTATATGTCTGGGATTTGCTTCAAAATAATAAGGGAGAGGGAGAAATGGGTGGAAGTATATGTGAAACAAGATTGGCTATGAGTTAATAAATAGTGCATTTGGTGATGGGTATAGGAAGGCTCATTACACTATTTTCTTGACTTCTGCATATGATTAAAATTTTCCACCATAGAAAGTTTTTCTAAAAATCTACTTCATGACTTCGTAGAGAGTAATAAATAATTATATAGAGTGCTTGTAACCATGGTTGACAGATAACCTTCAAACATTGTTTTTAACTTTTATATTCCATTTCAATTAATCACACCTAAAAGCATGTTATTTAGACCAAGAGCCATGGCCCACATGACTTTGTCTACCTGGTAGTAACTCATTAGTGCATTTGGTGATGGGTACAGGAAAGTTCATTACGCTATTTTCTTGACTTCTACATATGATTAAAATTTTCCACAATAGAAACTAAGCTCCCCCAGGCACTCTCTATTACATCCCATTTCCCATTCTTCATAGCACTTCCTACTATCTGAAATTATCTTATTTATTGTATCTTTCCTCCCACAAAAAGGTAAGTTCCATGAGATTGGGAAACTTGCTCATCTTGCTCATTACTGTATTTCTGACCTGGATTAGGTCCCCAGGACCTGCTTATTAAATAAAATGAACAAATGAATGAGTTGCCGTATTTGCTCTGTGCTTCCTCCCCCAAACTATCCCTCTGCCTCTTCCCCTTCCAACTTCTCCCCAAGGCCTTCGGAAAAGTCTCTGCACTACAAAAACTTCCCTCTATCCTCTTCATTGAATGTCCTTTTCATCTCATTTCCTTGGTGGAAACCCAACAACATGATTTCTCCTGTCTACTCTCCAGTGGAGCCTGCTTGTTTTCTCCTGTGCTGCACAGGAGAAACTCAGGGTCAGACACTGCACTGCCTTGTTTAAACACTCTCTCCCCATCCCCAGCCCCATTGCCACCCACTCCTGCATTGGGCAAGCCTCTACTCATCCAGTTGAGCCTCAGTGTCATTGCTCCAGGAAATCTCCCTTGGTCCTCTGGCCCATACTGCTGCTGTCCAGGTTATACATCCCACCCACCGAATGTTCTCACCTATGAAAGCATTTTTCACACTGTATTGCAACTATCAGCTTATCTGTCTCATCCTTCATCCCCATTCCCGCTAGGCCATAAGCTCTGTGGGGGAAGGAACTTATCCCGGTGCCTGCACATAATGGGCTGTCCATAAACATGTATTAAGTGAAAGAAGTCAGAAGCTCTTCCAACAGTGAGAGAGACTAAACACGGTGAGACCCAACAGGAAGTCTCTGTCACAGAACCAGTGAGAAGTGGTAAGAGTCTAGACTGGGGGAGTATGGCAGGAACAAAATGCAGAGCTGGACATGATGCCCCGTATTTGGCAACGACACATACTCTTTCTTGCCAGATCTCTCTTCCTCCCTTCTGTTCACCTATCAGCTGCCACCAGCACTCACCCCTACCACCGAAGCCAGAAACCTGGGAGACCTCTGCCCTCATCCCACTCCATCTAATCAGAGACCAAACCTCATGCCCAGCCCTCCTTCCCACCCCCACTGCTTCCATCTTTGTTCAGACCACCATCACCTCACACCCTACCTGTTTTAAGTAAATCTTAAGGTCTGCCCTTTCTACATCCCTATGGTATCTCTCCACACAGCTAGAACGAACTTCTTTAAAGTGCAGATCTGAGTGTGTTATTCGCCTAATTAAACCCCTATGATGGCTTCTCATTTCCTTCATGGCTCTAGTCTTCAGCATGGCAGCCAAGGATCGCACTCCATGATGCATCAACTTCCCGAGGCTCTTGGCCTGCCCCCTCCCTAGCAACTTTTGCCCATAGTGAGTGTCATGCTCACCCTGGTTTCCCTGCCTGGGATGTCTTTCCTGTCTGTGTACACTGCAAAAAAACCCCATCATCTTTTTTTTTTTTTTTTGTCTTGTTTTGTTTTGACAGGAAATAGGATTTATTGGTGGGCATGAATAGGGAGGGCACAGTGCCGAGGTTCTCACGAGTGCAGAGCCTGCCATTTGTCCAAGGGACCACAATTAGGGATGTATTTGACCCACAGCCATCTGGGATGAGCCGCTATTCAGCTACCATGTCTTCAAATTCCTCTGCATTAAACTTAGTAAAGCCCTACTTCTTGGAAATGTGGATCTTCTGGTGGCCAGGGAACTTGACCTTGGCCCTTCATAGGGCCTCAATCACAATGCTCCTTGTTCTGCAGCTTGGTATGGATGGACACGATGACTTGGCCAATATGGACCCTGACTACTGTGCCCTGGGGTTTTCCAAAGGCACCCTGCATACCTGTCTGGAGCCTAGATTAGAGATAACATGAGGTCAGACATCAATGTCCACTGGAAAGGGCTGTCTCCAAGGTCCCTTAGGGCAATCTTTAGGGCAACAGGCTGCATACACTACCAAGGAGGCTCCTGTTTGCAGCCATTGCACACTGGGCCCCCATGGGGAAAGAGCAGAGTCAGTTTAATTGGCTGCAGACCCATCATCTTTCAAGACCCAGTTCAAGCATCTCCTCAGAATTCTGAGGTGCTTTTTATTTTTCTTTTTTTTAAGATTTTATTTATTTATTTGACAGAGAGAGAGATAGTGAGAGCAGGAACAAAAGCAGGGGGAGTGGGAGAGGGCGAAGCAGACTCTCTGCTGAGCAGGGAGGCGGATGCGGGGCTCTATCCCAGGACCCTGGGATCATGACCTGAGCCGAACACAGATGCCTAACAACTGAGCCACCCAGGCGCCCCTCTGAGGTGCTTTTTAATGCCCCTATTGTCCCCACCCCTCCTTGAGACACAGCAGTCCCCCAAGGAGCCTTCTGCCTTAGCACCTCACCCCGTTTGGCACTGTATGCATTTCCATGGCTGTCTCACTCATTTAAACCATGGGCTCCTCCAGAGCACGGACCATATCTTAGTCAGCTTTGCATCCCCAGTGCCCAGCACAGAGCCTGGCATGTAGTGGGCACTCAGTAACCACTGGCTGGAATCCTAGGAAGCGCCGAGGTTACACCTGGGTGGTGCGGGTGGGGGTCGGGGGGATGATCTGCTGCCCTCTCCTGGCAATGTGAGGCATTGTCCTAACCACAGACACCACCCCACCTTGCCAAAAAAAAAAATTTTTTTTTTGGAGGAAGGGGAAGCTGCAAAAGGGGAGGATGGAGACTGGATTGGATTGAGGGCTTGGTGAAACACCTTTATCAGCTCCCACACAGTTCCCATGTCCATGCAAGCTAGGATGCAGAAGCCAAGTCAGTGCTACCAAAGGAGGGCATATCCTTAGAGTGGGTCTGTCCCCCCACACTAAGTATAAACTCTCCAAATTATACCGTATTTGTTTCCCACTCTGTCCTGTTGTCCTTGTTGTTGTTACTACTCCTGCTACTTTCATTCATTTTAGTAGGTGATCATTAATTTTTTCCTCTGATGTTATAAAATGTGCTTTTTTTCTTGTGCATGGGAAGACTGAATTTAACCACTAGTTTCTCTTGATTTTAACTCAGCTTCCCACTGGTAGGAGGTGGTCTCTAGTGTTCTGGGTGTCTCAGCTTTCTGCCAAAATCCAACCACGAATTAGGATCCCCCACCCCTCACTCCTTCCACAGCTTCAACAAGCCATGTGACATCATGGCAGGGGAGGGTGGCTCTCGGCAAGGAGAATCATTACCTCTCTCCTCTTGGGGCTGCAGTCTTATTGTCTGTATTTTGACATGTGGGAAATTGCCTAACACCTAACATGAGAAATGGACTTGGGGAAGGAGCTTGGGGCTGGAGATGGAGGTTTGTGACATGCACCAGACAGGTAAAGACTCAGAGCAGCTAAGATCGCCCACCTGCAGAGAAACATCACCTATTACTCATCTTGGAGTCCTTAATGTTTATCATACAAGATACTCACTAAACTTCTACTGTCTGTAAAATATTGAAAGGAGAGTACACACACACACACACACACACACACACACACAAGGAAAAAAGGGACTAGGGACCAGAAGCCCAATTTTTGACAGTGTAAAATACTAGTGCTGGCTGATAGGTTTGCCCTAAATTTAGGAATTGATACCACTAGAAAGGAAATGCCTTTTTCAATAAACAAATGTTCTCTTCTGGGCTCCCAAAGAAGTCCTCCTCACCTCTTATTTAGTTCCAGTCCAGTCATCCTACCCCTGAAGAGTTTACTGAACAACTTTTGGAATGGCATCATAAACACTGTCTTCGTGTAGACCAGCACCTGTCCCCAAGTGGTTTACAATATATTTGGTGAGATGTGGCACAAATGAAGAAAGGTTGCTCCCTGTCCTCAAGAAGCATGCCATCTCGGGGCGCCTGGGTGGCTCAGTTGTTAAGCGTCTGCCTTCGGCTCAGGTCATGGTCTCAGGGTCCTGGGATCGAGCCCCACATCGGGCTCCCCGCTCAGCGGGAAGCCTGCTTCTCTCTCTCCCACTCCCCCTGATTGTGTTCCCTCTCTCGCTGTGTCTCTATCAAATAAATAAATAAAATCTAAAAAAAAAGAAAAAAAAAAAGAAGCATGCCATCTCACTGGAAGACAAGGCATCCATCCGCACTTGCCTTTTCAGAATGATTAGAGGACCACATAATATAAATGAAATAGTACACAGACAATCACTGGGCACTGAAAATGTGCAGGGTAGAAAATAAGTATTATTTAGGTGGAGCTATCAGGGAAGGCTTCCTGGAGGAGGTTGCATTTGAACTGCCCTAGGCTAGGTAGAAGTAGAAAAGAGAATGGAAAATTCCTTGGCCAGGGGTCTGGAGGTATGCTGGGTTCCAGGGATGGAAGTCTTGGTCCCCAGGGCTGGGTAGATGCGGTGTGACGGCCGCGCCACCAGAGCCAGAGAAGTAGAGAAGACAAAGGTGCATAGCTTTTGAGATCACAGCCGGTATGTTTTGGCTCCTTTGCAGAAGGCCGCCCTCCAAGAAACCCCATGGCCCTGCTGGTATATTGAAATGCTGCTGGGCTACAGTGAAGGGTGGGCCAGGCAGACAGCACTGCTTCTGAACGTCCTCAGTAAGGCCCGCGCCATTTCAGAAGAAGATTGACGCGGGGGGGGGGGGGGGGGGGGGGGGGGGGGGGGGGCATGCTGGGCAATCTGGAGAGCCAGAGGGTCCCAGACAGATGAGATGGCTGTGACCTCCCAGAGCCCCCATCCCTCATGAACAGGATCCGTTTGGTTCGCAGAACTCTGCAATGCTGTTTTAAAATAATAGTCACAAGCATGCCTGGTTCACCTTCCCCCCAGACGGAGTGAGAGAGACTGGGAAAGTCTTTTCTCCCCATTGCCTGTTTCATCCCAGTCCCGCTGCCCCTGCCCCATACTTCCAGCGAACCACTCAAACGCCCCAAGCTGAGTGGGTTCTCAAGGCCAAATTCCTCTGCTTGCACCACATAACCTCATGTCCCACTCTCCAACACACTCTACTCCATCTGAGACCCGTCCGCTCTGCGCAGCAGATGCTCATGTCCACTTTGGGTCGGCTTTCTTGTACTGTTCTCACCTCCTGAACACCCTGCTTCCTCCACTCAGAACAATACGGTAGAACCAAAAACAAGACTGACTTACAAGCAGAGAAAAAAGGCTTAGAATCATTCCATAAACCCTGAGTGCTGGCACACCTCTATTCTAACAAATTACTGCAAACTTGGTGACTTAAAACAATACAGATCAATTTTTTTTTTTTTTTTAGAATCTTTTAAGATTTTATTTACTTATTTGAGAGAGAGCACGAGCAGGGGGAGGAGGGGCAGAAGCAGACTTCCTGCTGAGCAGGGAGCCCGGTGTGGGACTCGATCCCAGGACCCCGGGATCATGATCTGAGCCAAAGGCCGATGCTTAACCGACTGAGCCACCCAGGTGCCCTACAAATCGATTATCTTACAGTTAGAGGTTAACAGCCTAAAATCACTTTTGGCTTTTGGCTCGGGGAGGAAAAGGTGCAACTTTTTTCGGTCGTCCTGAATCCGGGTTCATCCGACACCAGCCACCTCCGCCACGCCGCCTAAGTTCAACCCTGACGAGGTCAAAGTCGTGGACCTGAGGTGCACCGGTGGCGAAGTCGGTGCCACGTCTGCCCTGGCCCTCAAGATCGGCCCCCTGGGTCTGTCTCCAAAAGAGTTTGGTGATGACTTCATCAAGGCAACCAGTGATTGGAAGGGTCTGAGGATGACGGTGAAACTGACCATTCAGAACAGACAGGCCCAGATTGAAGTGGTACCTTCTGCCTCTGCCCTGATGATCAAAGCCCTCAAGGAAACCGCCAAGGGACAGAAAGAAGCAGAAAAACATTAAGCACAGTGGAAATATCACTTTTGATGAGATTTTCAATATTGCCCGACAGATGCGACACCAATCTTTAGCCAGAGAACTCTCTGGAACCATTAAAGAAATCCTGGGGCCTGCCCAGTCTGTGGGCTGCAATGTTGATGGCCGCCACCCTCATGACATCATAGATGACGTCAACGGTGGTGCGGTGGAATGCCCCGCTAGTTAACTACAAAGGAAAACGTTTCAATAAAGGATCATTTGACAACCAACAAAAAAAACAAAAACAAAACAAAAAAAACACAGCCTAAAATCAGTCTCACTGGGCTAAAATCAAGGTGTCAGCTGGGCTGCTTTCCTCCTGGAGGCTCCAGGGAGAATCTGTTTCCTCGTCTTTTCCAGTTTTTCGAGGCTGCTTGTATTCCTTGGCTTGCAGCCCCACAGCACGTCAACTTCTGCTTCCATCTCTACCTGTGATGCTGACACTCCTACTTCCATCTTATAAAGACCCTTGTGATTACATTGGACCCACCAGGATAATTTCCCCATCTCAAGATCCAAGGTAACATATTCATAGATTCTGGAGATTAGGACATAAACATCTTTAGAGGGCCATTATTCATCCAGCTTCCCACAGCGTGATACACACACACACACACTCCCACTCACAAATCAATAAGACAATCTGATTTTTTAAGATAGATAAAAGATCTGAACAGACACTTTACCAAAGAAGGTATACAAAATGACAAATAAGTACACAAAAGATGCTTAACATCATTATTCATCAAAAGAATGCAAATTAAAACCACAATGGTATTTTACTGCCTACCCACTAGAATGGCTAGAAGATTAGTCAGTGTGGCAGGGATGCAGAGCGAATGTAACTCTCCTACATTGCTGGTGGAAATACAAATTGGCATAGCCCCATTTAGAAAACAGGTGAGCAGTTCTTTATAGTCAAACATATATTTACCATCTAGCCTAGCAATCCTGCTCCTAGGTATATATACAAGAGGAATGAAAAAATATTTCCAAACAAAGAGTTGTACAAGAATGTCCTAGCAACTTCATTCCTAGTAGCCACAAACTGGAAACAACCTAAATGTCCCTCAACTGGTGAACAGATCAACTGTGGTATATCCATACAGTGGATACTATTCAGTAATTTTTTAAAGAAAGAACAAATTACCGATACACACAACATAGGTAAATATGAAAAGCATTATGCTAAGTGACAGAAGCCAGACATAAAAGATACCTACTGTATAATTCCTTTTTGTGAAATTCTTAAAAAGGCAAAACTATAGTCAGAGAAAACAGATTAGTGGATGCCAAGGGCCTAGGAGGAGGGCTGCTTGGGGTTACCTGTAGAGGGGCATAACTTTGGGGGATGATGGAAATATTCTATATCTTAATTGTCAGTCCAGCTGACACCTTCACTGTTGCATGGCGATATACATTTATCAAACTTATTAAACTATGTACTTAAAATTGGTGAATTCAAGCACATGTGAATTATACCTCAATAGAACCCAGGGGCGCCTGGGTGGCTCAGTCAGTTAAGCGTCTGCCTTTGGCTCAGGCCATGATCCCGGGGTCCTGGGATGGGAGTCCCGCATGGGGCTCCCTGCTCAGCAGGGAGCCTGCTTCTCCCTCTCCCTCCGCCTCTCTCCCCTACTCGTGCTTTCTCTCTCTCTCTCTCTCCCCCCAATAAATAAATAAAATATTTTTAAAAATAGAACTGATTTTAAAAATCAATTGCATGGAAAAAAATTGTTGCATGAGAGAAGGAAAGACTGGAGAATAGGAATGGAGAAAACATCAGTGTTTTCAAGCGGCAGCTGAATGAACCAGGGAAAGGCACGCCATCAAGAAGGACATTATGTTGGGGTTAGAAGAACCCACTAACAAGGAAGAGTGGGTTTGTTACCTCAACTTTCAGAGAGGGAGAGTGACAGACATTAGAAACGCACTTCTTTGTTTCATGAATAAGAAACGGAAAAGAAATAGAAAGCTAAGAACTGAGCAGAGAAGCAAAGAAAAGAATGCAAGTATCTTACAGACTGACAGAGTCCAGTAGCAGGTAAGACATCTATCTACAGGAACTCTTAAAGCATTACCCACAAGGAGAGATGAAGCTCCAGCCATTCTTTTAAACCTGTCAAACCCCTGCAATTTGAGAAGGGAATAGATGGACAGAAAGCAGATTAGCGGTTGCCAGGGGCTGGGGGCTGGGGAGCACTGAGAAATGATAGCTAACGGGTACGGGGTGCTTTATTGGGGGGATGAAAATGTTCTAAAATTGGTTGTGCTGATGGCTGCACATCTCTGTGAATATACTAAAAGCCACTGAATTTGCCCACTTTAAACGGTGAATAGTATGGTGTTTGAATTCTATCTCAATAGAGCTGTTACCAAGAGAAATCAATTGCATGTTTGCAATGTGAATGTATTTAACACCCCTTACACCGTGCACCTAAAAATGGTTAAAATGGTAAATTTTGTTATGTATATTTTACAATAATTAAAATAAATAAAAACAAAAAATGATTGCATTCCATATACTGAAAACAAATGATTAGAAAGTAAACTTTTAAAAACAGCATTTGCAATAGAACCAAAACCAAAAAAAAAAAAGAATGCCTAGGAATAAATCTAATAAAAGAAGTACAAGACCTCTACACTGAAAATGTGAAACATAAAACACTGCTGAAAAAATTAAAGAATACCCCCCAAAATGGAGGAATATATCATGTTCATGGATGGACAACTCAGTATTTGAAGATGTCAGATCTCCCTAATTTCATTTATAAAGTCAGTGGAATCTCAATTAAAATCACAGCATTTTTTAAAGATATTGACAAGGTGATTATAAAATGTATATGAAAAAAATCAAAGAATAGAAAAACCCAGGCAATCTTGAAATAGAATAATAAAACCGGATGACTTACACTACCAGATATCAAAACTTATTTTAGAGCCAGAGCAACTAAGATAGGAAGGTATTGGCACAAGAATAGATTAGCAGACCAATGGAACAAAAATAGAGTCCACAAACAGACATGAACATATGGTCATATGGGACAGGTGACAAAGGAGCTCTAAAGCTACAGCAGTGATCAGGACCGTGTGATACGGACTAAGGAATAGACAAATAGATCAATGGAACGCAATGGAGAGCCCAGAAACAGATCCACATAAATACAGTCAATTGATCTTTCACAGAGAAGCGAAGGTGATACAATAGAGCAAAGACCATCTTTTCAACCAGTGGTGCTGGAACAACTGGACATCCACATGCAGAAGCACGAAGTCCAGACACAGACCTTAAACCCTTCACCAAACTAACTCAAACTGGATCACAGACCTAAATGTAAAAGGCAGAACTCCAAAACTCCTAGAAGGTAACACAGGAGAAAACCTAGAAGACCTTGGGTACGGCGATGAGTTTTTATACAACACCAAAGGCACAATCCATGAAAGAAACAATGGATAAACTGGACTTCATTACAATTAGAAACTTCCGCTCTGCAAAAATCAATGTCAAGAGAATGGAAAGACAAGCCACAGGCTGGGAGAAAAATAATTGCAAAACACATCTGATATTGGTCTATTGTCCAAAATATACAAAGAACTCTTAAGACTCAACAATAAGGGGTGTCTATGTGGCTTAGTCGGTTAAGCGTCTGCTTTTGGCTCACGCACGTCATGATCCCAGGGTCCTGGGATTCAGCCCTGCATCGGGCTCCCTGCTCAGAGGGGAGCCTGCTTCTCCCTCTGCCACTCCCCCTGCTTGTCCTTTCTCTCTCTCGCTCACTCTCTCTCTCAAATAAATAAATAAAATCTTTTTTTAAAAAAGACTCAACAATAAGAAAACAACAAATCTGATTTTAAAATGAGCCAAAAACCTTGACAGACACCTTACTGAAGATATACAGATGGCAAATTAGCATATGAAAAGATGCTTCACATCATAAGTCACAGGGAAAAGAAAATTAAAACAAGATAGCACTACATACCTACTAGAATGGCCAAAATCCAGGGGTGCCTGGGTGGCTCAGTTGGTTAAGCAACTGCCTTCGGCTCGGGTCATGATCCTGGAGTCCCGGGATCGAGTCCCGCATCGGGCTCCCTGCTCAGCAGGGAGTCTGCTTCTCCCTCTGACCCTCCCCCCTCTCATGCTCTCTCTCTCTCATTCTCTCTCTCTCAAATAAATAAATAAAATCTTTAAAAAAAAAAAAGAATGGCCAAAATCCAGAACACTGACAAAACCAAATGCTGGTTAGGATGTGGAGCACTAGGAAAGAGAGTTCCTATTTGTCACTGGGGGAATGCAAAACACCCACTTTGCAATCTAGTTTGGCAGTTTACAAAACTAAACATACTCTTATCATACAGTGATTTACCCAAAGGAGTTTAAAACTGATGTCCATACAAAAACCTGTACATGGATGTTTATGACAGCTTTATTCAGTTATACAATAAACTGAATACTATTATTCAATAACAGTATCATTGCCAAAACTTGGAAGCAGCCAAGACGTCCTTCAGTAGTGAACAGATAAAACAAGCTGTGGTACATCCCTACAATGTAAAATTATTCAATACTAAAAAGAAATGAGCTATCAGCCATGAAAAGACATGGAAGAAATTAAATGTGTATATTGAGTGAAAGAAGCCAATCTGAAAAGGCTACATACTGTGTGATCCCAACTATAAGACATTCTGGAAAAGGCAAAACTATAGAGACAGTAAAAAGAGCAGTGGTTGCCAGGGATTATCAGGGGAGAGGGGGATGGACAGGCAGAACACAGAGGATTTTTAGGACAGTAAGACTACTCTGTAGGTTACTATAATGGTAAATACAAGTCATTACAAATTTGTCCAAATCTGTAGAATGTGCAAGCCCAAGAGTGAACCCTAGTGTAAACTATGAACTTTGATGGATAGTGACGTGTTGATGTAGGTTCATTGATTGTAACAAACGTATTCCTCTGGTGAGGAGTGTTGATAACAGAGAGAGGCTACAATAATGGGTGTGAGGGTACAGGGTCTACGCGAAATCTCTGCGCCTCCTGCTCAGTTTTGCTTTGAACCTAAAACCGCTCTAAAAAGTAAAGTCTATTAAAGAAAATCACTAACCATAAAAAATACATTAGTAAATTAAACTTCATTAAAATTAACATATTCACCAAAACATACTATTACGTGAGTGAAAAGGCATGCCACAGACCAAAAGATTATTGCGATATCTGTCAAAGCAAATCTTACCTAAAATTAGAAAGAAACGCCAAAACTAGTAACAAAAAGATAGACAATGTAATCTTTTTAAATGGGCCAAAGATAAGAACAGGTACTTCACAAAGATTTGAATGAGCTATCCAGATGGCCAATAAGTATATGAAAAGGTATTTGACTTCATTAATTATCAAGGGAATACAAATTACATAGCACTACATCCCCCAGATAAGCTAAATTTGAAAGGACTGACGATACCACGTTTTGGCAGGAATATGCAGGAACTGGAATTCTCAGACACTCTTGGTGGGAGTGTAACTTGATACCACGATTTCAGAAAATTGGCAGCATTACCAAAGCTAAGTATAAGAAAAACCCATGATCCAGCAATTCCATTTCTTAGGTACATACCCAACTGAAATGAGCACTTGTGTCTCTAAAAATCATGTATAAGAATGTTCATAGAATAGGGTGCCTGGGTGGCTCAGTCGTTAAGCATCTGCCTTCAGCTTAAGTCATGATCCCAGGGTCCTGGGAGATCGAGTCCCACACTGGGCTCTCTGCTGACACCTTCTCTCTCTCCCTCTGCCTGCCACTCCCCCTGCTTGTGCTCTCTCTCAAATAAATAAATTTTTAAAAAATCTTTAAAAAAAAAAGAACGTTCATAGAAGCTTCATAATAATAGCTCAAACCTGGAAACAACCCCTATATCATCAACAATGGAATGGATGAGAAAATTGTGATATAGTTATACAATCAAATATTATGTAACAATGAAAGTTAATGAACTCCACCTACATAGAATAAAATGGATGAATTTTACAGACATAATGTGGAATGAAGGAAGCCAGTCCAAAAAAAGTACATACTGTATGATTCGTTTTGAATGATGTTCAAACACAGAGGGAAATAATCTATTGTGGGCGCACCTGGGTGGCTCAGTCGTTAAGTGTCTGCCTTCGGCTCGGGTCATGATCCCAGGGTCCTGGGATCGATCCCCGCATCGGGCTCCCTGCTTGGTGGGAAGCCTGCTTCCCCCTCTCACACTCCCCCTACTTGTGTTCTTACCTAAAATATCACTGTTTGTCTCTGTCAAATAAATAAATAAAATCTTAAAAAAAAAAAAAAAAGAAAGACTCTATTGTGATAGAAGTCAGAAGAGTGGTTCCTCCTGGAGATTATTATTGCCCCAGCGGGACACAAGGGAGGCTATTGGGATGCTGAAATGTTCTACCTTGATGTGGGTGGTAGTTAGGTATATACATATACATGCAAGAGTTTATTAAGCTATACATTCACATCTTTTTAAAAAGTAAATACATATTGTTATCCATCTTTCAGAATACCTGGGTGGCTCAGTCAGTTAAGCGTCTGCCTTCTGCTCAAGTCATGATCCCAGGGTCCTGGGATGGAGGCCCGCATCGGGCTCCCTGCTCTGCGGGAAGCCTGCTTCTCCCTCTCCCGCTCCCCCACTTGTGCTCTCCCTCCCTCTCTCTCTCTCTCTTTCTCTGACAAATAAATAAAATCTTTTAAAAACAAAATATATTATTATCCACCTTTCAAGATCTTTCTCAAGTTCTAGCTCTTTCTGAGGCCTGCCCAGAATACTTTTCCCCTTACCAGATCTGGGCATTTTGCATTCTGAAACAGTGCCGCACCGGTCGGCCCTTAGTGTTGCTCTAACTTCTCTGTGTAAGCACCTCAAGGGTAGGATAATTCTGTCGTAGACTCTAGGCACCCCACAACCCCTACTGCTGACGCTGGAACCCAATACGTGCTCAGTAAATATCTTCACACCCACTGGCCACTTATAGGAAGCTTTGGTGGCAAGCATTAGTGGGCACCAGTCTTGAGGATGGGCTGAGGGATGTTCTCCACACCCTATCTTTCCTTCCCATGGGAAAGATAGGCTAGTTGGGATCAAGTAATTGACCAACGAAGGAGCAAACCAAGAACTCCTTTATAAAAGGATACCCTTCTCTCCAGAGGTGTATGAGGCTCTGTCTGGTCTGTCCCAAAATCTGTGTGAGTATTCCCACCTCTGGCTAGGGCTTCATGAGGAAATTAAACCTGAGGAAGTAAGCCCAAGGAAATACCAGATAGTTCCCCTGCAGGTGGCTAGTTGTGGAGAGGTTAAAGGTCACCATCTGAAAGGTTAAAGACAGAGACTCTCTGAATACACATTTTGGATAAATGCAGAAGGAATAAATACTAAAGTCAATATTTGACTAAACTAAAGCTATTACCAATATTGAATGAACTTCTGGAATACAAGAATAAATCTAAACTCTCATATAATGTTTTTATTATTACAACTTAAACATTTAAAAATGTTAGCAGACCCATTATAGGAGTTTGACCCTGTACTGAAGGAAAAATAATTTAATTTCTCAGTAATGACAGCTGCTCCTGTGGTTATTACAGTGCACATTTACAATATTAAATATACATTTACTTTCAACCAAGGACAATGGAGGGCAAGATTTTATTTTTCTCAAACGACAATCCTCATTCCAGTTATGTTAATTAGACAGGATGACAACCTCCACAAACACCTGATCTTTAATCACACTCAAGTTTGGGAAACTAGAAATAATGCCAAAGTAAGTATCTGCCTATATGATCCCCTGAAAAACAAGGCCAAAACCAAATTTCAGTGCCTCCATAGATATAGAAAGATGAAGATTGGCTGCTATTTGTCACCCTAGGAGCAAAACAAAAAATATATATATTTATCTGTGGTAGAAAATTAGATTTTATGTTTAAAAAGAAGAACAACTCTTTCACTTAGCAGGACAACCACTAAATATTCTGTCCTATCCCCAGAGAGATCAGATAATGATAGAGCCCAAGGAAACATGAAGACCAAATCCTTATCTTCACAGGGCTCCCAGTCTTTTTGGAACGACAAAATGTCAGCACACAAAGATACTGTGAGTTATATTAGATAGTCAGATTCCTAATTGTTAAAGAGCAAAAGGTACAGATACGATTTAACATCAGGAGAGAAGCGCTCCCCTGGAAATGACAGAGCAAACCTTTGTCCAGACCAGCGGCTCTCCAACAGGGGGCCAAAAACGGAGTCCGGCAATCAACGGGCTGAATAAATAAGATGTGGCACCCAGAGTGATTACCACTTACCTACTTACTATGTAAGCTTTAAGTACTTCACACCTAATCATTTAATCCTCAAAGAAAACCCCTCTGAGTTGGTACTAGCATGATTCCCATTTTAGAGCTCAGGAAAACTTGCCCAAGGACCCAATGTTTTCAATGATGAAACTGAGAAATGTGAACCCAAGCCAGAGCTCAAGAACTTAACCTTTACACTATGCAGATCTCTTATGTGCAAATCTCACACAAAGGTCTACGATTTTTCAAGTGTATGAAAATGGACGGGGTGGGGGGGCGCCTGGGTGGCCCAATGGGTTAAGCGTCCGACTCTGGATCTCAGCTCAGGTCTTGATCTCAGGGTTGTGAGTTCAAGCACCACGTTGGGCTCCATGCTAGGTGTGGAGCCTACCTAGAATAAAAGTAATAATGAAAAGAAAGAACCAGTGACCACTGAAATAAGTAAGTAAATAAATGTATGTTTCATGAACTATGGAGTAGCTGTTTTAGTCAGTAGTATAGGTTGCATTTTCTCAATCAAAAGACACCAAAAGTAGAAAGAAATTATGTAAGTGTCCTTAACATTTTTGGTATTACATTTTTAAAAATTCCAGTATAGTTATCATAGTAATGTTATATTAGTTTCAAGTGTACAATATAATGATTCGACAACTCTATACATTACTCAGTGCTCATTAAGTGTGCTCTTAATCCCCTCCACCTAGTTCACCCATTCCCCACCCATCTCCCCTCTGGTAACCATCAGTTTGTTCTCTAGAGTTAAGAGTCTCTTATTTTCTTTGTTCGTTTTGTTTCTGAAATTCCACATATGAAATCATATGGTATTTGTCTTTCTCTGACTTATCTCGGTTAGCATTACACTCTCTAGATCCATCCATGTTGTTGAAAATGGCAAGATGCCTTTTTTATGGCTAAGTAATATTCCATTGTATGAATATACCACATCTTTATCCTTCATCTATCAATGGACACTTGGGCTACTTCCATAATTTAGCTTTTGAAAATACTGCTGCAATAAACATAGGGGTGCATATATCTTTTCGAATTAGTGTTTTCATATTCTTTGGATAAATACCCAGTAGTTTGCTATTACATTTTTGACACAAATCATACTGGTAATGTTGTAATCCTTAGGCTAGGTGGCATATTCCCAAGGTTCATCATGTTGGTATGTTACATACAGTGTGTATGTGTACATGTACAAACACCCACAAATACTCATTTCACATACTTTTGAATGATTGAAATACATATGTATATGTATTTGAATGATTCAAATACATATATATATATATATATTTTAAATGTTTAAGAGCATTGGCAGTCAAAGAAGGTCAAAAAGGCAACTTTAAAATTCAGGAGGGTCTTCATGTCTGAAGGACGGGCCTAGCATTAGGGAGGTGAATTAGATGAGCTCAGGAAAGCTGATTTTGGCAATAACAAAGCTTTTTACCACAGCATGCGTCATCTACAGAGTAAGGTGGGTGATTTAAAAAAAAAAAAAGTATGTTCTCTAGCAAAAAGGAAAAATTTTAGAAGGATTTTGAATGAGTGATTAATACCACTGGAAATAATTACATTGTTAAACATCTTTAATGTGAATACTAATTTAAATAGGCTAGGAACAGGATCAGTCAGGGGAGGGAAAGAACAGAATATCTGCGTACTTTCTACATTGAGTATGTGTAAGCTTTACAATCAGAAGAACATAAAGTGAAGAATCGGGGGAAAAAAACTGGAAACAATAAGGTTCTAGTCTGGGAACTCAAGACCCCAGTCCTACTGCCCCTCCCCTCTCCCTTCCACTTCTCAGCCCCTCCTGTACTCATCCACAGAACGGGTCAGAACTTTTTCACTGGAAACCTTTCCCTCTTATCCTTCATCTTTCCCTTCCACCCTATCATTCCCCTCTCTAGTAGACTTGCATGTGCTTAGCACTCTGCCCCCATCTCCACCATTACACTTAACCACATTAGAGTAATGACCATCATTCAGGAACCACCCACTTCAAGGTGGGCACTGTGCTAGATACCTGCCCGATGTTCCCTCTTTCCCAACCATCACAATTCCTCCCATTGACAAATGTTACTATCCCCAGAACATGCTCCAGATCAAATAGTATGAGGGTGACCCAACTCTCAGTGGCAAGCGCATCTTAAGCACTCAATATGTGCTAACAGAAACTAAAAGATGTAGACTTACACTACTTGCTTCCAATAAAGAAAAAGATATAGGGGCGCCTGGGTGGCTCAGTTGTTAAGCGTCTGCCTTCGGCTCAGGTCATGATCCCAGCGTCCTGGGATCGAGCCCCCGCATCGGGCTCCCTGCTCCGTGGGAAGCCTGCTTCTCCCTCTCCCACTCCCCCTGCTTGTGTTCCCTCTCTCACTGTGTCTCTCTCTGTCAAATAAATAAATAAAATCTTTTAAAAAAGGAAAAAGAAAAAGATCTAGAAAAGCAGTCCTCTAAAGGTGAACTTTTCTTTTCCATCCCAACTCATTCCTCCAGATAATACCCAATGGTCTTAGCATCAAAAGAAACTAGCACAGGGGCGTCTGGGTGGCTCAGTCGGTTAAATGTCTGACTCTTCAGTTTTGGCTCAGGTCATGATCTCCGGGTCCTGCGGTTGAACCCAGGGATGGGCTCTGCGCTCAGCCTTGAGTCCACTTGAGATTCTTCCCCTTCCCTCTCCCTATTCTTGCCCCCCACTTCTAAAATAAATCAATAAATAAAATCCTACCAAGAAAAGAAAGAAAGAAGAAAGAAGGAAGAAAGGAAGGAAGAAAGGGAAAGAAAGAAACTAGCACACGTTGGGATAGCCAAGTGCATAAACCAACAGCAAGGTAACTGCCAACCCATCCAGCCAGCACCTTACCCACCACCCGTCTCCTGGAGTTTTGGAGAACCTCCACACTGTTACTTTTTACTCTACCAAGGGACCCATAGAAAAGAAATAGATTCAGGCGCCTGGGTGGCTCAATTGGTTAAATGAATGCCTTCGGCTCACGTCATGATCCCAGGGTGCTGGGATCGAGTCCCACATAGGGCTCTCTCCCCTGCTCAGCGGGGAGCCTGCTTCTCCCTCTGCCTGCCACTCCCCCTTCTTGTGCTCTCTGTCAAATAAATAAAATCTTTAAATAAGATAAAATAAAATGAAATCTCTCTTAAAAAAAAAAAAAAAAGAAATAGATTTATCCCCTCATACCCTCTAAGGGCATCCCCCAGTCATCCAATGAGACGTGTTAGTTGTGGCTAAACTCATTTGCTGTAAATTGCTGGAGGAAACGGTTTTATTTCTTCTGCATCCCCTTCCCGTTAGGCTCCATCAGAAAGAACTATAATCAACGATCAAATTACGTTAGGGTATTGCAATTTCACCTATAATAGGGTAAATTATGTACCAAAATGGGACAGCTTGCATACAACAGCACAGTGCCAGGCACATAGCGGGGACTCCAAAAAAAAGATTACTGGAATACAAATTTATGCAGCCAATAACTTTGATACCACTCACCAGGCACTATGTTAAACTGGGGTTGAGTGCTGAGCAAAATCAACACTCTCTAGATGGTTCTTTTTTGTTTAGGTTAACTAGGGGCTGCAGAACTGACTTGCTGCACAGATCCTCTCCACAGGCAGTCGATAAACACTTGAGAACCAAATATTCTTTCCCGTGGGTCTTTGGTAAAATGGAATGACTTTTTTCGTGACTTCAAATCATTTTTATTCTTGAATATTAATCTAAACGGTCGTTTTACTATTGCCGGGGAAGGTCCCTTTAATATGCGCCCCATTTAAAGAGTCCTTAGCTCAGCGGGTCCTTTCTTGCAAATCGGCTGCCCCTAGCATTTTAAAGAGCTACAGGCGGCACGTGTTCCCGGCTCGGGGGAAATCAAGGTAGCTTTCCCCGATTCTGTGCACTGGGGTTACTCCCCACCTGACTCCCCTTTCCTTCTCGCTCCCCAATTCGTTAAGTATATATACGTTAAGTAAACATGGGGAGGCCATGCCGTCTGCGATTACGACCGGCTTTTATAAAAATGCGCGTCTCGGGTGCGGGAAGCGCAACGCGCTGCCACTCACCTCCGGCTACACGGCTCTAAGCAAACCACGCTGCAGGCTGCAACGTATAGGGCGGATCTGGTGCGGCTGGCCAACTCGGTACTGGAGTGATGCAGGGGGATGGAGAAGGATCTGGAAGAATCCGGTTAGACCGGGAAACGGGCGGGGGACGACTCGGGAAGGGCGCTGGGGCTTGGGGAGGGGGTGAGCGGGGGAAATCCCCAGAGTCCGAGGGTCCCAGGAGTGGGAGGAGGGAGGCCAGGCAGCCAGAAGGAGAAATGAACCCCCCCCGCCCAAACAAAACAAAACACATACACACGTTCATATAAGCACCCTTAGCACTCAAGCCCTAACTGGCTTACCGGCCGCCGTCTCTAGAAAGTTCTCCGCCCCCTCCCCCTCCGTCCCTCGCTCCCGCTCCAGCTCCTCCCAGCCCCTCCCTCCGCTGCGGGGTGGGACCAATCGCTCCCCGCGGCCGCTCATTACCCACCTACTCCCGCTCCCGCGCCCAATCCGCCGCGGGCTGCGAGCGCGCTGGGAGTCAGAGGTGCTCGAGCCTTCGACCGGTTCGCAGCTGGGGCGCTGCCGCCAGTTCTCTCCCGCCCGCACACCCGTGCAGAGAGGCCCGGCCGAGAGGGCTTGGCTCGCGCCCAGTGCCTGGCTCCCGGAGTAAACAGCGCACCGAGCGGCGATGACCGCCGAGGAGATGAAGGCGGCCGAGAGCGGGGCGCAGTCGGCGCCGCTGCCCCTCGAGGGGGTGGACATCAGCCCCAAACAAGACGAAGGCGTGCTGAAGGTAAGGGGCGGCGGCACAGGCGCCTATCGCAGCCGGCCTCCCGCCGAGCTGGGGAGCCCCGGGCCGTCTCTGCAGCGTCCGGGCGGGTCGTTGAGCCGGGCGTGCGGCCGGCGGCCGGTTGCATCGCCTTCCTGGACCCGGCTGCGTTGTTCGGCGGTGGGAGGGCCGCCGCACGCTCGCAGGGGGTGGCCTAGGTGCGTCGGCCTCCCCATGGCCGTTCTCTGGCCCCCTGGGGAACCCGCGGTCCGGGTGAGGCCCCGGGCCCCCCAGCCCTTGCGGCGCCCGGGCCCGGGACTGCAGCGCCAACTCCGGCGTGCGCGGTGCAGCGCGGAGGGAGGGGCGGGGCCGCACCGCTGCACGCGAGCTGCAGCTAGGGGGCCCCGGGCGGCGTGCACCCGGGCCGGAGCCGGCCCGCTCCCGCTCCGGCCCCGACGCCGCCTCTCCCTCACTTCACCTCTCCCGGACCCCGCGACCCCGGCCAGGCCACCAGCGCCCTCCCCGCCGGCCGCAGCCGGGAAGTCCCTGGCCGTCTTAGCCGGCGGTGCTGCGAGATCTCGGCTCCCCCGGGCAGTTAACATTAGCTAGGACCCGAAACGGGTCACCAGAGTGATTTCCTGGCCCAGAGGCCTTTGTACGACTTGGCGCCCGGGGCCTGGCCGCGGGAGAGGTTCTGGCGCCCTCCGTCCCCTTGGTTACCCCCTTCCTAAAGGCTGGGTAGACCCAGTTAGGTCACCCGCTCAGCCATGCTGGCCCCCTTCCCCCTCCCCCCCCGGCCCCGGGAAAACCAGGGAGCGGTGCATGCCGGGACCTGTAGTTTCCCTCCCACCTCGCCCTCCCCCTCGTGAGTTGGGGCAAGGGGTGTGGGGCCGGGAGGAGGTGCTTTGCTGGGAGCCTCTGAGGAGCCTAGGGGAAGGGTCCAGCACTCAGGAGGCAGGGCATCTTGATCTGGGTCGGGACGACTGATGGTGCTTCAGAGCAGGTTCTGCCGAGTACAGGATGGCGAAATCCTAGCCTGGATTTCATGTCTCCTCCTCATCTAGTGTTTCTCTTCACCCTGGCTTTCCACTTTTCCGTTCCACACGTGTGTGTGAGGCCTGGGCAAAGCTAGAGACCTCGGGGAGCCCTTATCTGGTCCAGAAACGCTCCTGGTTTTGCCCCAGATCTTGGCATCTTAAGCTGTTCTTCCAGTGGGCATGTGGCTTCCCCTAATCTCTCCAGCACCCTGGTGGTTTCTACAAGGTTATTATTCCCAGAAGGGTCTCTTCTCTTTTTATCTTCCACTCCTTCCCCTTTGCCTTTCTACTCCTCTAGTCGTCTGTGCATTCTGTTATGCAGGCTTTCCCTTAGAAGGTAACCTCATACCTACCAGGTGACCCATGGAGTCTCCTTGTCACCTTTTATAAATGTTAAGAAGAGAAGCAGAGCTTGTTTAAGTTCCTGAGAAATGCTCCAGCCCTCAAATAAAAGACTTCACTAGCCTATCAGTCAGGAATGTTCGGGTCCCAAGTCAGAGTTTAGGGCCTGAGTGAGCGCCCCTGTGCTCATCAGTGACCTGATATTTTCTTCACCTGTTTTGGACTGCTGATACTCTGTTATTCATATTTATTTTTCTGTTACCCACAAACCAGACCCGGATCTGATGACCACTGGCATTTAGGAAGAATGAGGAAACCTAGCATAAGTGCTTCCCCCTTTGCTGCTGATAATAATCATCTTCAACTTCCTACCAATTTAATTCTTCAACCGTGATAGGGATGATTATCACTAGTTTATAAATAAGGTCTAGAAGAGTTTGACTTGCATAAGATCATACAGCAAAAACTTGAACTCGGGTCTTTTGTCTCTAGTTTTCAAACCAAGTCCTGTTGCACCTCAAGAAAGATGGAGGGGGGTGGTCAGTGGGGGTGTCCGTTGGCGTCTAGCCAAACCTCATGTGGGAATCATTTGAGGCTTGGTGCCTTTGCTTCCAAGGAGAAAGAGAGTCCCTCTATGTTTCCATCAGAGGTGTGTAGGCAGCTTTGGTGCCTCTTCTGCCCCCACACCTGGGTCCTCACCTTCTCTGCCTTCCTCCCAGGTCATCAAGCGAGAGGGCACGGGCACGGAGATGCCCATGATTGGGGACCGCGTCTTTGTCCACTACACTGGCTGGCTGTTAGATGGCACCAAGTTTGACTCCAGTCTGGACCGCAAGGACAAATTCTCTTTTGACCTGGGCAAAGGTAGGCGCATGGTTAGTGGGTTGGTAGCATCGGTTCTGAGGAGGGTATAAGCTGTCACAAGCAGAAGCCATACTCTCAGAAGTGTAAGGAGGAATGGTCTAGTTAACTCTTTTTTTCTTCTCTTCTGGAACTGTATTGATCTCTATCTCACCTTCCCCGATCACCTCTGAACACCTCAGTTCCTCTTCGGGGGGTGGATTGCCGTGTTTCTTGAACTCCTTTGTTCCAGAGTTGAGTGATTTTTTTTTTTTTTTTTTTTTTTTTTAAGAGGTCTGAGACCTGGCCGTGCTTACTGCAACCAGGTTCTCTACCTCCCTGGTCTCATTTCTGAAGAGTGTATAGCTTCCCGATGGGCATGGTATAATAAAGGTCTCTGGAGCCACTGTTTAAGCCCAGGGTCGGATCCCTGCCAAGGAGGACCTGTTTGCTTTCTGTACCTACAGGGGAGGTCATTAAGGCTTGGGACATTGCTGTAGCAACCATGAAGGTGGGAGAAGTGTGCCACATCACCTGCAAACCAGAGTATGCCTACGGTTCGGCAGGCAGCCCTCCAAAAATCCCCCCCAATGCCACGCTTGTGTTTGAGGTGAGTGTCCAGGCACAGAGAGCAAGGCAAAGAGCCAGCCTGATCTCAGCCCAGGGCCTGGCTGCCCTCCATCGCTTCCTGCCGCTTGGAGACAATGTAGCCAAGGCTAAGGGCCTGGCCAAAGGGGAGGAAGGGGCCTGCAGAGGGCAGCTGGCTCTGCTACTGCCAGAAAGTGGCCGCTGGTGGAGATTTCGGGGGGGAAAGAGGTGGCCACAAACCCCTCCTCAGACTTGAAGCGGGGTAAGGGTTGAGGCATGTTTTATTTCAAGAGCCATGCCCGGATATTGGTTATAATTTTGACTGAGAGGAGTCAGGAGGTCAGAATCTGTAGTTATAAACAACAGTATAGAATGTCGGTGCTTTAGGGATCAAAGGAGAGGAGAGATGCCCCCCATGGGTTGAGGAGCTGAGGAAAGCCTTCACTGAGCGGTGGAACTTGACACCATTCGGTGTCAGAATGGCTGAGCCCTCCTTAGTGGATACTTGGAGAATGTTTGCGAGACTGTTGAAAAATGTTGGGTCCTTTCCACTGCCTACCAGATTGGCCTTCTGAGACGGCTGGATAAGGATTGGCTGGAGCGTGTCCTTCCTGGGTGGAGCAGGTAGTAAATAGATTGATCTCCTGAGGTCAACAAATTGTGTGCGACCTGCCCACCACTACCAAAGTTGAGACTAGAGCTCCCAGAACTTACCAAAAGTGCTACTTTGTCCACTCTTGGTTTGGCTGTCCAGGTGCTCAGGCCAGGTCTGGCAGAGACCAGGGACTCTTCTGTGGACGGGCTAATGCTGAAAGGGGTCGTGTCGCCTTGCGTCTCGTCCCACAGGTGGAGTTGTTCGAGTTCAGGGGAGAGGACCTGACAGAAGAAGAAGATGGTGGGATCATCCGGAGAATACGGACTCGGGGTGAAGGCTACGCCAGGCCCAACGAGGGCGCCATCGTGGAGGGTGAGACCTCTCAGTTGGGGTTTCAATTCCGATTCTGGTACTTAGGCCCTCGGTGGCTCCTTTTCAGATCCGAGTATCTCATCTGAGAAATGAGGGATGGGACCGTACCTTCCTAACATCCCTCCAGCTCTGAGAATACAACGAGGGCACCTTGGGGGCAGGCAGTGATGAGGTGATGGAGGGAGGCCGGTGGCCTCCCTCCTCAGCCCCCTGCCTGCTCACATCCCAGGCACGCTGCCTCTTTCTCCTGCTAGTTGGACTGGAAGGGTACTACAAGGACCAGATGTTTGACCGGCGGGAGCTCCGCTTTGAGGTTGGCGAGGGGGAGAGCCTGGACCTGCCTTGTGGGCTGGAGAAAGCCATTCAGCGCATGGAAAAAGGAGAACATTCTGTTGTGTACCTCAAGCCCAGGTGAGGAGTGGGCACTTTGTGGGATGGGTGCAGGCGGGTGACCCTGAGAGCTGCATGTCCACAATGAGTTGTGTATCTAGCCGTTTGTATCTGTTCCTCTGTGTGTGCTCACCACCCCCGCAGCCTCATTAGTGGTCCGCGTGACTCTGGCACAGCAAACACGATCTCTTCGTATTTAGGAGCATGGTCACAACTGTCCACATCTGGAATCAAAGCCTGATCTTTTCAGTCATGGCTGCTCCAGATTTCCTCCTCTATCAATGTCAGAATTGATGTCTGCTAGTAAATATACTCAGTCATTAATGGCATTTATTGAAACGCACCTATTACGTGCCAGACACCGTGCTAAAAATTCCTAGGCGTTCATCATTCCCGCCTTGTAGGGACTCGTTCAGTGAGATTTAGTAATTAGTTAGTAATCATTCCAGTGTTGGTATGAGTTAGAAGGATATGGAAGATGCTAAGAGACCAACTAATTGTGTGAAGAGGTCAGGGAAGATTTTGCCAAACAGGAAACAAGTCTCAAGGGATGGGGAGGTGCTTCGCAGGAAACAGACCGGGAACCTTTTCAGTTTGGAGCAGGTTAAGTGTGGCTGCGGTGACCTAGTTTTTTTGACCCCACAGCTATGCTTTTGGCAACGTGGGGAAGGAAAAGTTCCAGATCCCACCAAATGCCGACCTGAAATATGAAATACACCTCAAGAGTTTTGAGAAGGTGAGTTTGCTCAAGGTCCTCTCTGTCCTGAAGTCAGGTCCTGGAACGTGGCTCTGGGGTAGCTGACGACTTTGTTTCTCTCTTGGGGCACGGCAGGCCAAGGACTCTTGGGAGATGAACTCCGAGGAGAAGCTAGAACAGAGCACCATAGTGAAAGAGCGGGGCACCGTGTACTTCAAGGTGAGCCAGCATCTGGGGCCCTGAGGACACTTCCAGGGAGGGAACGGGGAGCACCTGCAGTCTTCACCTGGTGTATCGGAGCTGGCTGGTCCTGCCCGGGGATCATGTGTCACTGATAACTACAGAGGATGACAGCCCTGTGCCTGAGCCTCCCTCCCTCTCTAGGAAGGCAAGTACAAGCAAGCTCTACTGCAGTACAAGAAGATTGTATCCTGGCTGGAATATGAGTCAAGTTTCTCTAACGAGGACGCGCAGAAGGCACAGGGCCTTCGGCTGGCCTCCCACCTCAACCTGGCCATGTGTCATCTGAAACTACAGGCCTTCTCAGCTGCCATTGAAAGCTGTAACAAGGTGAGGCCCGTCTAAAGAGGGCACGAGAGCAACATTCGCAGGCTCGGTTGGGTGAGCTGCCAGGGGGTCCGAAACTTGGCCTCAGTGATTTAGGGTAGGGATAGGGTAGCAGGTGAACCAGTGGGAGCCCGGAGACGAAGAGCCCAGAGGCAAGGGCTTCAAGAAGCAAGCACCCTGGCCTGTCCCTCATGACTATCTGCTTTATTCTGGAGAGAATGGAAATGTTGTGGCGGGTCTTTCTCTTTCATCGAAAGCCCAGGACTAACGGGTTCCTCCCTAGACCTTGGTCTTTTCCATTTCATGCCCGAAGACGACTTCCTGAGGTGGAGCTGGTGGTGTGTGTTCTGCCTGGTCCTCTGAGGACTCCCTTTGGAACCCTGTCTCGGCCAGATAGGCCGCAGGGGCTGAGGTCTCCCCATTGCTTCCTCTCTGCGTCCTTAGGCCCTGGAACTGGACAGCAACAATGAGAAGGGCCTTTTCCGCCGCGGAGAGGCCCACCTGGCGGTGAATGACTTTGACTTGGCACGGGCCGACTTCCAGAAGGTCCTGCAGCTCTACCCCAGCAACAAAGCCGCCAAGGCCCAGCTGGCTGTCTGCCAGCAGCGGATCCGCAAGCAGCTCGCGCGGGAGAAGAAGCTCTATGCCAACATGTTTGAGAGGCTGGCCGAGGAGGAGAGCAAGGTAAGGCTCGGGACAGGGAATGGTGGAGACAGACCGAGAAAAAGGTGCTGCCTTGTCCCTGCGCCTGACCCAGCTGTTGTCGCTTTTCGCCTCTGGTTGTGCATGCCACTCCTGGACACCAGACGCTGCCCTTGTCCCTGGAGCAATAACACGTACGTCCCCTTGGCAAAAACCCCTGTGAGGGCCACGGGTCCTCTGTGATCAGGGCTAAAAACCCACTCGCAAACCCTAGATGTCAGGAGTTGGGTTGTGCCTCCCAAACTCCGTTCTCCATTCCTTTTTAAAACCTTAAAAGCCTGTGTTTAAATAGGCGATATAGTCAAAAACCAATGATGTATGGTGACTAACATAACGTAATAAAATTAAAATAATAAATAAATAAATAAATAAGCAATATAATTATATCGTTCCAGTGAAGCCGCACAAAAGAGTATGTAGTAAAAAGCCTCTCTCCCACCACGCAGAAGCAATTGGATATGACCAGTGTTTAGATGGTTCCAGTAAATTACATACATGCACAAGTAGACCATTTTCTTCCTCTTCCCTAATAAAAGGCACCATGTTCTACCGGTTTTTTGTACATCATGCTTTCTTCGTATATCATCCCTGCAAGTACAACGTAAAAAAACAGCTTTCACATTCTTCACCATGCTGACGGTGTTCCATCGTAGGCGGATATCCTGCCTCTTTTCCCAGTCCCTGGTAGTCTTCCAGTGTTCGAAACCAGCACTGTTGAATAGAAACCGAATGCAAATTGTACAGTGATTTTCAGTTTTCTAAGTAGCCATGCTAAGAAAAGTGAACAGAAACAGGTGAGATTAATTTCAATATTTAGTTGACCCAAGGTGTCTAAATACTGCAACATGCAATGTTTTTAAGTTGCATTTATTTTTCAGACTAAGTCAGTCTTCAGAAATCCACCGTATTATTTTGTACTTAAAATCTCATCAGCTTGACCTAGTTGTAAAGTGGCCAGGAGGCACACGTGGTAGTCACTACCGCGTTAGACGAGTGCAGTTCTAAGTAGTACTGCACCAAGTGATCTCGTAAACGTATACTTGTGTGTGTGTGTATTTCGGGCACACCCAGAGAGGGAGCTGGCTGTGCTGGTGTAATTCTGTTAGAAGCTGGCGTGTATCTCTTTTGTACTTGGGGGGATGAGCGTTTGTGGTACAGACCTGACGTGCTGTCAGTGTGGTCAGGGGATGTAGCTAGTCCCCGCCCCAGCTCAGTGCAGGCAAGTGGGCATGGGGACATGGACTGAAAGTCGCCTGGCTCATCAGAGGCCTGGGCCACATAAGCACTGGAACTCACCCCCTTCCTCTCCTCCTCTCTCCCAGGCCAAGGCAGCAATGGCTGCGGGAGACCATCCTGCGGACACAGAGATGAAAGATGAGCAGAAGAATGATGTGGCAGGGAGCCAGCCTCAGGTGGAGACAGAAGCGTAGAGTCTGCCGAGCCCTACTCCTGTGGCTGCCTGCCTCCCCTGCTCCCTCCCCTCCTCCGCCCTGTTAGTTTTGTAAAAACCGAAGAATTTTGAGTGAATTAGACCTTTATTTTTCTACCTGGTTACACGGTGGCTTTGGGGGAAGGGGGAAAGGAGTAGGCTGGGGATCGTTCTAGGTGGTGTCACCCCCTCTCCCCTTCCCCCTTCCCCCGTTACATGTGAATGAACGTCCATCCACACGCACACTCATCGGAACGTTAATTTATTTTGCTTCTTCTGTTCGCTATGTCCATTTTTCAAATGGTAGAAGGGAGTGAGTGGTAGGGATGCTACGTGGGGTCTGATGTGAAACCAGGGTGGAGAGGGGGACTCCTGGGCAGCCATTTACCTTGTCCTTCCCTCCTCCCGGTCCATTCCCCAACATGTGGCCTCCATGTGGGTGCTAGGGGCGTGGGACAAACCACTGCTGTGCCCGTTCCTGCTCTTTGTTCCCATCCTCACCCCAGATGGTATGGCTGAGATGTCTTCTGGTGTCCTGATGACCGCCTCCTGCCCCCCAACCCCCCACCAGTATTTCCCTTTGGTTCAGTTTCCCTTCTCAGCCAGGTCATGTCCCCAACCCCCTCAGCCTCTTCTCTGCACGTTGCTGAAGGTCCGGGCTTACCTCAAGTTCTGTGCTTGAGCAATAAAGTGGAAATAAAACCTGGGTGTCGGGCAACCCTTTTCTGTTTGGCCTCAAAGGGTGGGCCTGGTGGCTACACTTGGGGGGCAAAGCTGAGGGAGCGTCCTCCCCTCCCCCCCAGTCCTGCTTGGGGTGTGGCAGCTGATGAAGCCTTCCGTGAGCACGGTGCCAGCACGCAGGGCCTCCCCTTGGGTGCCACACAGACCACAGCTGGGCAATGCCTTCAGCCTCCCATAGGTGCCCAGCACCCCTGGCCCACAGCCGGGTGGGTTTTCATATTTCTGCTTTCCTTCCCTAACACTGAGGAGGTGGCAAATACAAACACGTAAAATACTGGCACTGCTTTTGTGTCTTTGGGTTAGGTTGGTCTGCTGCCTAACCGATCCAGGAGAGGCGAGTAATCTAGCCAAATCTAGCTTTCTTGGTTTCTTCTCGGTAAAAATCCCTGTTAGCAACCCTGCAGTCAGACACCTTTTACACAGTGAAGGTACGGAAGAACCGCCGGCAAGCCAGGGTACTCGGGCGCTCACGCAGGCCTGCTTTCCAGCTTGCCTTAGTAGGAAAGAGCTTGTACTTTTTTCTATTTGTTGACCTTTGGCTCCTATAGCATTTCAGGGCCCTGGGAGAAGCCAAGGGGTGCAAGTCTCCTTTGTCTTGTCCAGATGGTCATGGCTGTAGGCTAGAGCCTCTCTCTGTGCCCTCAGCCCTCCTCCTGTGTGAGCTGTCCTTTCTGCGAGGTGGTAGAGGTAGTCTGCCTACCCACATGCCTGCAACAGCTCCAGAAGAAATGTCTTCATGCTTTTACTGAGGAAGACTAATTTGTGTGAAAATTTCATCAAGTCCTATAGCATGGCTGGTGCCATGAGCCAGAACTAAAATTTGGTTCAGTCTTCCAGTGCCCACTTAACGCTCTTGTGGAGTTCACATGGTCCTGTGTATCTGGGTCTTTTTGGTATTTCAAGATCCATCTTGCCCCTGTAGCCAACGACAGTAGCTAACCCTCATGAAGCACCTAGGACATAAGCCTAGCACTAAACCAAGAGCCTTGTGTGAATTAAACTTAATCCTTGCAATCATCCTACAAAGGAGTTTAACACCCCATTTTGCCCATGAAAACACGGCTCAAAGAGAGGGGTCTGTCTGGAATATGAGCAATCTAGAACAAATCCAAACTTGCTAGGAGACTCATGTGACCTTGGGCAAGTTGAGCCTATTTCCTTAACTGCAAAAATAGGGGAGTAGACAAAACACTCCTAAGGTTCCTTCCAGCTCTGAGTGATTCCAGGAATTTAAAATAAATGCACTTCCATAGAATTCTAGAGCTGGATAAGCCTTGGTTGATGTAACATTAAAACTGTACTGTGAAGATGTTTTATTTAAGTGGCCAGAAGTCTTGAGGATTAAAAACAGACGTGTCACTCTGCTCTGGACCATGCTCAAGTTCATAGCCTCATCAGTTGCACATTTCCTCACCAACACTCAAAATCCTCCCGGGTGGAGAGAATGTGCTTAGAAAACCAGTAGCAACCAATACTGCTAGCTGTTACTGCAGATTTTGAAATTTTAAGATCAGGTTCATCTTGTCCTAGTGCTGATCCTCACATCAAGTTCTATAAATTTGATCTCCCAAGTCTTTCCCATCTCCGTTCCTCCCCAACATCACCATACACCACCCGCCGGGTCTCCTGTCCAACTGCTTAAAACCCTGTCAGTGACTTCCTATCCCACTTAGAAGATTAGGACCTATATTGAGGTCCACAGAACCCTGCGGGGCCTGGCCCTGCCTGCCTTACACCAGCAGCAGAGCACTTGACTCCTTCACTCAAACCAGCCACACCACCATAAAACGGGGGAACTGTGCATGTCATTTCACTTAAAAGAGTGAAATCTCCCATCTTCCTGTCTACTGTGTTTCTTCCATTCCCTTTCCAAATGCAGAACATCTCAGACCCTTATAACCAGAAGGCAAAATGAAAAGGGGTTAAGGGCAGTGCTGAGTAAAGCCAAAGTAAAGAGATCCTACGTAAGAGAATTTGTCCTCTTTCTGGAAATCATTATTGCTACTTTCTGACTGTAGTTCCCCAGCTGCTTGCCAACCTCCGATAACTTGAATGCACCACCCATTGTCCTCAATTATAAAATCTAAGGATCGTAAGAAAACCTCGTTTAGCATGTAATGAATAACACTAAATATACCAATTTGGGAGGCAAAAGTAAGAATGAAAGATTCACAAAGTGGTTCGGAGGAGGGACGATCAAGGAAAAAACGCCTTCATGAACTTCCAGACTTCCCTGGCTAGGAGAGAGGACTGGTCCTATCCTGTGCCCCTCCCCCAAGGCTATAGGTTCCAACTGTCAGCAGTGCTTCACACATAAAATTGTTGTTTTGTATTCTTCTTTTTTATTGAGGTGGAATTCCCACAACAGAAAACTAACCATTTTAATGTGGACAATGCAGTGGTATTTAGTCCAATTAACGTTGATGTACGACCACCACCTCTATCTAGTTCTGAAACATTTTCATCATCCTTTGTTTCCTCATGTTTGGACTCCAGAGGCAGTGAAGGACTACTCTTCATCCGTCAGTTAATAGCCAGTAGAGTATGACAGACAACAATCCTGGGGCGCCTGACTGGCTCAGTTGGTAGAGCATCCAACTTTTGATCTCAGGGTTGTGAGTTCAGCCCCATGTTGGGTGTAGAGATTACTTAAAATCTTTTAAAACAAAACAAAACCAGATAACAACCTTGACAGGCTCTGGGATCAAAGCTTCCCAGAGTGGGTGATCCTTTGTGACATAGCCAAATGTGTGAGGAAGCGGGTGGGACTCAGAAGGAGAGCTCTGAATAACAGCATTTCACTCAGGGCAGGGCTGCCCACACTGTTGTTCTGTCTAATTTCTGGGTCAAGTAAGTCTGAGAAAGAGGTTTCTGTACTTGAGGACTTCTTAGGACCTTCAGTATGCTAAGGTACACTGTAGATTAGAGAGAGAAAGGGAATGAGGAAGTCTCAAACTGACCCCATTAGGAAGCCCTAGGCCCTGCCCCCAAGATGATGAGTGGCTCTGGGCCTCAGGTGTAGAAAGAGTTTTAAAGGTCCTGATTCTTACCTGGCCATCCTAGGCAGACAGAACTTGGACCCCTCTGTCTACTCTTGGAGGAAATGGACAAAGAATCTCCCTGGAAATTCTTCCCACTTAATGCCCCCCCCCCCCCATAGCAGGTTTCAAATGAAGCTGTCGTTTGGCTGGTTGGTAAAGAATATACCACCCACACAACTGTATCCGTGTCATCTAACCAGGAAGACGGCCTGGTGAGGCAGTTCTGGGGAGTAAGCCCACACCCATGCTCAAAGAGTGCTTGGCTTAAAAAAGACAAGCTCTAGAGATGGTGTCAGTGGAGACCCACCATCTACCCCATTAGAAAGGGCCAAGAACAGGGGCGTTCCTTGTGGAGCCAGGGATCTGTCCACATGGCTCTGCCACTTACTAAGAATGTAACACACAATGCAGTTAAAGTAATTGATGCAAGGTGGGGAGAGTAGAAAGATTTGATTCATGTCATATTTCTTGAAGACCTATCTTACCTCCCTTTCTAAATTTATTTGATTCTCTTGACAAAAGCCAAAAGGCATGGTATCCATAATGTCATCATAATGACAGGACCTACAGGACAAACATTAACAGGCAACCCCTGGCATAGAAGGGTCAAGAATAAGAAACGCAACCGTTGAAGAAGATAAAACTAAGGCACTGTGAAATGCTGGGCCAGGGTATGATTTCAGAGAACTGGGTTAGACCAGGGCACTTGGTGGCAGAAGCCTGGTGATCCTCATCTATTTTGTCCTGGGTTATTTATGAATTTACTTATTTATTTATTTTACAGTTTCATTCAAAAGGTTGGAAAAAGAGAAAACAATGGAGAAATAACAGTGAAAAGAAACATAATTCAAAACTATTTAACTTTACATTTAGAGGTAAACATTTTAAATTGGCTTTTGCTTTTCCGTCCCGTAAAACCTACGATGAAGCTTAAGGTGTGAGCTAGAATGAGAGAACAAAGATGTGGTAGAGCAGGATGAGGTTGCATGCAACCCCTCCATAATGAGATCATGTATTTAAAGCACCAGGTACACCTGTATGACACTAGAGCCTTTGAATGGACCTGGCCAAGCCCACAGTATACCACCAAAAACAAAAACTTGAGTATCTGCAGTCCCCAGTATTTGTCTGGACTGCCTCCTGTTTACTGTTCTGTTTGCTGTTCCTTGTTCTCATCTTATCTGGCTGTCAGATCCATTGTGACCTCTGGGACAAAATGTGCCATCCCCCTCCCACACCCCCAGGCAAAAAGGTCCTGCCCTCAGTGCCTTCTCCCACTTTGTTCAGATATAGAAAGCGGGACCATCTCCTATCCAACCTCCCCAGGTGAGATGGATATCCTTATTTTCACAATGTCGACTCCTGAAAGATCAGTGCATAAACTGGTGTGGACCTGCAGACCTAAACTTTAAAATATTGAACACCTGCAGAATTTTACAAATATTAGACTTCTGACGCCCTGATTGATGAGGCACCCTGAAGAAAGACTGGACTGATTTAACATGAAAAGTTTCCCTAAGAGGCCAACCATGATGGTGATGTCCCATTTACACTACAGAGTAAGGCCACTAAGGCAAGGAGGCAAGAGCTTTTTATGGAGGGGAGGGCACAGGGCAGAGCAGATCCAAAATTTCCACAACCCTGATTTCTAGCCTGAGGACTTTTCCTAGGAACTATGGCATAAATGGTAGAAAGGAGCTGGGGCTTTTGGATCAAACGCTCTTGGTTTGTGTCCCATCTCTACAACTTTCTGTTTTGTTACTTAATCTTGCTGAACCTGTTTTTCTCATCCAAAAACCGGGATAATACAAGCTCTCAGGGTTGTTGTGCTGATTACATGAAACTATATATATGAAACGTGCTTCGCTGCAAGTGGTTTTCAAACTACTGACCACAAAAGCATACACGCACCATTTAAAAATTATTTTTCACATAAGTCAGTATATAAAATATACATATTTAAATATACACAATTGAAACAAAGGTTTCACAGAAAGAATATTTACTACTCGAGAGTCACTTGGTATTTTCTATTTATTCTATTTTGTTTTTCTAAATGCCGGTTCAATTCACTACATTGTTTTCAGGACTCCTAACGGGTAACTATATAATTTAAAAAAAAAAAAAAACAACACTGTTGGAAACCATACAGTTGTCCGTAATTACGATTATTACATTCTCTGGTTTAGCCTGATGGCTGGGAATCTTCGTCGCTAGGGCAACAAAGGGAAGAGGTCAAGGTTATAAGGTCAAGCCCTGGAGAGCTCGTTGCCTGGGGAACAGATCGCCCCCCGCCCGCCCCGGGTCAGGGTTGGTCTACCCCCTGCTCCCTGGAGCTCTGGAGGAAAGGAGTGGCCCAGGTCCCTGTCACTCACGTCAGTAGCTGGGTAAGCCCGCCCCCACGCCCAGAGAGCTCGGAAGACCCACCTCCTCTTTAAGATTAAGCGACGAAGGCCGCGATTGGAGGCTCAGGCGGTGACGTAACTTTCCGCTTTGGCCGGCCTTCCGCTCGGGAGGCTCTCGGGAGGGGCTCGGGGAACATTTAGCGGCGCTCCCCGGTCCCTCGGCCCTTGCAAGTGCGATGAGGTCGGTTAGCTACGTGCAGCGCGTGGCCCTGGAATTTAGTGGGAGCCTCTTCCCGCACGCGATCTGCCTCGGGGACGTTGACAACGACACGGTCAGTGCATGCGCACTGCGAGAGACGCGGCCCGGCTCTGCGGCTCTGGTCAGGGTGGGGCGGGGCCAGGGAAGTGGAGAAGCCGCCCGCGGCGTGCGGCGTGCGCGTCGCGCCTGCGCGGTGGGGCTGGTGCGGTGGCCTACGGGAGAACTTGAGGGTAGCTTCTGTTCCAGGACGTCGGGACCGAATTCTGGTGTTCTTTTAGGGGCATAGATAACTGACCCTTTGCCTAAGTCAGTAACTTGTTCACAGTGGGTGCCTGGTAAACTGGTGGCCAGATCTCCGGTTCATTGCTTCTGTCGTGATGCCTTCTCCAGGGGTAGCACCTCTCAAATCATATCACCTTTCGAAGTCTCAAAATAAGCTTACAGCGCGCCTTTGCTGCTATGACACGTGCCCCTTAAGCGGGAATACACTGCTGTACTTTTGTGCCTCTCCAGGCCTCCACCCCAGTCTTGCAGGGTTTCTATAGTGCCTGCCCCATAGGGTCTGGCAACTTGAAAGCGCTACACCTTGGTTGAATTACAAAAACAGTTTACATCTACGGTTTCATCTCTCCCCAGTCGTTCTTTTCCTCGTTGTTTAAATGAGTTAATACAGGTAAAGCAGGCAGAACTATGCCTGGCAACATAGCTAACGCTGAGTGTTAGTGTTGTTAGTATTTGCGTCTATTTTTCCGCAAATATTTATTCAATTGCCCATCGTGCGCCAAGGACTGTGCCAATTCTGGGAATTCCAAAATGAACAAGACAGCCCCAGCCCTCAGGTAGTTCATAGTCAGGTGGGGTGATAGTCACAAGAATAACAAAATATGCATTGATTAAAATATGTAAAGAGTTTTGGGGTGGAGCCTCAAAGTGGATGGGGGTGTTGCTGGTGTGAGACACTCTTTTAACAGACTGCATGTTTTCATTCATTATTTCATATTTTTAATGCAAAGCACCTTATTGCCATCCTCTCCTACCCTCTCCCCCGTCTCCCCCATCTCCATATTCTGCCTCCTTACTTAGTCTCACCTCCCTAATCATTCTGTGCTCTCTTCTCTGGAAAAAAACAAGGGCTAAAACATGCCCCCTCTCCCCCACGCCCGCCCCCTCCCCCAGCCTCCTTTGTGCTGTGATAGAGAAGATATTTTATGAGGCCTCTTTTGGCTGTCCTCCCTGGAGGGAGGAAGGAGTTATTCTCATAAATTTGTATTGTTTTCTGGGCTTTCACATTTCTTCATATGCCAAGCATTACAATTTTATGAGAAAATCAAGAGAGGCATTTTCAAATAGTAAATTAACAGTGACTTTAGGTGTGCATTCTTTTCTGTGTTATCTGATTGTCTTCTTTATTTAAAAGGGAAAAATACATGCCTTTTTTCATAGCTTCACAGCATCAGCTTTTTTGGAAATTGAACTTTTCTAAGTGGATTGCAGTAATACACTCAGTTCTGCAATATTAGATATATTGTACTACCTTTTTTTTTTTTCCTTAATCTGAGTTGTAAGCTTCAAAAGGATAGGAAATTTTTCTCTGTTTTTTCACTGCTGTATTACCAACACTTAGTGCCTGGCACATAGTAGGCACTAATCAAATGTTTGTTGAGTAAATGAAGACAGTTATGGAAAGCAAATGTGATTATGTCTCTGAAAGCAGTTTGAAGGGCTTTGCCTGTTATTGATAAATATAACTGAAAGAAGGGCAAGTAGTTGAGATAGTTGCTTAGTGATTGTGTGTGGTACATTAAGCCTGCATGAGAGTGGATAGAAATTCTGTTACTGGTTCCCCAGGCAAGCATTTGGAGATTTGGGGCAGGAAAAAGACTTATTTCATCCTAATAAATCAGTAGCCTAAAGTTCTTTGAAGCTAATTTACTTCCTGGTAAGTTGGGGGGAGGAGAAGGCAGAAATAGAATGCACACCCTCTTGGACTGCCCACAAAAAGCCTGGCTACACCAGGGGGAAGTCTCTAGAAGGCTGTAGCCGATCAAAGACCTCACCTCCTCTCTCCTTGAGTATTTCTGGTGATGGTACTCTCCAGCTGGGGTGCTTTAGTGTCGGTGAGTGACCTCCAGAGGCCAGAGCCAGGATCAGCCACAGAGAAGCAGGACTGTTGGGAAGTTATAGCTGCGGGAAAGCAGATGGGCCACTTTGGTAATGTCCCCTTCCAGGAGACCAGCCATTACCTCGTTGACATTGCCTGTCTTGCCTGTCGTTGCCTGGCTGGGTCAGATCTACTTGCACACCGTTTTATGATTTTATTCCTGTGTCTGTGCCCTTGTTAAACAGTGAGGCTCAGCAGGGAGTCTGCGACATTTATCTTTGTACCCTCAACTCATTGTCTAGCTTTACCTGAAAAGTCAAGGGCTGACTGAGCATTCTTTTTCATTCTGATTTTTCTTTGTTTCTTAAAAAAATCTTTTTTGGGGGCGCCTGGGTGGCTCAGTCGTTAAGCGTCTGCCTTCAGCTCAGGTTATGATCCCCGGGTCTGGGGAAGCCTCCTTCTCCCTCTCTCGCTCCCGCTCCCCCTGCTTGTGTTCCCTCTCTCGCTGTGTCTCTCTCAGTCAAATAAATAAATAAAAGATTTTATTTATTTATTTTTAAAGATTTTATTTATTTATTTGAGAGAGAGAGAATGAGCATAAGCTGGGGGGGGGGGGGGGGGGGGGGGGGGGGAGACTCCCCGCCCCCGCGGGGGGCGGGGGGGGGGGGCGGGCCCAGGGCCCGCCCCCCGCATCACGACCTGAGCCGAAGGCAGACGCTTAACAGACTGAGCCACCCAGGCACCCCCCAAAAATCTTTTTTGTTATTAGCCTATTAAGTAAACCTTTATTGAGGGCCTGCTATGGACTATGGCATTTACTGAATGAATGTATTAAAAAGAATGGATTGTATGAAAGATTCTAGGGTCCCTAGCATTGGAGGCCTTTAACTAGAGGCTGAAAACCACCTGGTGTTCGTGCTCGCGCTATGCCAGTCACTGTTTTAAAGGCCTTGTGCTGTTAGCTCAATTTCACGACAACCTTATGTGGCAGATACCCTTATGATCTTTGTTTTATAGATGAGAAAATTTAAGCATAGGGAGCTGGATTCAAATCCAGATAGTCGCACTGAGCCTCTGGGCCATGCAGCTGCTCTCCTGTGTCTGTCCAAATCCTCTGGGGCAGACGTAATGGAGACATCAGGTGGAGAGATGTTAACGTAAAAAACATTTACTTTATCCTTCTGTCATCTAATATTCCCACCAGAAGCTCCCATAACTATTTAAAAAAATAAATTGAAGATTCAAATCAAGTAAATCATTATTAATAAATCCCAGTTCAATTTTAACTTTTCCTTACTGTTGATCTGTTATGTCTTTGTTGCCTTTAGAATTAAAGCTCTTGAGAATGTAATATTCACTCTGTTTTGAGGATAGGAAGGAGGTGTTGGCTGGCTCCGCCCCCCAAGGGGAAATCCGGAAGCTATTTGTGGAAAAGGGGTTTCGTGCTACCTTGTTACCACTGCTAGCCCCTGGAAAGGTAGCCAGCCTTTGGGGAACCACTGGGCCAGATACAAATAATGAAGAGATTTCGCGCAGGGCCCCCCCTGAAAGCTCGGCCACCACTTGAGGGCGCCAGAGGCCCAGAGCTTGGAGGCTGATGCCTGCAACCCCCTCATGCTGTCCCCTGCAGCACCTCCATCCCCTGTGTGTTCACTCATACACACCGTCATCAAAAGGTCTTGCTAGAGAGAGGAGGACCCCCAGAGCTGACCTTGTCTTTTGATTTGGCCCTTGATTAAATACACAATCTGAAGTTTATAATTTTCCAAAAGTTAAATATTTTGGGTTGTTTTCAAAACATGTCCCATTGACAATGGACAGATTGGGAAGAGCTGAAGTCAGGCATGCAGGCCATGGAGCTGTTCCCTTGTCAGACTTTTCTGGGAAGGGTCATAGATTTCCTTCTCTCTTTTTTTTTTTTAAGACTTTTTTAAAATTTATTTGAGAGAGAGAGAGAGTACAAGATGGGGAGAGAGGCAGAGGGAGAAGCAGACTCTCTGCCGAGCAAAGGAGCCCGATGCGGGACTCAATCCCAGGACCTGGGATCATGACCTGAGCCAAAGGCAGACGCTTAACCGACTGAGGAACCCAGGTGCCCCGGGTTGTAGATTTCTGTATTGCCCCATTCTGCTACCCCCCCCCCCCCCCGCTCCCCCCCACATCAAATAAAGAAACTCTGGGAAACTATGGCATTGTTAGTTGCAAAAGATTTTTTTTTTTTACTAAAGTTGATGAAGATACAAGTTGAGGTCTTGTGATGTCCCCAGGAGGGACCCCATAGAGAAAAGCTTGAGGTGGTTCCATAAGATCCCATCCTGACTAACCCTGTCTTCTCTCCCCATTCGAAGTTAAATGAACTGGTGGTGGGGGACACCAGCGGGAAGCTGTTCGTATATAAGAATGATGACAGCCGGCCGTGGCTCACCTGTTCCTGCCAGGGCATGGTCAGTGTTCAACTCCCTGGGGCTCGAGGGGCGGAGGGATCCTTCCTGTGCAGGGACTATCAAGGCTCACTCAGCTGCACAGGAGCCCTCCGGTATGTCTCAGTTCACCAGCTCCTCAGACCAGCTGCTGTTTCAGGGTTCATTTGATTCAGGGAGGGGAGCTGCCAGGCAGCGTGCTCCCAGCTGGTGGGCTGTTTTTTATTTTCTGTTGTGGAGTGGCTCCCTTAATACTTTAAAAGCTGCCGAGGTCATCTGATCTTATAAAGTATAGTAGAAAATGGGGGTAATACTTTGAAGAAGTCTAGAAATAGATAAACTGGCTATACTAGATATGAAACTTTTGTTCAGCCCAGACCGTCTTAACTACTTTAGGTCTTCCTGTTGGTGTCTGGGTAAACCAAACCCATAGCGCAAGAACTCCATTAGCGTGAACTATCAGTGTAGGTCACGTGGCACGTTTTCAGCGAACGATGGTTAGTTAGCGAACCCTCTCCTTGCTTCATGGAGTTTAAGGAGTACTGGTCTCCCTCAGTGTCTCCCCTTTTCTTTGCAGCTGACTTGCGTTGGAGTTGGAGATGTATGTAATAAAGGAAAGGTAAGAACCCTCGGGGATGTTGGGACTTTGGTAGAGCTCCAAGGCTTTACCTAGATTGATCCCCATCCCCTGGTGGAAACTTCTTCAGCCCTCTCACTTCTGTGCTTTAATAACGAAGCTCGTGCCCAAACGTCCCTCCCCAGTCCATCCCTCCCATGCCTCTGCCTCTCCCAGAACCTGGTGGTGGCGGTGAGTGCTGAAGGATGGTTTCACCTGTGTGACCTGACACCTGCCAAGGCCCTGGATGCTTCTGGGCACCACGAGAGCCTAACGGGAGAGGAGCAGCATCCAGTGTTCAAGCAGCACATCCCTGCCAACACCAAGGTCATGCTGATCAGCGACATCGGTGGGCATGGCTGTCTCTGCAAGCAGCCGGGGGGAATAGGAGTCAATGTGTAGTAGAGCCGCTCTCAAGGGATTCAGGGAGGTAGTTAGCGTTCACGTGTGCAATTATTATGCATTTTATGTTGAGTTACTGAGCCCCTGTTATAAACTAGGTATCATTCTAGGCAGTGGGATTGCAGCAGTGAATAAAACAGACAAAAGTCACTGCCTTCTTGGACCTTTACTGGGAAGGGATGGAAAATAAACAGTGTAAAATGTTGTAAGATAATGAAGTCGTATATTAGAAGGTAGGACGTGCCATGGAGAAAAGAAACCACAGAAAGGGGCTAGTGAGTGTCAGGGCGGAGAAGTAGAGGTACCAATGGTGGTCAGGGAAGTCCTTGCTGGGAAGGTGACATTTGGTCGAACACTGAAGGTGGTAAGGGAGTGAGCCCCGCAGATACAGGGCTTGATGTTTTGGCCCGAAGCTGTCTTGAAGGTGGTGGTAGGTACGTGGCATGAGTCAGGACACTCGAGTTGTGTATCTGAGAGGAGCAGCAGGAGGGAAGAGGTGACGGGACCTGCAGAGCAGACCCAAAGTGCGTGAGGGTTCACTTCGGGTGTGAAGTTGTGGAGGGTAAAAGCGCCAGTAACAGTGATATTAGTGGAGGGGCAGGGAGGACATATGTGAGGGATTCGAGCTCGTGACTACACATTTGGCTCCGGACGCGTCTGACTTTCTGGATCCGCAGATGGAGATGGGTGTTGCGAGCTGGTGGTAGGTTACACAGACCGTGTGGTCCGGGCTTTCCGCTGGGAAGATCTGGGCGAGGGCACTGAGCATCCGACGGGGCAGCTGGTGTCACTCAAGAAATGGACACTGGAGGGTCAGGTGAGAGGCTGAGTGTGGGGCTCGGGGGCCTCAGGGGGCAGGGAGGAGGCCCTCCTGGAGGGGGCTCCAGGGAGAACAGTCGTGGGCCAGGCTTAGGGTGGGAGGAAGGGAACATCTCTGTGTTGAGAGAAATCCAAAGAAGAGAGTTTCAAATCAGGGTCTTAGGGGCAAATGACTAACCATAGGCAGAGAGGAGGGAGCACCGGGTAAAGAGTTAGGAGGGTGCAGGTGGTGTGATGTGCTCTGTGGCAGGGTGTGGACCCCACAGGACAGGTGCACAGTGGAGAGCAGGTGGGCTGTACGGAGAGAATGGCACCGGGCAGGAGCCCCGTGAACTCACATTCTTCCTCCTGCTGCTGCCCTTGAACCCCGGGGCACGGTTCCCAGGGCCCCTGCCCCATGCTCTCCCCTGTTCTCTGCAGGGTCCCATTTCCTTCTGTCCCCAGCCCTCTGTCAGCCCCTGTTCCCTGGTGCAGGTGGACAGTCTCTCAGTGACTCCGGGGCCCCTGGGTGTGCCGGAACTGATGGTATCTCAGCCAGGCTGTGCGTACGCCATTCTGCTGTGTACCTGGAACAAGGACACCGGGCCGCCCCCTACCTCAGAGGGAGCCCCGGAGGGCAGTAGGTAAGGGTGCAGGCCTGTGGACAGCGTGGGGTGCATGGAATCCAGATGGGTGCATGGAACTCCAGAAGTGTCTGTAGTTGACAGAGCTGCTTCAGCCGGGTCCCGGCACAGTACCTTTGCCCCACTATGGAAGATTATTTGGGGACCCAGGGAATCCTGGGCTTTAACCTTATAACACCTGGAGGAGATTCCAAGATTCTAACTTGGCAGCTCTGTCGCTCTCCTTTCTACTTGCCACATGGGCCACACAGGCTCAGCAATCGGTTTCCAGGCTGATTCACATCCTGGGAGCTCATACAGAGATTGGGGCCACAAAAGTCCTGGAGAACTAAGCTCACTTGATCCCCACTTAGTACCCCCCAATGCCCCACACAGGGAGGCCCTAGCTGCCCGAGATGTCATGTTGCACCAGACTTCCGGCCGCATCCACAACAAGAACGTCTCCACCCACCTCATTGGCAACATCAAACGAGGTGAAGGTGGGCTGGGGGTGCAAGAGGGAGCCGGGGAGGGGGCGCGCATCAGTTCTGGGAGAGTGGAGGTTGCAGGGCCTTCCCTTCCTCCCCGCCTTGGACCGCCCCTCACCCTGTACGCTCTGACCTTGCCCTGCCCTTCACGTTTTCTTCTTCCGGTCCTTCTGTCGCACCCGTAGGCCACAACGCTGAGAGGGGTGGCTCTGGCCTCTTTGCCCTCTGCACCCTGGATGGTGAGCTCCTGCGGGGGTCGGGGGCTGTGTGCCTGTGGGGTCCGCTCAGGGGTCCTGTCCCGCCCACCCTGGCCTGCCTGTCCCCCCCACAGGGACACTGAAGCTTATGGAGGAAGCAGACAAGCTGTTGTGGTCAGTGCAGGTGGATCACCAGCTCTTCGCCCTGGAGAAGTTGGATGTCACGGTGAGAGGAACATTCTTACCTTCTTGACGTGGGGAGCTGAGATTTAAGTGAGACATTCTCCTTTCACGATTCCCTCTCCACCTTTATCTCCGTCTCTTCAGACGGACTCTAACTGCATCTCAGGTGTGTCTGTTTCTCCGTGCTCAGCACTGTCCCCTTCTCGGCAGCACGTGGCCAGCACCCTGTGGCAGCAGTAATGGCTCCAACGAGAAATGAGTTGTTAGGGTCCAGAAGTGAGTTCCTCGCCCCAACTCCAGATGTACGTCCTGTCACTGTGTTCTCGTCTGTCTACGAGCCTCTCTATACTAAGGCCGCGGCCCCCGAGTCTGCAGATGGGGCCAGGCTTTGCCGCACCGTTGTGCACGCGGGATGGTTTAGGAGAAGAGGCCCGAGGCTTTAAAGCCAGGAGAACAGGCCTGGGTTTGAGCCTGACTCTGCGCTGCCTCCCTGCCGCGCTGAGTGACCGCGCGTGAGTGACTTCGCTTCCGTAAGCTGGAGTGTCCTCCCTGGGAGGCTGGGAATACCGTTGCCCACTTCATGGGCTGTGTTGCCACGGACGTGCGGAGGGAGTTCAGTAAGAAACTTAGGCTCGTTTTCTTTCCCAGCTGGCTGTTTGTCACACGGGGCCAGATGCGCTGCTCCTTCAGCTTTCATCCAGCCCCCATCTCGAGGGCTCTTTGTGCACTAGCTGCTGGCCACCCCTGCAGCCTGGTCTCCGGCCTTTTTCAGGGCAACGGGCGTGAGGAGGTGGTGGCCTGTGCCTGGGATGGACAGACATATATCATTGATCACAACCGCACCGTCGTCCGCTTCCAAGTGGACGAGAACATCCGAGCCTTCTGTGCAGGTGGGACCCCGGCCCGTGGCCCCTCTCTAACCACCGCTTGTCTGCCTCTCATGTCCACTCTCCGCGTCCCCTAACATGAGGCTTCATAAACAAACGAGCTCTTCAGCACTTGTGTTAGAGGGTGATGGGGGGTTCTAAGTTGCCATCTGTACAGTTTTTTTGTTTTTTCGGTTTTTTTTAAGACTTTATTTATTTGAGGGTGACGGGAGAAAGCACAAGCAAGGGGAGGGGCAGACAGAGAAGCAGGCTTCCCGCCGAGAAGGGAGCCCGATGCGGGGCTCGATCCCAGGACCCTGGGATCATGACTGAAGCTGAAGGCAGATGCTTAACCGACTGAGCCACCCAGGCGCCCCTTACAGTTTTAAATAAGGAATAAAACAGGCCCATCTCTGGATATCTTCAAGAATGGGCTGAGTTTGGAGTGCCTGGGTGGCTCAGTCGGTTAAGTGTCTGCCTTCGGCTCAGGTCATGATCCCAGGGTTCTGGGGTCGAGCCCCATGTCAGGCTCCCTGCTCAGTGGGGAGCCTGCTTCTCCTTCTGCCTGCCACTCCCCCACTCATTCCCTCTCTCTCTCTTTCTATCTCTATCTCTCTCTGTCAAATACATAAATAAAATCTTAAAAAAAAAAAAGACTAATTCAAAAAATAATAGGCTGAGTTCTTATCATCTCTCCGTCTGGGATGTGTGAAGACACTGGAAAGTTCTTTCCCATCCGAGCATGTCAGAACTCTGTGAGGAACATTCTCCCAGAGCATTCGCATTAGTTCCAAATCAGGAACTTGGAAAGCAGCACTGGCCCTTTCAGGAGACATGGGGATATCTTTGGTTGCTGAGATGCTAAGAATTGCACAGGGCTCTGGGGTACATTCTCCAGTGTCCTGAAAGGTTAAAATGACTTTGAAGAAAGGATTGCCACCAAAGAGAAGCCCAAGTTTCTGATTGCGTTTTGCTAACCTACCGCTTGGACTACGAAGACTACCCTTCATTCCTGCAGGGCTATCACTAAGATGGGAAAATCAACAGCTCTCACTTTTAGGGTGCTCTTCTGCCTGGTGTTTTTCCATATGTGAAATGGGCCACGTATTTTACCTATTTTTCTGAGTTCCCACCACAGACGGAATAGAAAGAGGGCCTTCGGTTTTCTGCTTGACATCTGTGGGAAGGTGGAGACTGCTGACTGCAAGCCCGCATCGTGTACTCTGGCCTTCCCCGCTGGGACTGGAACTCTCTGACCTCTGTCTCACCCCCCACACCCCCCAGGCCTCTATGCCTGCAAGGAGGGCCGCAACAGCCCCTGCCTCGTGTACGTCACGTTCAACCAGAAGATCTACGTATACTGGGAGGTGCAGCTTGAGCGGATGGAGTCGACCAATCTGCTGAAGCTGCTGGAGGCTGAGCCAGAGTTCCAGAGCCTCCTGCAGGAGCTGGGCATGGGTGAGTCCCAGGAGAACTTGCAGCTGGAGCAGCCCCGTGCCAGGCGCCCAACCTCTGACCCACCGCTTTCTTGCCCTCAGATCCTGACGATGTCCCAGCCGTCCGTGACCTGCTTCACCAGACCCTCTACCATCCGGACCAATCACCACAGAGCGCTCCTGCGAGCCTCCACATTCCCACCTAGCCGGACTTGCCTCTTAGCTGAAGAAGGAGCCTCCTGAACCACCCCCCGCCCCAGGTATCCATGGTGCTGGCAGAATAGGGAGCAAACATCACAGAGGAGCATGGAAGGATGGCGGCCACCCCAGGGGGGCTGTAAACTGTAGCCTTCATGGTCTTGGTGAAAGAAGAGGCGCGTTGACCCTCTGTCCATTTCCTTGTGTACCTTACCCATCACATCGGCAGGATCATAGGGACCCCAACCTCATTCCACATCATCTGGGACCGCCCCCTCCCCAGAGCTCCCCACTTTCCTTGTGTGGCAAACAGACTTGTTTGTGAGCAGGGGGCACAAATCTTATAAGGTGCTTGCTTGTAAAGAAAGCAGGCTTTGGGGCCAGTGGAGCAATGAGTTAAGGGCGCCCCCCCCATTCCGAGCTCCAGCTCCCTTGGCACAGCTCCAAGTCATTGGAATTAGTGATTATTGCAGAAATGGCCCACCGTTTTGCTTTTGAGGAGAGTCTTTCAGGACATTTTACACTCTGGTCTTAACTGTTCCCAGCAACCCTGAGATGATTTTCTTCAATTTAGCAAAGAAACAAACCGGGGCCTAGCACTTTCTCATTTTGCCATGTTTAAGTATTGTGCAGCTTTGTAGGCCTTGCTCCCATTTCCCCCCAGAACACTCCATCTCTGAGACAATGGACATTTAAAATCTGATGCAGGTTTAGAATCCAGACCACAATCAGAATTATATCTTGGGCCAATTTTATCCCTTCTGCTCTCGATTCTGCACGCTCTAAGTCAGTGTTTTTTCACATTACAGGTTGCAATCCTTTGGTGGGTTGTGGTCAGCAGTTTTTGGCTAAATGAAATAGGACAGAATAAAATAGAATGAAAAATATCAGAGCATATTGCTCACAGTATGGGGAAGTATTGTTTGTTGTGCGTGTGCGTGTGTGTACTGAGTACAAGGTAAAATGCATTTCCTGCTATGAGTTGTGTTCAGGGGAGTTTGAAACCATTGTTCTCAATTATCTCGACCCAGCCGGATGGATCAACCTGGGGGAAGGTCCACATTCACACTGCCTTTCTGTAAGGAAGCCAGGGCAGAGTTACCAGTTCAGACTCTGATCAACATGGAGGAAGACCAGAGAAGGAGATTAGCATAGAGAAACAGGTGTTTATTCAAATGGAGAAGCAGCTGAGCTGAAGGCCTGCCCCTGGGTCCGGGGTCTGCAATTACAGAAGCAGCAAGAGGAGGAAGGGAAAAGGCAGGGCCAGGAAGGCAGAGGTGATGGGGCGAGGCAGGAGGGACGAGGGGATCCTTATTACACATGTGCTAGTGAGCCCCCTCCTCTTCTTCTGAGGGCAAGGAACGCAGCAGGGAGAGGCAAGACCAGAGGTCAGAGGGCAGCTGGGTGGTATCCTGCTTCTTCTCTGATCTACCCCAGACTCACGATTTCGTTTCCACTCCAAGGGCCCTAGTTTCCTAGCTGAGGTTAGTTAGACCACTCTCTTCCTCTACCCCTAATCCATGACCCGAGGGACTGGAACCAGCCAGAAAGACACTCAGGGGTCTGGCTTCTTAAGGTCTGGGTTCCTGTCTTCACAGTGAAGGCGAAAAGCCTCCTTGTCTTTTCGCTTTGGCTCAGAGCCTGGCGGGGGCTAGAAAGCCACTGATTCCAAAATAAGACAAGCTCAAGCTCAGGAGGCCAGAGATGCGGGGAAGGGAGAAGGTGAGGTGAGGTGAGGAGTTCTAGAAATAAGAAAGAATACTGGTTAGGTGCAGTCTGAGTACCGAGCACCCTGCCATCCTGTCCACCTTGTGGGGCCAGTTCCTGACAGCACTCCTCCAACACACCCCACCCCTCCCTGAAATTCAGGGTCCCACTGTGTAAAAAAACAGGTGGAGGAGAAGAGCTGCCTGCAGAAATAGTAGAGGTCCATCCAAGGTCTTGCACAGGGTGATCACTGGCTTCAGATGTTGGCAACCCCAGAAAAGGTAACTAAGGAAGCTCCCAGCCTTGTGAGCCTGGCGTTCCTCTACCAACTCACCTTCCCATTGCATTGGAGTGTTCGGTTGCCTGTTTCTTCCCCCACTCAACTGTGAGCAGTCGTGTGCAGAATCAGAAAGGTGGGCGTCAGCAGGGACAGGGCCCCGGGTGGGTGAGGTGCGGCAGTCTAGTTGGCAAAGGTAACAAGCCCCAGAAGGCGAGGGGAGGGGCATGGGAGTGAAGGCCACTGAGGGTGGGTGGGGTGGATGGCGGGGGACAGGTGAAGGATGGTAAAGGCTGCAGCCTTTGACTCAGGCCAGTTCCTACGACGCCACGCTTAACGTCCTTTTCCGCCATCCTGACTTGGAGGGGAACGGGAAGAGAGAAGCCAGGCCCCTGAGATCACAGGCCCTCTGTCTGGAAGACTCCTGGAGGATTGGGCAGTGGCTGAGAAGCAGAGCGGAATGTGGCTGACTGAGGGACGGCAGGGTCAGGGTGGCAACAGGAAGGACAGACACAGTCGTCCCCAGCTACCTGGCTGTAGTAATGCCCCATTCCCCCCCATACGGCTCTTCCCCAAGGCAAGGTCCTTCCCCTGGGGACCGACTGGTTCAGCAGTCACTGGCCAGGCTCTTGGTACAGAGGCAGGAAGGGCAGCTCTGGGAAGGGGGCTCTCAGGCGCAGTACTCCACGCTCCAGGTCAATACAGCACTGTGGGGGAGGGGAGGGGACAGGGCACCTGTCTCAGCAGGGAGCCCCTCTCAGACCCCTCCCATTTCCCACAGTCTCCCCCTACTCCTTGCTTTTGCCCCTGTTTCCATTCACCTGGAGCCCTGGGCTGGGGGGACAGTGGGACCTGGTTCTTATTTTTCACTTGTGGGCAAATAAGGAACCTCTAAGGAAGCGAAGGTGAAATCACGACATCTCCAGGTCTTTCTCATCAGAAGCTGAGCCACACTTCCACGCCTGTGCCTTTTACCTCCTTTTCCCAGCCCTTTGGGTCAGGCTCCAAGTGTGGGTCAAGCACTAGCATCCTCCTTACCTTGAGAGAAAGCAGCGTCTGTAGCCCAAGGCAGAACTCGGGACTCTCAACATCTGCAGGAATCATTTGAAAACAAATGAGGCTGGAGGGGCCCCCAGTGGTCATGGTGCCCTCCTGTCAACGCTCGCTCCTTGTCTGCCCACCCCCTCCCCCAGGTCTGAGGATCTGGGCCCAGAGGCTGGGGACACCCCAGCCAGGAGAGGAAGAAGAGGGCTGGGAATGAAGGGAGGACTCACCCACCACCTGAGCCGAGCAGGCCACCGTCTCCTGGCCCAGCTGAAGCTCCAGCTGCTCCACCTGGGTGGGGGGCCCAGGTGCTAGGCCCCCCCCCTGGGGCTTTGAGGACCTTCCCTAACCTGTGTTTGGGAAGCAAGGGTTATGGCCACCCCAGCCCCAGCCCCTTAGGCAGCTGACACCCCTGCCCACACACTTGGGTTCTCATCCAATCCCTTGGCCCCACGTGGGGTCTAAATCCTTGTCTTTGCTATCAGAGCCCCCCCATCAAGTCTTTTTTTTTAAACTACAGCCTTCTCGATATATACTTGATAGACCACAAAAGTCACCCTTTTATAAATGCAGTGGGTTTTAGTAGATTCGTAGAGTTATGCAACTACTACCACTATCTCATTTCAGAATATTTTCTGAATATTTTCCGCCATCCATTCTTTCGGGCCGCGCTCTTACCCCAGGCGGCTGAGGCATCCAGTGGAGATCTGGTTGTGGTGGGTGCCTGTGTCCACGGCCACCCGAAGCTCCTGGTCTCGGCACTGAGAAAGAGGGTCGTAGGGGACTCCGTGAGCCCCCAGGGGGAAGGGATCGGGCTTGGATCCTTCACCTTTCCCAGCCCTTGGATGTTTCCCTCTCTGAAAAGAGTGAAGGGAAAGAACCGAGTCTTTCAAAGTGATTTTTATGGCACTCATCCAACTGAGGCCAAACCGGCTCTTAGATGAAGGAATCAAAAAAGGAAGTAGAGCTCCCCGTGGTGAGTCCATACACTTGGGAACGGTTTGACCAGAAATGGAGATCTGTTCGTGGAGAGGAATTCTTGGGAGGCTGAGGGCCTAGTTTAGAGAGGTCTGGGTGAGGGACAGAGGAGGGAGTGAGAAGACCAGGCTGCCGGGAACTTCACATGTGGGTAAGCGACAGCCTCACCATAGAAACGAAGACCGGTTCGCTTTCTTCTGGATATATACACACATTATGGGTGATGCTCAGATATCCCAAATGCATGCAATTTTCTCATTCCAGACATTTATTGAGCACCTACTATGTGTGAGATTTGTGGCTGGAAGGCACAGGGGTGAATGCTGTGCTTGGGTGTATGGCACGTAACCCGCATGCTAGAAAGTGTTAAGGTCTACGAAAGGATTGGCAGTGACGTGCCCTAGACGAGAGGGAGGAGAGGCTATTTCCTCCTGGGAAAGTCAGGAAAGGTTCCAAGGAGGAGGTACCATTTGAGGCCTTAGGCTGTCACCTTGGAACACACGAGCTTTTTCTGTGTGTGGGGGGGGGACGGGGGGCGGTTGCAGGATGCCTACATGCAGGCACCGTTCACGGACGGAGAAGGCAGTGAAGAGTACTCACGTTCGCATTCGAAGATTGTATATGATAAAGGGAAGGAGGAATGACGATGACAGGTGGAACAGCACGGAGGGAAGACGGGTTGAGGCAGAGAGTAAAGCATGTACAGGATCCCAGTTTTGGGTCCAGGCTGGGGGGAGAGGTGCCTGTTCTCCCTCGCTCCTTCCCTCACCACCCAGGGGAGAAAGGAGGGTGGCTGAAGTGAGCCAGTCACAGGCAGGATTGTTCATGAAAGCCGGTGCCCTGGGGAGCCTCTCACCTTGCAGTTGACCAGAAGAGCTGGAATCTCTGTCTTGCTGGTCTTCCTCCTGCTCTCCTGGCCATGAATCAGGGCCTGCACCAGGGGAGACTCCCCCTGAAGTTGACTCTGGTTTCCCTCCACCAGGCGTCTTTGGATCACGCTGTGCGGCTGCTGGCTCCGTCACAAAGTAAAGAAGGCAGACAGGTCTAAACCCGAGTCTCCAGGCCACTCAGTTCTCCCACCTTAGTCATCCCACGATGATCCCCAACCCCACCCCAGTCCTGCATCTCACGGGAGTAAGAAAGGGGCAGGAGCTTACCCAAGGATCCCAGCAGTCAGAGCATTATAGCAGAGTGAACCCCAGTATCACATCATGCCAGTTTGCTGGGATCCCAGGAGATTGCTCAGCAATGAAGAAATGGGAAGAGGAGAACAGTCCATTCTAGGTCAGACTGACCTATAGGCCGACACGACCTCTCAGGGACTAGTATGCGTGGGGAGCTTTTATCTCTGGTCTAGAGCACATTATTTTTACTTTTTTTTTCTCTGTTTCCCCCTTTGACCTCACCCTTCCATGGACTGCAGATGCCAGGGTTGATGATGTGATGAAAAAAAAATCAGTAACAACAACAGAAGACAAAAGAAGTCACGTCTTCAAAACTAGGAAGCCTGAACTCCCCCTCACCTGCAACCAGCTTCCCTCTGTCCGGTCACTTCACTTCCTAACTTCTGCCGGCTTTGCCTTCTGTATTTATTGAGTCCATCCCTGCTTTGTATCGCTGGTTTTGTTCAAGCCTCAGCCCAGCTGGCCTGGGTCACCGGGCCGCCTCCCTCAGTTCCTAAGAACCTGCCTCCAGTACCCTTGCCTCTCAGATACACCTGCCCGAAGCCAGTGATGATCTAAAGCGACTCAAAGTGGGGCCCTCAGATCGGTGGCTTTAATGTCACTTGGAAGCCTGTTAAAAATGCAGAATCGAGACTTGCTGAATCAGAAGCTTCATTTTAACAAGATGCCCTGATGGTTCGTGTGCATGTCAAGGTCTGAGAAGCACCAAAGTAAAACAAAACTCTGTTACTCCTGTTTAAAATCGATCCAAGCACACCCGCCTCCCACCACCTACGTGCTAAAGCCCGAACTTTTTAAGGGATGCACAGCCCAGGTGACCTGGCCACTGCCTGGTCTTCAGCCTTGTCCCCCGCTCGGCACATCTGCCCCTGTGACCCCACTTGTACTGCTTACCCCAGGCTGCTGTTCGCCTCCACACCTTGGCTCCTGCTCAGCCCCCTTCCTCAGACTCCTCTTTCTCATTCTCTAGGCCAGACTGGATGACTGGTTCCACATACTTTGTTCAGGAACTACTCTTTAGGGGCGCCTGGGTGGCTCAGTTGGTTAGCATCTGAAAGCTCTGCCTTGCGCTCAGGTCATGATCCTGGTGTCCTGGGATCAAGCCCTGCATCGGGCTCTCTGCTCAGCGGGGAGTCTGCTTCTCCTTCTGTCCTTCACCCCACTCAGGCTCTCTCTCTCTCTCTCAAATGAATAGATAAAATCTTTTTTAAAAAATGAACTACTCTTTATTTGGGAGAGAGGTTTTTATCTAAGTCTGAAATTCCATACATATCCTGTAATTAATGTGCAGTTTACCTCTTCTGGGAAGCCCTCTCTGACTTCTTTGTACTCTTCATTCCACACACCAGGCTGGGGCCAGCACCCTTTCTCTTAGCTCCCTTTGTCATGCTTCTCACAGATGTGATTTGTGGATTTTAACTCCCCCATTAGCCTGGAGAGCCTGTGAGGTCAGGTCTTTATATCCCAAGGCTTAGCTTAGCATACGGTAGGCACTCAATAATGTTTGTTGAAGAATGACTGTATCTGTCCAGGCTGCCCACATGCTTCTCCACCTGCCCTCTCTTCTTGGGAACCTGGGATTGTTTTTCTACCCTTGGTTTAATGAGGCCCTTGAGGCCGACTCCTGCCAACAAGGCTGCCAGCAGGAGACCCAGCTCCGGGAAAAGGGCAGTGAACTCCGGAACTGGCCGGAAAGAGCGGCCCTGCGGTTCCCAGCTCTCCTCCCGCCTTTCCCACGATGGAGGCAGGTTTCAGGCCCCCAGTGCTGTGCAGTTTGCTCCAGAGTCATCCTAGGGAGGGAGACAGTGGGGTCCTCCCAGATGTCTTCACTCCCAACGCCACACAACAGACCTGCTTGAGATCATTCTCTGGGAGGTCCTGAGGCAGAGGGGTGAGGTGAAAAGCTCGGGACTTCTCATCAGAAGGCTGCATCTGTCCTTCTGAGATGGCAGTGTTAATAGAGCCTCTTCTCCAGGGCCAGAAAGATGTAGGATGGTCTCTAAACCCTAGAGCCTTTGAGGACCAGCTCCCCCGTTGCCCTGTTTCTCCCTATTTCTCAGCTATGCTCGCTGTGTATGCAAGGAGGGAGAAGCCCTGAAGTTCCCTGAACTGAGATCTCAGTCTGGTCACTTTTCGTCTCTGGGCGCTGCTGGGAATTAGCTGGGAATCGGCTGGCCTCTCGGCTGGGTTCCTGGAGGCGGACCATTCGTCTAGGAGGAATACGGCAGGGCTAGGTCAGGAAAGGGAGAGAGCGGCTGCATTAGCCTCCTGGCTAACGCCAGGCTGAGGCCCCTGGAGTTGACTTTGCGCCTCTCAGGTTGCAGGACTGCCCTCCCCTCAGACCCTCTGACGAGGAATTGCTTGAGGGTACAGAGTGCTTCCAAGCCCTTCTACCAAAGCCTCGCTTTCTTCTAGGAGCCAGAGGCCAGATAGGATTCCATATTCTCTAGACCCTACAGAGTTTATTTTCTCTCTCAGGCCAAATGGAGTAGTAGCTGGAGGAACAATCCTAATTAGACCTTAGTGCTTTCTGTTTTCCAGGCACTCTTCGAAGCCCCTTATAGGTATTAGTTCTGCCACTCCCACGGCAACCCGATGAGGGAGAGACTACTAATTTTGTCCTCATTTAGCAGATGAAGAAACAAGCTCAGAGACAAAGCAACTTGCCCAAGGTAGCAAGTGCCAGAGCTAGGATCTGAACCCAAGCAGCCTGGCTCCAAAGCCCATGCTCTTCATCACTCTCTCAGAGGGAGATGAGTGTATGCGGCTGTCCCCTGACCCACTCACCTCCTCGTTGTTACGCGCCCCCCCCCCCATTCCCTCTGGAGGCCACAGCCGCTGCAGGAGATGGAAGGAAAGGAGCCTGGAAGGGCCAGTGCCCCTACAAGGGAGTAAGGGGGCACTCTGGAGGGCCGGTGGCTCAGGTAAGAGCCATGCAAAACCCTGGGCTCTGGAAAGGACGGAGGCCCTTACTGCTTCCATTGTGCAGGGGAAAGACGACTGAATGGCCAGAGCTGCTAGGAGGGAATCTGTTGTTTCGGGATAGGACAGAAATCACAACCCTAAGCTGGCCAGGCCTCCAGGCCCTTCCAGCAGCTAATGACTGCTCCAGAAGGTTCCTGTGTCCTTGTAAGCCTCTTCTGCTAAAGAGCACCTCTCCTCATCACCCCAAGACAAACGAACTATTTGGGAGAAGCTGAGCAATGCAAACAGGGTCTCCCAGAGCCACCAAACCATGGGAACACCCCCAGTGAAGAGTCTGAGAGCGGTCAGAGTGGAGCCCCTCAAACTGGGACTAGCTCTGCCCCATTCTCAGCAAGGGAGAGGGGATCTGAAGGCTTAGGGACTGTCCTTTCCAGCCCTCCACCCCCCTCCCCAGGATACAGGGAGATGGAGAGGAAGGGTGGGGAGAGGGCTGCCTCACCAAGTCCTTGGAGGTGCCGAGCCTCTTGAGGCTGTCCAGGGGGAGCAGGTCGGCAGAGTCCTTATGCAGGAACTGGGTGGCCTGTCTGAGCCGGCGCTGCTGGCTCAGGGGGGCTCGGTCCCCAAGCGCTGCCTCCTGTCCCCTCCTCCTGGAGTCTCCCTCCTCTCTCCTGGCCTCCAGCCTGGTGCTCACAGCCCCTGCGGGGCTTGACGAGCTTGATGAGCAGGGTGGGGGCTGCTGAACCGTCCTTCCCTCCATCCCCTCTGCCTCCTGCTTCCCGCCTGTGCCCGCTCCCGGGACGGCAGCTCTCCTGATGGGAGGGTCTCCACGGGGGCAGAGGAAATCAATAAATAATGTGCAGGAGCAGCCGCGTCAGACACCAGTTTCCAGAGATCGCAGTAGAGGGAGTGAGGCTCCGGCTGGAAAAACCCAGCGCTCCAGGAGAGGGGGGTTGGCAGGGCCTGCAGGTGGCAGGCTCTGCAGCGCATCCAACTCTGGGGTCCTGGTCGGAGTGGTTGGTGGAAGGGGTGTGTGTGTGTGTGTGTGTGTGTGTGTGTGTGTGTGTGTGTATGCCTGCAAGCTCGAGGGGGTGTAAGAGTGTTGTAAACTGTCAGGATGTCCGTGCCAGCTTGTTTGAAAGGCGGTGCGCGTGGGTGTGCGGGGGAGTCAGCCTGCGTGCTTGCTGCGTGCGTGGGAGGCAGGCACGTGCATCCATGTGCATGCGCCCTCCCTTCTCCTGGGGCTGCCCCGCTGCTCTCTCCACTGGGCTCCTCTGCAGGTCGGGGGTGGAGTGCAGGCCAGTAGCTAGCCTCAGAATGTCCTTCCCTCCTCTCCTCCCCATCAACAGGAGAGGTTTCACCTTTCTGGGTCTCGACCTTTCCGCGTGGCAGGTGTCAAGAGTCTTTAGCTAATGTACTCAGGGTTCTGGGTCCCAGGGGGCGGGGGGCGGCAAGAGCAGCTCTGAATCTCCCCACAAGCGGGGCCCCAGCTTCTCCCTCTTCTTTATGTAAGGCTGATTGAGTCCTGGCTCTTTAAAAAGTGTTATAATTCAAACACTCAGAAAGTTATCAAGAGGGGCGCCTGGGTGGCTCAGGCCCTTAAGCGTCTGCCTTCAGCTCAGGTCATGATCTCAAGGTCCTGGGATTGAGCCCCACATCAGGCTCCCTGTTCAGCAGGGAATCTGCTTCTCCCCCTCCCTCTGCCCTTCTCCCTGCTCATGCTCAGATAAATAAATAAAATCTTTAAAAAAAAAAAGTTGTCAAGAATAACCAATATCTTTTACTGGCCACCTCAGTTAAAAAAAATAACCGAACTATTATAAATATAGTTGAAGCGCCCGCCTGCACCTCTCCTCCCCAGACAAAATCCCTTCTTCAATCGGTGTTTCACCATTCCCATACTTGTCCTTTTATTCTTTATGCATATGCATATACATGTATCCTAAGCAACATATCATTTAGTTTTGCCTGACCCATCACATATATCCTTCTGCAATTTGTCCTTTTTGTGCTCAATATTTTGTTAGTGAGATTCATCCATGAGATATGCATTGCTCTATTAATTCTCTTTAACTGCTGTATGTTATTCCTCTGTGAATGCATCACGTTTAGGAAATTTAGGTTATTTTTCGTTAGATTTTGCTTCTGCTTTTATTTTTGTAAGTAGGCTCCATGCCCAACATGGGGCTCGAACTCAATGACCCTGAGATCAAGAGTCACATGCTCTACTGACTGAGCCAGCCAGGCGCCCCTTAGGTCATTTTTCATTTACAAACAATGGTACTATGAATATTTTTACACATACTTCCTGGGCACACGTGTAAACATTTCTCTAGAGTACATACCTGGGTGTGGAATGGCTGGGGCATCAGATACACTGCTTCTCCTCCATTAGATAATGCCAACTTGCCCTCCAGAGTATTTATACCAATGTGCACTCCAGTTATCCGTATTCGGGGGTTCCTCGCCCTCCACTTCCTGACCAGCACTTGGAGTCAAACCTTTTACAGCCCTGGCTCATCTGTCATCAGATTTTTCTCTCCAGCCTTTTATCTTCACCATCATCAAAATGCATTGGGTCAAGCACTTGCTTACATGTGTTGGACACATACAGGATGGGAGCCCCAATCAAGTCCTACTCCCTAGGGCACAGTCTAATCCAGATATCACCAAGGTGCACACACACATTCAGAGGGACAAGATTTCCAACGGCCTCCTGCAGACTCAGCCTGTTTGAAGCATTTTCACAGCCATGACAAGTATATGAGGAAGAATTGCATTGTGATCCCTGTTTATAGACGAGAGAAATAGCTAAGTGTTATGGGTTACATTGTGCCCCCCACAAATTTGTACATTGAAGTCCCAACTCCCAGCACTTCAGAATGTAACCTTATTAGGATATAGGGTCTTTAGATAATCAAGTTAACATGAGGTCACTAGGGTCGACCCTAATCCAACATGACTGTGTCCTTACTAAAAGGGGAAATTTGGACACAAATTCCTGCACACAGGAAGAATGCCCCATAAACGTGAAGCCTGAGAGTGGGTGATGCATCTATAAGCCAAAGGGTGCCAAAGGTTGCCAGTATCCACCAGAAGCTGGGAGAAGGAGGGCCTGGGCCAGATCCTTTCTTAGCACCCTCAGAAAGAACCAACCTTGCTGGCACCTTGATCTTGGACTTCCAGCCTCCAGAACTGTGAGACAATACATTTCTGTGGTTTAAGCCATCCGGTTAGTGGTACTTGTTATGGCAGTCCCAGGAAACTAATACACTGAGACTTAGAAATCTCACCTAACATTCAGTTACTGTATGGCAGAGCCAGGAATCAGACCCTTGTGTTCTGTCTCCCAAGTCCTGCACAATGTCCACCATGCAAAAAGAGAAGACTGATGAAGACAATAAGCATGGAATGAACACCAAACTGTAGTGTGATTCCATTGATCAGGTTCTGGCCCACCCACACCCTGATTTCATTTACACTCAGTTTCAGTGGAATATTCCAGCTCTCTCCCATGCCTTGACATCCATTACTGCCACACATTTGCCTGGGATAGAGCTCAAAGAGGATCCACTGACACATTGCACTCGTTCCTGTGCTTGCTTCACTAGGGCCAACTGTATGCACTGATAGATCAGTGAGTGGCCTACATACACAATGCTGGATGGGCCCAATGCTGAAATGTAGCTCCTCCAACTTTGTTTTTGGCAATTCACTCCTTAGGTTTGAAAATTCTTCAACATCTTCAAGAGGTCTTGATTAATTCATTTTTTTGGGAAGAGTAATGCTATTAATGAAGAAGAACGAGATGATTCCAGCGCATTTAGCAAAGTTGCCTCAGGCCAGGCTGACAACATGGATGGGATGTCTCCGAACTCTTAGGTGCACTTTGGTCTGCAGACTGAACTCCAGGGAATAGTGAACATACTTTTAGTATAGAATGGAGACTTCGGAGCTTGCAGTTTAGATGGGGTGAGGTTAGGGACAGCATCACCTCATTTCCAGTTGCTCTGACAAGGCCTTTGTTGCCTGGTGCTGGGAAGCACTGGTGCTCAGGAAATGCCATTTTCTGGAATGTAGCTGTGCAAAAGAGTCAAGTTGGTCCCTGTATTCTGTGACCCAAACTAATGCTCTCTAATGCTTCACTATCTATCTCACCATCTGGGACTGGGACTCAGGGGTAAGGAAACTCTCTTTTGCCTTTTTGTGATTCTTACTTACTTCCTTTGTAAATTTGTTTTTGTTTTTTTTTCCCCACAAATTGCAGGGAGAATGGGAATGTTCTGGCAATGCAAAACTCTGAGTTCTTCTTTCTCAGGAGCTAAAGCACTCCCTTTGAAAAGATGATGAACCCAATGCTATCTACTCATCCAATGCAATCCATATCAAAATACCAGTAGTATTTTTCACAGAACTAGAATGAACAATCCTGAAATTTGTATGGAACCACAGAAGGCGCTGGATAGCCAAAGTAAGCTTGAAAAAGAAAAGCAAAGCTGAAGGCATCACAATTCTAGATTTCAAGTTATATACAAAGCTGTAGTAACCAAAACAGTATGGTACTGGCACAAAAACAGACACACAAATCAATGGAACAGAATAGAGAGAGCCCAGAAATAAACCCATGCTTAGACGGTCAGTTAATCTACGACAAAAGAAACAAGAACAATGGGGAAAACACAGTCTCTTCAACAAATGGGGTTGGGAAAACTGGACAGCAACATGCAAAAGAATGAAACTGGACCACTATCTTACACCACACACAAACATAAACTCAAAATGGATTAAAGACATAAATGTAAGACTTGAAACCATAAAAATCCTAGAAGAAAACATAGGCAGTAAACTCATGGACATCAACCTTAGCAACACTTTTGTGGATCTGACTCCAAAGGCAATGGCAACAAAAGCAAAAATAAACAATTGTGGGGCACCTGGGTGGCTCAGTTGTTAAGCGTCTGCCTTCGGCTCAGGTCATGGTCCCAGGGTCCTGGGATCGAGCCCCGCATCGGGCTCCCTGCTCCATGGGAAGCCTGCTTCTCCCTCTCCCTCTGCCCCTGCTTGTGTTCCCTCTCTCGCTGTGTCTCTATCTATCAAGTGAAGAAATAAAATCTTTAAAAAAATAAATAAATAAACAGTTGTGACTACACCAAAATAAAAAGCTTCTGCACAGAGAAGGAAACCATCAATAAAACAAAAAGGCAGCCTACTGAATGAGAGAAGATATTTTCAAGTGATGTATCTGGTAAGGGGCTAATATTCAGAATATATAAAGAACTCATACATCTCAATAACAAAAACCCCCCAAATAATCCTATTTGGGCAAAGAACCTGAATAGACATTTTTCCAAAGAAGACATACAAGGCATACATGATCAATAGACACATGAAAAAATGCTCGACATCACTCATCATCAGGGAAATACAAATCAAAATCACAATGAGATATCACCTCAGACCAGTCAGAATAGTGTGCTGCCGAGGATGTGGAGAAAGGAGATCCCTCTCGCACTGTTGATGGGAATGCAACCTGGTGCAGCCACTCTGGAAAACAGTATGCAGTTTCCTCAAAAAACTAAAAATAGAGCTATCTTATGATCCAGTAATTCTACTTTTAGGTATTTACCCAAAGAAAATAAAAACACTAATTCAAAAAGATACATGCACCTCTATGTTTATTGCAGTGTTATTTATAATAGTCAAGATATGGAAGCAACCTAAATGTCCATCAATAGATATATGGATAAATAAGATGTGGTATAAAATCGCACTACTGGGTATTTACCCACCGAAAATGAAAACACTAATTCAAAAAGATATATACACCCTTATGTATATTGCAGCACTACTTACAATAGCCAAATAATGGAAATGACCCAAGTGCCCATCCATAAATGAATAAAGAAGATGTAATATGTACACACACACACACACAGTGGAATACTACTCATCCATAAAAAGGATGAGATCTTGCCATTTGCAGCAACATGGATGGACCTAGAGGGTTTTATGCTAAGTTAAATAAATCAGACAGAGAAAGGCAAATGTCACATGATTTCACTTATACGTGGAATCTAAAAAAACAAAACAAGTGAATAAACAAACAGAAAGCAGAAACAGATCCATAAGTACAGAGAACAAACTGATGGTTGCAGGAAGGGAGAGGGTTAGGGGATAGGCAAAACAGGTAGAGGGCATTAAGAGGTACAAACTTCTAGCTATAAAATAAATAAGTCATGAGGGTGAAAATTACAGCCTAGGGAATATAATCATTAATATTGTAATAACTTTGTAGGGTGACTAATGGTGACTACACGTAATCATGACTGAGCACTGCATAAGGTATATAATCGTCAAATCACTATATAGTACACCTGGAACTAATATTATATGTCAACTGTACTTTGACTTTAAAAAATCTAGGCTTGATGGGGCGCCTGGGTGGCTCAGTTGGTTAAGCGACTGCCTTCGGCTCAGGTCATGATCCTGGAGTCCCGGGATCGAGTCCCACATCGGGCTCCCTGCTCAGCAGGGAGTCTGCTTCTCCCTCTGACCCTCCCCCCTCTCATGCTCTCTGTATCTCATTCTCTCTCTCAAATAAATAAATAAAATCTTTAAAAAAAAAAAAAAATCTAGGTTTGTCTAACTAAAAAAAAAAAAAAAAAAAGAGAGAGAGAGAGAAATGGAAAAATGCCAGGGAATGTTTTGAGGCCAGTTTGTATACTCAGCTGGGTGATCTGTATCTTTGCCAACAACTTCCCTCACTTCCCTCTCCTGGTCATTTTTTTTTTAAGTTTATTTATTTTTAGTAATCTCTATAGCCAATGTGGGGCCCGAAACCCCGATCAAGAGTTGCATGCTCTTCTAATAAGCCAGCCAGGCACCCATCCCCTGGTCATTTTTTAACCTGAAGGTTATAGAACTCAACAAACCAATTCATTAACAAGGAATAACTACATTGAATTCTGAAGATGAGACACAGGAGGAGAAAACTTCCAGGAGCACTACTGAGGAAGATTAAACCAGTCCTCTATTGTCAGGAGTAGAAGTGGAGCTTTTCCTCTCATTTTTTCCATCTTGTGGTTCACGTAGATGTTGAAGTGAATGGATCCAAATTCAGAAATTTTGCGAGAAAAAAAATGGAAGCATGAGATTTGGCTCCCTCACTGCATTGGTTCTCCTCTGAATTACAGCAAATTTTCCTTTCATTCAGTCAAAAAGGATTTATTGAGCGCCTACTATGTGTCAGACACTGAGGTAGGCTCTGGGCGTACAATGGTGAACCAGATGAAAGGCCCGCCCTCATGGAGTTCACATCACAGGGAGGAAGGCAGATGGTGAACAACTACGTTTACAACATCAGGTAGTGATGACAGAGCCATGGGGGTCAGGCGGTGGGTAGATGACACCGTGCAGAGATGAGAACAAGGTGAGGGAGAGGGCTGTGCACATAGCTGGAGGAAGGGGGTCGCACACAGTGAACTCGGAACACTGCAGGTAAGATAGGCTAGGCTGGGACAGTGCTTGTCCCCATACACACCCGGACGGGGTAGAGCTGCACCTCTGCATCCCTTCTGTCTGGCCTGGCTCCTTGGTGACCAGTCACTCGCACCAGGAAGACTAGCTGGGGTAGAGAGCATTGTCTCCTGCTATTGAGAGAATGGAGTTACCTCGTCTACTCCAGGATGGAACCCTCTTCCTGGCTCTCCTTGGCACAGTGCTCTTCCCACCGGGGTTAACAACCCACCAAACCCTGAGTCCGACAGACCTGAGAGGGTTGGGATTCCCTCTACTGAAAGAGTACACAGAACGCTGCTGTGTGGGTTCCAGAACAGCAGTATTTCTAGCGATGTATTTCTAGTGATGAGGAAGGCAGAGAGAGAGGGGCTTCGAACATAAGGTTTTCTTGGTCTTCACCCTCACAGGCCCCGGGGTTTTCTAGAGAACTTTCTGCCTTTACATAAAACCAGACCACACCTTATACTTGCCATTGGTATCAGACAATCATTAGCGAGTCTAGCTTTGTGTTGGCCAAGACAGCAGTCACCGGCTACAGATGGTTATCGAGCACTTGAGGTGCAGCTAGTCTAAAGAGAGCTTTGTTGTACATGTAAACCATACACCAGATTTTGAAAACAATGCAAGAAACAATGTGAAATACTTCAATTATTTTTACATAGTTTACATTATTTTATATTGATAATATTTTGGATCTATTGTATTAAATAAAATATGTTATAAAAATGAACTTTGGGACGCCTAGGTGGCTCAGTCGCTTAAGCGTCTGCCTTCAGCTCAGGTCACGATCTCCAGGTCCTGGGATCGAGCCCCACATCGAGCTCCTTGCTCAGCGGGGAGCCTGCTTCTCCCTCTGCCTGTCGCTCCCCCTGCTTGTGCTCTCTCTCTCTCTCTGACAAATAAACAAAATCTTTAAAAAAATGAACTTCACCATTTTTACTTTTTAATTTTTTATTTATTTTTTAAAAATTTTATTTATTTATTTGAGAGAGAGAGAGAGAGCACGAGAGTGCAGGGTGGTGGGGAGAGGCAGAGGGAAGGAGAAAGAGTTTCAAGCAGACCCTGAGCAGAGCTTGGAGCCCTGAGCAGGGCTCAATCACATGACCCCAAGATCACAACCTGAGCCAAAACCAAGAGTCAGAAGCTCAACCAACTGAGTCACCCAGGCGCCCCAACGTTTTACTTTTTTTAATATGACAACTAACAAATTTAAAGTCACATATACAGGTCTATTATATTTCTACTGGATGGCACTGGTCTAAGTAGATTCACAGCTCATTTCCTTGAACCTGATATAATCTATGTGAGCAACTCTCTGCTGTTTCGGCAAGTTCTTCTTTATATCTAATCTAAATTCCTGTAGCTATTATTCAAAATCCCTGCCTTCTTGTCCAAGCCTCAGTGTTGATGGAGATGAACTGGTTCCCACCTTCCTTGGGATAAGCTTTCATGCTTCTAAATATCTTTATACCTCTTCTTTTTAGCCTTTTTTCTTCAAGGCTTGAGTAGTGCTGATTCTTATCTCTGACAGTAGGGATGGGGAGGAGAGCTCATTTGGCACGGTGAAATCACCCAGACATTGCTCTGCCACATAAGGAAATTCCCAGAATATTCTTCATAGAATGGGTTATTCAGAGCTAGACAAACAGCTCCCTTGAGCCCGCAGAAGGTTAAGGGCAGTCAGTTCTATTTCGGGCTTTCTCCTCTGGCCCTGTCAGATCTGCTGAGGACAGGAATGAAGCTGTTTTCCAGAATTCTCCTGTCCAGCAAGGGTCCCAGGAGGTCTGTGCCAATTTTGAAATTTATCACCCTACCTCCACCCCAAAAACTACCAGACTATGACAATGTTTTATATTTGACACTTGGTTGATCTTCCCCTACTTCATGGATGGCAAAACCAAGGCACAGAAAATTCCAGTGTTCATCTCCATTGACGAAACCAGACTGAACATGGTATTTTGAACTCAGATAAAGCTTGGTCAAGTATTCCAACTCAGTTATTAACTGAGTGAAGTGCCTAAGCTTTTGGAATCTACTTCCTGTCCTGTAAAATTGAAATGACATGTAATTTGTAGAATTTCTGTGAAGTTTAAATGAGAGGCAGGATAGCAGATTGGTTAAGAGTGCTCTATGCCTCAGTTTACTCCTCTCTAAAATGGAGATTATGATGGGACCTATCTCATAGTGTGAGGATTAAATGGGGTGATTCTTGGAAAGTTCTCAAAACATTGCCTAACACGTAATGAGTGCTGGGTAAATGCTGTTACTGGGGAGCTGTACATGTAAATACACACACGTGTGCTAGCACACACACATGCACACTCTCAGATACCTCTCCCCTTTGCTCCCAGAGTACAACTGGATTGGTTATCTCTGACATTATTTCTCACACTATTTTTAATTACTTGTCCACCTTCCCACCAGATCCTAGGGTTTCTAAGGGTGGGTCTTTCTTTTCCCCTGTCTTTTCTCTCTCTTCTTACCCAAAATTAGTTGAACGAATGGGTCAGCAGGACTCCCGTGGACACAGGAGGAAATGTGCCATTATTAACCCATCTACTCAGGCGATGAGACACTAGAACGGCCCGTTGAGTTCCCCACCTGAACTTGGCAGCAGAATCCAACTAATGCCCTGGGCGCTCCCTCGAGACCCTGGTCTATTCATTCCCCTTTCTTTTGCACCCACAGGACATACTTGCCAATTCCTCTCACGTGCTGGGCTCTGTGCCAAAATCTGGATCCTGCAAATGCCCTCAGAGGATCTGACAAAGCTGCCCAGCGCCTCCACCCATGCTGGACCTTGTTGCTTCAGAGACTCCTGCTTTGCCTTTCCTCTGGCTTCAGCACTTCTCCTCTTCCCTCCTGTGTTTATCTGCTTTCTTTCCTGCTTCCATTTTCCTCCATTTCCCCCTCTCTCCTCGCTGAAGCTTTGGGCTGGCCCTTGGCACCTCTGGCCATGACCTCCATTTCCTAGTGATACTCATGCCAAAGAAGTCACTATTTGCTAGGAACCATGTATGATACCTAGTGTCAGTGTTGAGTGAACATCCGGGGAGAATGGTGGTAGGCTAAGGGGAGCCATCTGGCAAAACCTTGACCTTCGGCTTGGAACAATGGCAAGATGCAACAACATGGAGGCGTTTGTAAGGTTCTGTCCTGGGACCTGCAGAGAATGTGTCAACTTGAGATTACCCTGAGATGGGCAACTATATGAATGGCCACCGAAACCACTAGTTATGATGATAAATAGGAAAAAGCGACTATTTGTATAGTAAATAAGTGAAGGTCTGTGGTTCAGTGGACAGCACATCTAGGAGAGGGCTTGGAGGCTGATAGAGAAACAAGAAGATGAAGGGCTTGGAGCAAGCGAGTCAGCGATGAGTAGACACAAAAAGGCCAGAGGGTCCTAAGGAAGGTGGGAAGTGAGTCTGGGGGAGAAAGGATGTCTGATTTGTCACCTCAGGGAGCAGCAATGGGGCTTTTAGAGGGCTGGCAATTAGACGGGACAAGGCTGGCAGACAGCCAGATGAAGACTGAAGACTGAAGATCATGGTTGACAGCGTGGCTGGCCCTGCACCCTCCCCCCAGGGGTTCCCAGCCCCACAGCTTCCGACACACACTGACCCCCAACCGTCCCCCGGCCCTGGTCACTCAGGCTCATGAGACTAATACCTGTCTGAGGCAGAGGGAGGTTGCGGAAGGGGAGGTGTTGACCCAGAAACGGCTCTGAGGCCTCTGTGCTGGGACTAATTAGTGTCCATGAAGCCCGTGCTATTCAGCAGAGCACGGGGTGTTCTGGGATTGGTGTGCTGGGTATGTTGGGGGAGGAATGTTCACTCTGCTTCCCCTCGAAAGTTGTGGTGAAAGAGTAGATCTTTAAAGCAGGCCAGGGAGAGCAATCCCCTGCTCCACCCCAACAAAGGCTTTCAAGAACTCCATATTTATTAGTGTATGTGGGGCGGGGTGAGGGGGATGGTGTTCACGGCTGCCAGCAGGCTGAGCTGGGGATCGCCTTGGAAGAGTCCCCAGGCCCAGGAGGGGGTCTGGATACTATTGCTGTCCCTCAGATCTCCACAGCCCAATGCAGCTCAGGAATTTCAGGAGTCTTGCTTCTGCATCTCAGGCTGGCCCGTGGACGAGAAGGCCTCTGATGATCCTGTAGTCCCCCTTGCCAACAGGAAGGAGATTGCTATCCAGAGAGCTGAGCAGAAAGGTGGTGGGTCGGGTGGAAATCCTGATGGGAGGCTAGCAGCCTCTGGACTGGTCTGGGTCTGCCAAGGCAGGAGTCTGTGTAAGTGCCCCTTACCTTTCGGCCTTCCCGTAGCTTCCAGGCCAGCGGGGGAGGAGGCTTCCTCTGAAGAATCCCAGTGGCCTCCTTCCTCCCACTCTCCAACTCTCCATATTAACCCTCCCGGGGCCTCTCATTGTGGAGGTGACAAAACCTAGGCATCAGCAGGCTAGTTGCTGAGATAGAATAATACAAGAGTAGTGGGACAACAACACAAGCCCTTGAGTCCCAGCCCCCAGCACAGTGTCTCATTTCTACTTCCGGGAGGGCGGGGATGCCTGGCCGTGTAGCCCCGAGCAAGCCACTTCTCCATGGGTCTTGGTTTGCCATCTAAACCCTGCAGTTGCCCCTGCTTGTGCTCTCTCTCTGACAAATAAAATCTTTTTTATAAATAAATAAACAAACAAACAAACAAACAAACAAACCCTAACAGGGTTCAACTTGTGTCCTCATAGCCCGCCCAGTTCTGACCTGTTAGGACCCTAGGTAAAGGGACCTCCTGCTTTCCACCAACGTTCTTAACCCAGAGTGGGAAGGAGGGGCACATTCCCAGAGCTGTCACTCCCCTGGAGTACTCAGGGGATTCTCCTTCACCCCTGGGCTCTGGTCCCCGCCCATCCCCCACGCATATCCTGGGGAGAAGTGTTAGGGAGAAGGATTGCTGAAGGGAACCACAGATTTGGAACCAGAAGGAAATCTGGAAACTCTCTATCACACCCTATTTACTGTAATTGTTTTTAATTGAGACTAAATCCGCATAACAAAACAATTGCCATTTTTAAAGTATACAGTTCAGTGGCATTTTCTTCATTCATGATGTTATGCAACCACTTCTATCTAGTTCAAAAATATTTTCCCCACCCTAAAAGAAAACCCTGTACCCACTGAGCAGTCAGTCCCCACTTGCCCCTCCCCCAGCACCTGGCAACCACCAATTCACCTTCTGTCTCTATGGACTCGCCTTTTCTAGATATTTCATAGAAATAGAATCATATCATACGTGGCCTTTTGTGTCTGGCTCCTTTCGCCCAGTGTCATTTAAAAAAGAAAGATTTTATTTATTTGAGAAAGTGAGAGTGAGCAAGTGAGAGAGAGCACGAGTGTGGGGTGGGGAGGGGTGGGGAGGGTCAGAGGCAGAGGGAGAAGCAGGCTCCCCACTGAGCAGGGAGCCTGACACGGGGCTCCATCCCAGGACCCTGAGATCATGACCTGAGCCTAAGGCAGATGCTTAACCGACTGAGCCACCCAGGCGCCCCTCAGCGTCATATTTTCAAGGTTCATCCACATCGTAGCATGTGTCAGTACTTCATGCCTCTTTATGGCTGAACAACATCCCATCCATTGTTTTTATTCTATGAGTAATGACTGGTTGATAGCTTCATTTATGGAGGGTCTACACTGGGCCAGACACTTTGCAGGTACTTCACTTCTATTATTTTCTTTATTCCACTGATTTGTACCCTAGTGGATTCCACCGTGCAGATGAGGAAACTGAAAGCCTGAGGGTAATAATGCCCTTCCCAAAGGTCATATAGCTGGTTAGTGGTCAAACCAGGGCTAGAACCCTGGTGGGGTTTCAATTCCCAGGTACCTAGGGGGCAGTGGCCAGAAGGCCAGAAGCTGAGGAAGATCACCAACCTGGGGTAGGACAGGGGCACGCGGAGGTGAGGCGGGCCCGCACCATACAACTTCTCCCCTTCCAGCCACCTCCCTGCTGCCCCCTCTCCTGGGCCTCCCACACCCAATCTCCACCCCAGCTGGGGGCAACACCTTTCTGACCAACAGGATTTGCCTGCCTCCACCCCAGGCCCCTTGTCTCTGGCCCCCCACAACAAAAGCTGGGGCATCCGGGGTTACCTGCAGCACAGGCCCAAGGCCCTAACATAATGCTCTGAGGTGACCACCGTTTTACCTTGAATCTCTACTTTGCTCTACTCCTGTCCCTCCACAGAGTCCTGGCCAGCCTTCTTCAGCCCTGACTTTTCCATTCTCTAGCACCAGTCTTGGCCTGACCTCTGCTCCCAAACCCTGCAGGGGAACGGCAACCCAGCAGAGCTGCTTCTGGTCTTTGTCCAGACATCACATGGTCTAGGGAGGTAGGGAATCGAGGTTATTTTGCCTCAGAAGCTTCCTGTACCCTGACCAATCCCCGTTTTGTTCCAAATGGGTTATGGGAGTCAAGGTAACTTCATAGCCACATTGCTTACAGTGCCTCATCCTCCACCCCAATACACACACACACACACACACACACACACACACACACACCCCTTCTTCCTCCCCACTCCTCATTCTGTCCCTAAAAACTGGATCCCCCTCTGCTGTCCTTGCTCTACCCTGCTCAATCTTCCCACCTGCTATGAGAGAGTCCTCCAAGGAAGACAGATAATAATTAGGAGTTTCAGTAGAGTCTCCAGGAGCCTGGGGGACAGAGGTGGCTTGCAGCTGGAGGGATGGTGGCGAGGCTCTGTTGTGCAGAAGCCAGTCCCTCAGCCACCCCAAAGGCTTCTTGCTGACAGTGTACTGGTTGAGAACACTGTAGCCCACCACAGTCCTCGCCCAGATGGAGGCTCTTTAGATCTGTCTAGGTCTTCTCTTTCTTCCTTGCTAAGGTTTTACCAGGTGGTGCTGTGGAGAGATGACAGAGGGGCAAGGCAAGCCGGTTCTCCATCAGGGCTTGGTAATTCCTCACAAGGTCCTGGCTCAGGGGTGCGCTGGGCAGCAAGGCCAGTTTTAGCACCTTCTCCCGGTAATGAGGCAGAGGGTTCGGGCAGAGCCAGCCCCTGGCAAAACCACTGGGAAGCGGGTTGGGCATGAGTTGGAGGCCTCGGGGCTCAAACCTTCCACCAGCTGAGATGTGCTGGTACCTGTTGGGGGAAAGGGGTGTGCAGAGAACAGAGAGGTCAAAGGAGATGTGTGGGCATGGCGGGAGGAGTAAGAAGGGAAAGCATCATGCTTTTCTTATAGCTTAATAAGAGTTTATTTTGGGGCGCCTGGGTGGCTCAGTCGGTTAAGTGGCTGCCTTCAGCTCGGGTCATGATCCCAAGGTCCTGGGATCGAGCCCCGCATCGGGGTCCCTGCTCAGCGGGGAGCCTGCTTCTCTGTCTCCCTCTGCCTGCCCCTCCCTCTGCTTGTGCTCTCTCTCTCTGTCAAAGAAATAAATAAAATCTTTTAAAAATAAATAAATAAATAAATAAATAAATAAATAAAAGTTTATTTTTCACAATGCTACAAAGGTAAGCCCCCCAATTTATAATTCTTCATGTTCCTCTCAAAAGAAAAATTTTTTTAAAGATTTTTTATTTATTTATTTGAGAGAGAGAGACCACAAGCAGGGGGAGCGGCAGAGGCAGAGGGAGAAGCAGGCTCCCCGCTGAGCAAGCAGCCTGATGCGGGGCTCGATCCCAGGACCCTGAGATCATGACCCGAGCCGAAGGCAGATGCTTAATTGACTGAGCCACCCAGCCACCCCTCAAAAAATTTTTTTTGAAAACCCTTAGTATTAAACATCAAACCATGCTTAAAAATACTATAGACTTGGGGTGCCTGGCTAGCTCAGTCAGAACGTCCAACTCTTGATCTCGGGGTTGTGAGTTCAAGCCTCACATTTGGTGTAGCGATTACTTTAAAAAAATTCTGTAGGCTTTTTAAAAAATCAGAATCATTTCAAATAAAGATAATGATAAAATGCCAAGGTCCCAAACTAATATTGTTCAAAATAAGAAAGGATCATCATTGGGATCCTGGTGTTCGCTTTGTTTTGTTTTTTAGAGAGAGTGAGTGCAAGTGAGGGGAGAGGCAGAGGGAGAGGGAGAGAATCCCAAGCAGACTCCACGCTCAGTGTGAAGCCCAACTCGGGGCTGGATCTCACAACCCCGAGATCATGACCTGAGTGAACACCGAGAGTCGGACCTTCACTGACTGAGCCACCCAGGCGCCCCAAGTACGGGGATCCTGTTATATTCTGACAGTGGTAAGGGCTGACCGACTGTTGTCATTAACATCAGTGCCATAAGAAAGTAAAGCTTTTATGCCCTGCAAGCATATTTGTTGTGCACATCTTGAGATTGAGGTATAAAGCCATGTTTGACTAACTTTTTTTTATTACTCTAACACAAGCTAGCGATGGGATCGGGCTGGAGGGAATCCCTTCTGTCTCTCTTCCTTATTGGATATTGGTCTATGCCAGAGAGCGTGCACCCTGTGTGTGTGTTTGGCGTTAAGATGGTGAAATTATGTTGTTTAGATGGTCAGTCTCCCATTCTTTTTACATATTGTCAGTATATCATTAACCAGATGCTAACTGTCCTTCAGTCCCACGTCCTCTGCTAATGCGCTGCCAGCAGGAATTAGAGAAAATGCAGCTCAAGTGCCCCTTTCTCATCACTGGTGAGCATGAGGACGTCCAAGAACCCTTCCTGCTCTGACCTGCTGCTATATGACACCTGGTCTGATGGCTCCCTCTTCTACAATAGAGAGAAACTGACTTTTTAAAAAACAACAGTTAAGCATCTGCCTTCAGCTCAGGTCATGATCTCAAGGTCCTGGGATCAAGTCCCACATCGGGCTCCCTGCTCAGCGGGGAATCTGCTTCTCCCTCTCCCTCGGCCACTCGCCCAGCTCCCGCTTGTGCTCTCTCTCTGTCTGTCTCTCTCTCTCAAATAAATAAAATCTTTAAAAATAAAATAAAAAATAATAATAATAAAAAAAAACAACGGTTGAATAGTGGCAAATTTCCTGTGCTTCAACATGCTTTGCAGCTCATCCAGCAGATATCCCCGTTTGCTGTCTTTGGTTTACATGAGACATACTCAGGCCTGGCTGCACATTAGAATCACTCCTAGGGAGCTTTTTAAAAAATCCCTGTGCTCAGGCTGCCCACCCCCAGGCCAACTAAATCAGAATCTCATGAACGGGGCTCAGACCTCACCATTTTTTAAAGAGGCCCAGGTGATTGTAATGTGCTACCAGAATTGAGAACAGCTGAGTGTATGTATAAATATTCTATTTCTCAGCAATATCGTGGGCATCTTGAAGCTTAGACCTGTCTGGAGTCTTTTCTGGATCTCTCACGCTCAAAATGTGCCCTCTCACTGATCTAGAGACTTTTTTTTTTAAAGATTTATTTATTTGAGAGAGAGAGAGTGAGCAAGCATGAGCAGGGGGAGGGGCAGAGGAGAGGGAGAGAGAGAATCCACAAGCAGATGCCATGCTGAGTGCAGAGCCTGACAGGTGGCTGGACAAGTGGCTCGGCCCCAGGACCCTGAGATCACGACCTGAGCTGAAACTGAGAGTTGGCCGCTTAACTGACTGAGCCACGCAGGTGCCTCCGATCTAGTGACATTTTTAAAGGTATTTTAACCCCATACAGAACCTCTCCAAAGGAAGAACAGGACGGGATGGGCCCTTCCTCTCACCATTCTGTCTTGTTCCCGCCTGGTGAACTTGTACACATTCTTCAAGGTTCAGCTCATGTACCACGTCCTCTGTGAACTGCAAAACCTTGTCTGGGACTCCTTCATTCCTGGCTCCAGTGACTGGGCCTCCAGCAGCAAACAGAGGCAAACAAGGATCCTCCTCTCATGGGGATGCCGTACTAATGACACGATTTACTGAGCGCCCTCTCTATGCAGACACCACGCCTTTTCATCTTCTAATAACCCTGCAAGGTACCAGGTACATCTCCAATACATACTTGGGTAAAGTGAGGCTCAGAGAAAGTCAAGGTGGTACAGCAAGTTTGTGATCGAGCTGGGTAGATTGCTACCTAGATCTGGGTGGCTCCAGAGCCCCTGCAGCTTCTGCCCTCACACACATTCTCTGTACGCCCGGCACTGCACTGAGCTCTTTTTGTGGATAATTGTGGTTTTCTTATGCTGTCTTTATAGAACATTATATCACATCAGAAGTAGCGGTGAACATGTCTGATTCCCCAGTCAGGCAAGAGGGAAAGTGGTTAGGCATGCAGTTCCGGAACTGAGCTGTCTGGGTTCGAATCCCAGCTCTGCCCCTTTACTGGCCATATGAACTTGGGCGAGTTAAGCGACTTCCCTGTTTCAGATGCCCCATCTGTAAAATGGTCTTGCTAGTAATAGTTTCTAATCGGAGTAGTGGGAGGTGATAAATAATATATCTCAAGTGATTACAACATCTGGCACTATCATTTCACTGAAGTTAATTTTTATTGTTATTTTGGGTGGGGGAGCGATCTAAGTCTTATCACCTTTGTATGCCTAGTGTTAGCACATACTAGCAATCAACAATCTGTCCTGCAAGGGCTGCAGACAGAAGCCGAAGTCCTGAGTAATCTCTCAAAATCACCAACATTTGGCATTTTTTGAAAAGATTAAAAATCTCCACGACCTCCCCTCCAACCCCTCACTGCTTCTGTTAATGCCCTTGGGGTTGGAATTTGAGATATTCTATCCTTATTCCCTGCCCCCTTTCCTGTCTTATCCCCTCGGAAACGGGACTCAGTACGGGAGACAACCGTGCTGTGTGTTCCCACGGTGGACAGCGAGTGAGAGCTGCAGGGTGCTCCATTAACCCCTTTCACATTCCTGTCTCTGCTCAGACCGGTCAACCCTCCATCCCCTTCTTTCTACCTTTCTGAGGGCCTCCTGCCCTTCCAGCCTTCACCTGGTTTCCGCACAAAGCCTTCCTGGGGGGACGCTTCAGCCCACAGCGACCCCTCCCGCCTCTGCATTTCTGTAATAACATCTGTTTTTTGTATAGTGCTTTCATATCTCCAGTAACCCATTTTATCTTCTCCCATTGAGGGAGACGTGGTGTTTACCATCCCCATTTTATCAGTGATGGAATTGGGTCCGGAAGAACTAAACAGTTTGCCAAGTCTGGACTTTAATCCAAAACTCTGACTATAGCTCTCAGCTCTTTCTATTAGTAACTGATATTCTTACAACACTCACTGTCTGTGTCACACTTTGGACACATAGGGTGTGTGGGCTTGTGTTGTTAGCTGCCCCTCCAAGCCTATAGGTAGGTATCTGCCTTTCTCAAGCTCCCTGGAGGAAGGGAATGGATGACATTTGTCTGTACCCCCACGGCCTAGCAGGTGTTAAGCACCTAGGTGTGTCCCGTGCATGCTAGTGATACGGCGAGGCAACCTCCCCTGGCTGTCCTTCCCTTGCCTCCACACCTTCCTTCTGGCTACATTCAGCTAGAGCACCAAGGGAGACATCAGAAACAGGGCCGAGAGAGAGGGAGGTCACCTGAACATGAGTAGGTTGTGTGAGCGCCCCCCACTCCAAGCCCCCGAGGAAGGAGCTCCTCTTACTTCTTGAAGTTCTTTGGGCACAGGATGTTGCCCTTGGTGTCGAGTGGAGGTGCCCTCACTTCGCTCCTCAGCTTGAGTTTCTCCAGCTCTCTCAATTCCTGTATCGTCCTGACAATCACCTGGTTCTTCCTGTTCTCGTCCACGAAGATAGGAGTACAGCAGATGAAGCTCAGGAAGCTGTTCTGACCCATCCAGGAGGGAGGGAGGATGGGGGGCTCTGCTGGGGGGCAGCCGTGGGCCCTGGGGTCCGTCAGCCAGCGCCACACGTTGCTATCGTAGGGCCTGTCGGGCCTGGTGGGAAAGGTGGCGGGCAAACGGCCCACATCAAGCCACGTGTGAAAGCCCCAGGTGTGCTGTGCTGCGTCCTTCGAAGGGTAGATTAGTCGGCGACGCACCTCAGACTTGATTTCCGTGCAGGGCGGCGGCTTCAGGGCCAGCCGGTGGTGGGCCTGCCGGGTGAAGCCGGGCCACTCCCAGGACTCACTGGGAAGGAGGAACTCACGCTGAGCCCACGTTTGGTGGGTCAGGAGGGGCTCGCTGGCGTGGGCCATCTAGGGAGAGACAAAAGGGAGCCTGGGGGACCACTCAGCCTCTGTCTCCCAGGAGCTGCCGCAGAGACAAGAGGCCGGCCTCCTCAGACCCGGGACTCTCATCAGGACCCTGGTGGCCTGGCCGAAAACCGTGTCTCCATTCCTGCCCTGCCGTCAGAAGTTCTGTCTGTTCTGTAGGGGTCCCCTGGGTTTCTCACCTGCTCTCTCTCTCCCACCCCCTCTCCTCAGCCATCTCCCTGCCCTTCACTCTTACATTACCTGTCCTCTCCACTCTGGCTGCCATCCCCACCCCCTGCCAGGAACTGGTGCTCCTAACACGGTACGTCAGGCCTGAGGAAACTGTGAGGGGAAATGCCCCTTACTAAGCAACACGGAGAAGGAAAATCTTTTTCCAGAGAATGCAGCCCAGGGGCTCTTGTCTCCCGGACTTGTCCTGTTACCCGTTTCTCTGTCATCAGTGCATTTCCCTCACTTCTCATCCAAACACAAGCAAGTATGGAAAACACCTAGAAAGCTGGTTCCTTCCCTTTCCTGTGTCCCACCTCCCGTGAGATCAACAGTAGCAGCTATGTATTGACACTGTGCTAAACACACCCACAGCCCAATTAAGCCTCATAATCCTTTGAGCAAAGTGTTGTTAACTGTCCCATCTCAAGGATGCAAAAGGCAAGACAAAATGAGGGTGAATGAGTCACCCAAAGTTGCCAGGTCAGTGAGTGGCAGAGCTGGGACTTGAGCCATCTCCTGCGCCACTCAAAATGCCTCCCCCTCCTTTCCACCCTAGGACTTTGATTCCAAAAACTCACCTGTCTCTTGGGCCCACTCCACTGTCATTTCTCCATGACCGCCCCAGTAGGTGGGGTTGGGAGATGTAATAACCAGGCATCTCCTTTTCTCTGTTCTGAGCTCTGTGTTCACAATACCATAGGATTAAGAGAGGAAGACGGTAGGAGAGCTCTGGGCCAGACCTACTGACCGGAAGAAAGTACGGCCCACCCCAGGGGGACAGCCCTTAGCCCAGCAGGTGCAAACAGATAGGCTGTGGAGATGGGGCCCCACCTCCTACCTGCAAGAAAGGTTTTTGGACATGGGATGGATCATTCCGCCCTCTGGGTTGTCTCTGTGGGCTACTGGCCATTCTCCTTGTGGGCCTGATTGCCAGGAGGAGCCGCTTTGTAGAGACTTTCCTGGCAGCATTGTTTGCTGTTGGGGTTGCTATGGTGATGCTTCCTGGATGGTGACGCAGGAGGCAGCCCTTACCTCCCCCTGGGAGGGCTCATCAGTCCCTTGGGCCCTGGCTGCCTTTCAGGTGAGACAGGCAGGGGATAGGGCTCATATGTTTTTGGCAAAAGATGGTAACCAGAGGGGCTTCCGGGGACAGACTTACCTAGGAGGGCAGGAAGAGAAAAGGCCTGGCTTCCAGGCCCCGGGTTGGGGTAGAGGTGGTCCTGAGGCACCTATAACTGAGCCCATCCTTCCCTACTGCTCCGGGAGGTGAGGGCCCTGCCCCTCTGTAGGCCTTTCCCTTACAGGGAGCGCTAAAGGGCCAAGTTAACCATCAGGTTGAGAGGTGCTTAAGAGGCTGGCCATGCAGGACCAGCCTGGGAGATCTGCCAGTTTCTGTGCTAGAAAGGATGTGTGCCTGTGCAGGATGTGGGAGGCAGCCCAGGCCCAAGCCCTCAGCACTCTCTATCACGTGCTGCTTCATGCTGGCTTCAGGCCTTACCTCTTCCCGGTCACCACCATCACATCGTCTCCCATGGCCTTCTCCACCCCCTCCGTATGCCTCAGGGACCAGACACCGACACGCCAGAGACCACACTTCCACCCTGGATTTTATTGACAGTTATGGTAGTGTTCGTGAGCTGGCTCACAGGCCTGTGGTCAGCTGGGGCCTAGGGTGGCTCTTGGCAAAGAAGTGTGAGCTAAGGAAGCTAGGCAGGGCAGGGCCCCTTCAGTCTTCTCAAGCCTTGGGCCAAGTTCTTGGCAATGGCTAGTCTCTCTGGCATGATTAGGGACATTATCAGAGAAACGTCTCATGGGAGCACATCTAGGGACCCACATTCTTTGCTTCAGATGCATCCATTCCCCCATCCCCAATTCAACTCTTGACCCATTACAAGAGACCTTTTTATCGGGATTTCTTCTTGCAGGAAAGCGGACTTGGAAACATGGGGAGGTGGGAGGGAGGGGCAATAAGAGGGACCCTAGGAAGCCGACCTGCTTGTCTGGGTGCCTACAGTAAAGAGCCCTTGAGGCAGGTGTCCTGGGCCTGGAAGAAACCGTGCACTGCAGGTCCTCCCTTCTCTAGGAATTAAAAGCAAGGAACAGAAGCAAACTGAAACCCCTTGTCATCCTACCCACCTTCTGGCAGTCTCTAGATAATGATCTAAGGAAATAAGCTTACATTTATAATTAGAGGATAATTTGGAGAATATACACTATTTACAAGGGCCACCCTGCAAGAAGCAGGGAAGGTGGGAGACTGCTGGGCACAGGTGTAAACAGTCTGGGGAGTTCCTAATCTCTTTTTACCCTTGTTTTTGCTGTTCCCACCCTTCAGCTCCTAGCAGGGAGAGTGAGGAACTGGACTCTCTTGGGGAGCACTGGTGGCACAGTGACCGGTCACCAGGACCTCGCTGCTTGCAGAGGGCTCAGTAGTGGCCATGGCGTGACCAGGCGAAGTGGAGCTAGAGGAGTGGACGGTCCTGCCTGCTGTCCTCACTCCAGATGAGGCTTAGATGGCCCAGCCACACGAGCTCCTGGAAGTGTGGATGGTATGGGCAGCAAGGGTAAGGTCAGGCCTCTACCGCAGCTCAGGAATGAACTGAGCCCAGCTGATGCTCTCAGGGCCCAGAGGGTCCTCCTCCAGGCCGGGAAAGCTGATGTCCAGCAGGATCTTGCTGAGGCTGTCGTTCATTGTGTCCAGAACCAGGCCTTCTGTCAGAGAACGGTTGGCAGAAAGGCTGGCCACCTCTGGCCCGGGGGAGTGTGGCTTGGGGACTTCCATATCTGAGGGGGAGGAGGTGCTGAAGGGGTCAGAGGTGAGGTCAAAGGGCTCTGAATTGAGGAGCTCTCGGGGTGAGTCAAAGAGGGGGATACTTTTCAGCGGGGTGGTGCTAAAATCCGTCAGCCCCAGGGAATCAGGCAGGGGGCCAAAGGCAGCCTGGGGGGGTTGTACTGGGCTGAAATCTAGCCCCCCTACTTTGGCTGGGGGTGTGAGCCTCCAGGATTCAGGGGTCACGGGGAGGACAGATTTGCTCGGGGTGGAGGAGATGGGCAGCGTCTCCTTAATGGGGGTCTTAAAAGGTCCTCCCTCCTCCTGGGAGTAGCCAAGCTGGGAGGCAGGCTCAGAGGACTCTGCGGGCAAAGGGAGCTCTGTGGCTCGCTGGGAAGCCCCAGGGCCCTCGGAGAAGAGGAGCTCAGGCTCGTCCAGACAAGGAGGCAGGAGGTGCTGTTTCCTTCGAGACCGGCTCATCTCCCTCCCCTCCCTTCGTTTAATCACGAGCATTTCTGAGACACACCGGGCTGGGGACTTGAGCCCACTGTAGGACTTCTTGGGCCTTGGAGTGGGAGAGTGGGACGAACCCTCCCAGGAGTGAGATGATTCCTCTTTGACAGACAGGCATGGTGAGGGCCACTCCTCCAAGGGTGGGCTCTCCACTTTGATGGGTCTCCCCAAGGGTGGCATTTCCTCTCCAGGCTGGGGTTCTTCCTCCTTGATGGACTGAACTGGAAGCAGAGGAGACAGTCCTTCTCCAAGCAGGAGTTTGTCCTCTTGCGCAGGCCCTGTGGTGGGCAGAGGGGCCACCCCCTCCTCGGCTAGCAGCACCTGAAAGGAAAGCAGGGGTGCGGTGAGAGGGAGCTCTCCAGGCCTTGATGCTCACCCCAGTCACCAGGCGGGACACAAGGTCATGACTAAAATAAGCCACATGCTGGTACTGGTCCTCTTTTTTGTCTTTTTAAAGTCTTATAAACTATGAAATATGAGAATATATGATGAAGGTGGTAGTTCAATTCTGGGGGTAAAAGGTAGAATGTTGTTTTAATATGGCGCTGGTATAATTAGTACCCAGCTGAGACCATAAAATTGGATGCCTGTTTCATACCATATACAAAGACTTCAACAGAAAAATTAAAACCATACGAATCCTGAAAGAGAATCTAGGAGGCTACATGTACAATCTGAGGGTGGGGGGCGACCTTCTTAAGCAAGACTGGAAACCCAGAAGCTGTAAAAGAGAAGAGAGACATCGTTGGCTATATAAAAACTTAAAATCTTCCTATGGCAAGAGATTCCATAAACAAAGAGACAAACAATAGAAGTAAAAAAAATATGTATCTTCAGCACCAAAGACAGAGGTTAATATTTTAATAACAAAGAACTTTCACATATTGTTATCAAAACCTCATAGAAAGATGGGCCATGCCCCTACATAACTATCTCGGTGAACCATTCCAAGTGACCTAACATGATGAGAAGGTACTCACACTTATCGATAAGCAAAGAAAGATAAAATGAGACAAGGAGATTTCATTTACACATAGCAGATGGGCAAATAGTTCAAAGACTATTAATACCAATTGCTGGCAAAGATATTGGTCTTGTCACATATTGCTGGCAGAAAGGTAAATTATTGTATATTTTTTTGGAAACCAGTATCTAGCAAGATTTAATAAAATGGAAAACACCTTTCCACTGGGCAATCTCATGTCTGGTTTTCTAGCCCACAGAAATAAAAGCACTTGTAAGAAAGGTACCTGCAAAGATATTTATTGCTGTGTTGTTTGTAGGGCAAAAAACCCAGAAACAAAATGTACCCATAAAAGTGGAATGCTGGAAAATTTATGGCTTAGCCACACAGTGGAATATTGTGTGGCCATTAAGAAACAATGAATTCGAGCCAATGCCAAGTGACTTGGAAGAATTTCCCTGTGGCAGGAAAGTGTAGTGTGATTCCATTTTGAATGTTCTGGGTGTTATATGTCCATATATAAAATGGTTATGGCTGTATGTGTACGTATAGTACGTGAAGAGCAGGGATAAATGATGAAGGCAAGCATACTACGTTGTCAGCACGGGGTATCATGGGCAGCACGGGGATGTGAGTGAAGGTGGGGGAAGGCAGGCAGAAAGATAAGAGGGGGAAAAAAAGATTGCAAATAAAACAAAAACAGTATAAGTGCTCTAGTCACATGGATACATTTAGGTAAAATTACGTATGATGGTATGTATTATTTTATGTATATTTAAAAAATATTTTTTCAATTAAAAAGAATAAAGCAAACCCAAGTCTCTCTAAACTCCAGAGCCTAGGCAAGGGAACCCTTTTCTCTGCTTTGTTATCAGTCGGCTCTCGCTCACAAATCCTCTATAGAGTTAAGTCCAGACTTGGTAGCTCATCACGAAATGGTCTTAACTTCACCCTCCTCACCTTCTCCTCAAGCTAGGCCACTGATGCTCAACCAGGGGCGCTATCCCCACCCTCCTGCCCCCTAAGGGACATCTGGCAATGTCTGGACACATTTTAATTGTCACACTGGGGGATGCTCCTGGCACCTAGTGGGGAGAGACAAGGGATGCTGCTAAAGATCCCTCAGCGCGTAGGACCGTACCTGTCCACCGCCAACAAAGAGTTATCCAGCCCCGAATGTCAACAGTATGGAGTCTGAGAACCCCTGAGCTAGACTGATCCAATCACTCTACCGTTACTGGGTATAAACCGGCATCTCCCACCTCCATGGCACCGCCCATTAGAATGCTGTTGCCACACCTGTTTGCTTACCCAAATGTGATTCTTATAAACTCATTAGGTATCCATGGGCTTCTGACATTACTTTCACCGTAATCCAAGTTCCTTTTTAGCTCTTACAATGCTCTTGAATTCTCCTTTGTCATACAAAGGAAATGCCTTGTCTACCCAACTAGATTTATAAGCTCCTCCAGGAACATTTAGCAGAGAGCTTGCAAACCATAGATCCAACGCTTTTAATTGACTGGAGCGTCTCGTCAGAGGAAAACGGAAGCCACTCACCTTGGGCGCAATACGGACTCGCTTGCTGTGGCGGGCAAGCTCTGAGCTCATGAGTGAAGCTGCCAGGGGCAATGGCACCTTTACCGAGGGCTGCAACACCAGTGACTGGTTCACTGGGAACTGGATGGGTACCAGGTACGAGCTGACCCGTGGTAGCAGCGGCTTCATCTTCCGCCCTAGGAGGACACGGGAGAGATCAGGAGCAGGGGTCCAGGGATCCACCCCTTCCCAATCCCAGGAGCTCTGCTCTCCTTCTCTGGGCTCAACGCCCTTCAAGCTGGGCCCAGACTCCTGCAGTCGGGTTGTCTAAAACACGCCCCCCAAGCAAGGACTAGCCTGATGCCCACTGTCCCATACTAACGTGCGCCCAGTGGGAGTTCAGTTTTGATGGTCACGTTCCGGCGGAGCTCAGGATTGGGTCGTTTCTGCTGCTGCTTGTGGCAGAGAGGGAGAGAAAGAAACCTGGGTTAGCGAGGCAGGGGGAGAAGGCAGGAGAACCCTCCAGTGGCTCCGGGACCGTGCACTGAGCCAACCGACAGCCCAGAAAGAAAAGGCCGGTCTGGGGCGGATGCAGGTGAGCACTGTCTCCAAAGCCTGGTTAGTGGGAACAGGTGATGGCACGCAGACATACGATGGCAGGACAGTCCTACCACCTCATCCACGTGTCCTCACCACCCCCGGGGGATGCTAAAGCGCGGAGCTCTACGAGCGGCCGAGAAAAGCCAGGCAGGAAAGGGAGAGGGAAAACTGCCTCCTGCCAGGCCTAAGCCATGCACTCGAGGTTGCCGTCTGGCACGAAGCCCGTGGCACGTCCTCCTGCCACAGCATGCTCTGCTCCGTGCACTGTTGTCGTGCCCGTCGAGGGGGAGGAGAAGTGGGCAGGAGCGGGGGGGCGGGGATGAGGTGGCGGCCGTCAATTTCCTTACTCCCGGGGGCTAGGGGTGCTCTGCGTTTAGGGCCGGCAGTCACACAGCCGCACAGGCTCCCTTCCCCTGTCCACTAAAGCCATGCTGCACAGTGAAAGGGAAACAAGGCCAAGCCCCGAGCCGGGAGGAAAAGAATCTTACTGATTCCAAGTGCTCAGGCGATTGTGGAGACCCTGGGTCCAGTGGCTGGTGGCGGTCAGGCATTGTGGGAGAGAAATGAGATGAAGTTACCACCAGCGTGGTCAGTATGCCCGGGTCGGGAAAAACAGCTAGTGCTGTGGGATGCTGAGGGCCACGGGGGACGACTTTCCCGCCCAGGGGAACAGTTAGAGCTAGCAGCCGCCTTATGGGCACTTTGAAATCCCCAAACTTCTGAAAAGATGTTCTGGTGGCTCAGTTTCTGGTCTCCAGGCTGAAGAAGGGCTCTTGCAAAGCAAGGGTTTCTAGACTTTCTCTGTAAGAATCACCTCAGAGGCTTGTTAAAAATGTATGTTCTTAGGCCCATCCCAGACCCACTGAGTCAGAAGCTCCCAAAAGCGGCGTCTGGGAAGCTATATTTTAACAAGCATCCCGGGCAATTCTTACCCACAAGGCACTTAGGCAAACAGTGTCCAGGGAAGTTGTCTATTTGGATCAGGGCAGCCCTCCCCAGGGCCTGGTCTAGCCCAGAAGTGTGTCATTCGGTGTGTGTCAACCATACTTAATTCAGCTAGTTTTACGCAGGTGGTCTCTGGGCTGGCTGGCTTCTAACTCTGCCCTGGCCAGGTAAGATCATCACAAGGAGGACTTGTTTCCTTTTGAGATGGATATTATGATGACCAATTCTGGCCCTATTTAGATGGAACCAGGATACTCACCTTGAACACCTGGTCCAACGTCAAGTAGCGATTGGCACTGGGGTGGATAGTCCAGAAGGAGACCTTGCCGTTGGCAGATGTCTCCCGAACAAACATGTCGTGGAGGGAAAGGTTGTGGCGGATGGAATTCTGCAAGGAGAGAAAGACAACTACTTATCAGCTACTTTAGCTTCAGAGTCATCCCCTTTGATGTTTCCCCAGGGGACATCAGCCTCAGGCCTCCCCCACTGTAGCCAGCAGTGTCCTCATGGTCTAGGAGCTGGCAAGCTGGGCCATAAAGCCATCAATCCAATGGCTGGTGGTAAAGAAAAGACCCGGATGGCTGTCGGCGGCTAGGAAAGAAGACTGAGGCCATGAAGCATTCGGTAGCAAGACAGGTGAGTGAAGAAACTAAGAAACTAGGAAATTTCGTTGAGGTAAGCGTGTGAAGAGTTCTATTGTGGGGACGCCTGGGTGGCTCAGTCCGCTAAGCGTCTGCCTTCTGCTCAGGTCATGATCCCAGGGTCCTGGGATCGAGCCCCGCATCGGGCTCCCTGCTCAGTGGGGAGCCTGCTTCTCCCTCTGCCTGCAGCTCCCCTCTCTCTCTCATAAATAAATAAAAATCTTAAAAAAAAAAAAAAAAGAGTTCTACTGTGGAGGAAACAAAACAAAAATACCCTTGCTTGGAGCTGCGCCTCTGTCAGAAGACCAACACTGTGGCTCTGTCAGGGTAGTGTGAGTGACAGCGACTCCAAGGGACCTCAGTGTCCCCACGAGTACAATGAAGAGAACGTCCCTGCCTTCTGGAGAGGACATGTGACATTAGAGGAGGTGAATCTTGGATCACGAGGCTCACGGACAGCATTTTTTTGTTCATTAAGATCTTTTCATAAAGCTACTTAGTCACGGCAGCTGCGGTTCAACGGAGCACAAGAGGAGGCTCAGTGCTACCCTGGACAGTCTCTCCAAGACCTCTACCCTTAGGGACCTCAGGGAGGGACCAATGAAGTGGCTGCAGAGCTCCTGCTGACCATCTTGCCTGGAATCGGCAGGATCAAGTCACGTCCGAGAAAGATACAATTGTTTATGGTTCCAGCTTTCTTTGCATTTAACTGTTCCTCAGAGCACCACACACAAAGGGCTGTACATCTGCGCGGACACACTGCTGGGCCAGAGTGACCTCGGCGTTCGTCGCTACGGGTTGCTATGTACCTTCCAGCCTGGCTTGGCAATGTGCTTGAAATAGGGGAAGTGGTCCTCGATCCAAGTATAGATGTCTTTCAAGGTCATGCGCTTCCTCTCGGTGCTATTGATGGCAAACTGTATCATGGCCATGTAAGAGTATGGCGGCCGCTCAGACACAGAGTCCTGCCAGGATGCTGATGCTCCCGGGGGCTCCTCGACCTGAGGGTTACGAGAAGCCAAAGGCAAGGAGAAAAAGAAATGACATGGAAGAGTTCACAATGCCTGCCCTGGGCCCCCAGCAAAGAACATCCCCCAGAGAAACCTCTTAACTGGCAGAATTGTGCTAGAAACCTACTCATCTGAGACGACTAGTCCATAGAATAAAATTTTAGGATTAGGAAGCATAGTGATGATCTAGTCCAGTCCCTAGACAATGTGGAGCCACTTCTCTGTCATTGTTCATTTTGTTGAATATGTTGTCCCATCATAAGTGGAGGTCCAGTCTGCTGGTAGAAACCTCTCGGGAAAGTTTGGGTGTACATTAGGATTCTTAAAGCATTGATTTTATCCTAAAACCATACTCATTTTTCAGAGTCAAGAGACCAATGTCTTCGTCTGCTTTCTACTACTGATGTGATGTGAATAAACCGACCTCTTTTCAGGGTTTGTATGAGACAGATACTCTCAAGAGTATAGGACAGACAAATGTCTGCAAAACATACATGTGGCTAAGTCTCAGGCAAAGAGCTGATCAGTCACATTTGAAAAAACTGAGCTCTGGGCTGCCTGGGTGGCTCAGTCAGCTGAGCCTCTGACTCTTGGTTTCAGCTCAGGTCATGATCTCAGGGTCGTGGGATCCAGCTCTGGGTTGGGCTCTGTACTCAGCTTGGAGTCGGCTTGAGATTCTCTCTCTTTCTCTGCCCCCCCGCCCCTCTGCTCGCTCACTCTCTCTCTCTCTGGAATAAATAAATCCTTTAAAAAATACATAAAAAATTTAAAAAACTGAGCTCTAACTTTAGAAAGGCACAAGTTTTAAGTTTTACTTATGCACACATCCATGTAAATTTTCACTTTTTAAAGGCTGTTCAATGACTGATTTCAGGGTATATGCAACAATATGGCAATACTGAAAACAACCCCAGGCCACATAGTTGGGTCAAATCGAGTTTGATTACCGGGGAAGCATTTAACATTCACACCTAACTCACTTTATTTGCTATTAATGTATCTTCTAATAGAACTATCTTGTACTCTATCTTATGCTCTAACCTTTCATACTGTTGGGCTGCCTCTTTAAGGCTCAAGTGGCTTTCCCAACTAAGATCTCTTCATCATTTTCTGAGTACCTGCCAAGGGCAGAGTACTAAACTTAGTGCTCATGGAATACTGAGTGAGCCAGCAGCATCTGCCCTCGAGGAAATTTCACAGATGGGGCAAAAAAGATTCCAGGCAGAAAGGTAGCTCAAACGTTATGCAGAATCGCACTAAGTGAAGTGCTAATACCAGAACTTGGAAATTCTGCTCCAGGTCACTTGATGCTCAAGGTCACTTGATCCATTTCCCTTCTTAGAAATTCCCTGCACTGGCCCTGACTCCCCTAGTGAGAAGTCACCTTTACCTGACTCTGTTCCAGGTGACGATTTTCCTTTTCCTCCATCTCTTGCTTGACGCTGCTGGAGCCCAGTCCATCAGAACTCATCTTTCCGAGCCACTGGATGTTGGTCAAGCTGCTGTCGAGAGTGCAGCCTGCTGCCTCGCCTCCAGCTAGAGGGGAAACAATCCAAGATGCCACTTAGCTGCCTGATCCAGCGTGTGGCAGGCCCATCAAAATCGGAGGTTGGGGAGCATCTCTCCGAGACCTCTACCCGTAGGGACAGGGATCACATGCTGAATCTATTGTGGCCCTCAGGTACTCTGCCCCATTAAGGATTTCAGGAGAAATTCAGGAGAGATCAGTTAAGGCAACCTTAACAAAGAGTTAGTATTTGCACAAACAAAGTCACTTTTCCTCCTCATGCTTCAGTTTTCTCCTTTATTAAAATGGAGAAAGATTTCTATTTCCTTATACGGTCGATGGGGAAGATAACTCGCACAAATAAACAAATCCTTTCCTAATTTAAAGAAAGTAAGAGAAATGCTAAATTATAATTTGGGCACTTTCAACAGCGCCCAAAGGATCTGGGTCAAGGATTCAGGATGAAGAAAGACAAGACTTTCCCCTGGTTCAGGCTAGGTGCCTGTCTGTTAAGTATCAACGTGACGGACTGCAGTCCTTGCCACCAGAGAGGAAAGGCTGGGCTCCTCATCCCTTTGCCTCGCAGACCACATACCACAGCTCTCCCATCTCTGCCCAGGAAGGGCTCCAGGTGGTCTAGGAAGATTCACATCCCTAGCTGCCGGCTTTGGTCCCAGGGTCTCGGTGACCACTTCTGTCCTCTTGGGATCATTGCTGGTTTGGGCTTGAGGCTGGGGTCCTGGAGGGCGAGTGGGGGCTCCCCCACAGCTGATGAGGATGAATTTGTTGGGCCCACTGCTGCCACTCTCTTTTCCTTTGGCGGTCAATGCTGTGATGATGCTCTGGATATTGGCATTGTTAGGGACGGCCACCACTTGGGTGTTGGGCATGGTGGGGTGGTTAATGATCTTGATCCCAGCTGGAAACTTGCAAGAGTTGGACTCTGCCGCCTCCTTGGAAGCCTGTGCTTGACCAGGCTCTTGTTGGGCAGGGGGCCTCTTAGGTTCCTCTCCTGATGTTTCACCTGGGGCATGTTGAACAGGAAGGGGCAGCCTCCGTCTTTTGAGAATCAGTGGCCGACGGGGGCTGGTTTTCATTATGAATCTGTGCTTTCACTCTCCATTGAGAATCACAAGCATGGGCCCTGGAAAGTGCAAGGAACAGCAGGATGTCAGAGATTTGTTAGGCTGAGAAGGAGGTACTGCTAAAGAGAGGTGTTCCTCTTTCCATGACCAAAAGCATGAGCCCACAGGCCCAGGTTAATGATCCCTGGGCCTCTGTAAAGACCTCAGACAATAAGGGGATGAGTTCTATGACAAAAGAAAGCTAAAACTGAAGCATTTCAAAAGGGGAAAGCGGGACTGGGTTGAAGGTAGGTCAACACGGCCAAAGGTCTTCCGGAAGCTTAAGAATGTTTGGCTACAGAAATGAGTGGGACAGTTAAAAAAATGTGGAAATTTCTATTATTGTTTATTATACTACAGATCACTTGCAGTGACTCTAGGGACAGGAATGCTGGAATTGAGGACATTTAGCAATCTGAGGAGTCCGGACAAAACTCTGATCCCGTAATCTATTTTATGATTGATAAAGCCTGTATATTTTTACATCATCTTAGTCTATAAATAAAAGGATCAGTGCCCATGGGATCAGAGGAGAAAGGCAGATTGCACTATCGCTCCCTTGCCATCATCTCCTACTTCACAAGACCTCAGAGAAAACGGAAACTGCTCTAGTCAAGGCCCCTGGGGCTATTCATCTCACAGGCTATTATCCTTGCACTGGTAAAAGAAAGAGTACACTTTTCTTTCACAATTTGCAAAATATTTCTATAGCGACATTTTAGTCCTTGCGTGTGTTTATTCCTACTTTAACTTTCTAAGCATGTTACTCGAGTCCTTGATTTCTTTTCCAGAACCAAGACTCCTGACCAGTAGAATGTGCTGTCATCAATATGCTAAGGTGGTTCTGTCATGTTAAGGAAAATAGTTTTATCTTTAAAAAAATAAAATGTGTTTGTTGGGTGCCTGGGTGGCTCAGTTGGTTAAGCGTCTGCCTCCGGCTCAGGTCATGATCCTGGGGTCCGGGGTTGAGCCCCACATTGAGCTCCCTGCTCAGCGGGGAGTCTGCTTCTCCCTCTGCCCCTCACCCCGCTCTCGTGCTCTCTCTCTCTCAAATAAATAAAATCTTTAAAAAAAATTTCGTGTTTGTTGATTTTAATAGATACACGGGATACTCTGCCATCATGTAAAATTGTGTAATCCTATTTAAAGGTACTTTGACAGAAGAATGGGCTGTCTGTGTTAGGACATCCACTATCTCCCTAAAAATGACTGTCACAGTCTGATGACATTTGCCATCTGCTTAGAGTTCATAGGCTCTCTCCACTCTGCCTCCTCCCTTTCCTTTATAACTAGGTTTCCTCTACTTTCAAATCTCAGTTTTATTTCTACCTCTTATCTCTTCAAGCCTCCCCCCGCCCCACCAATGAGTAAATACTATTATTCCTTCCCCAACCCCAAAAGGTATCTTCCTGGTCTAAGGCTTAATTTTGTTTTCAACTCTGATCAGTCTCTTCCTATCATGGCCAACACTTTAAGCTAGGGGACTTCCAGAGTGACCCCTCTGACACCACTGCCCATCCTGACCACGGAAACTTTGCAGGTTCTCGGAAAAAAGGATAAGGGCCCTGGAAAAGGGTGGAGTGGAGGCAGTGCGGCTCAGTGGTGAGAGCGCTTGGGAGCAGGGGAGGGTGTGGGCAGGTTTGTCTTTGACTTAATGCAGAATAAGCTCAATCTTCATGCCAGCCACGGTCTGCCTAGAAAAGTAGGCCACCCCAGCAGCCCTCCCAAGGTTGTGGGCAGGGCGCAGAGGTCAAACTTCCAGGGAAGGCCAAGAGGTGGTTTGAGAAAGAAGTGAGGACAAGGCCAGGAGGTTGGCCGGATGCAGAAAAAGTTTGCACCCTCTCTCAGCCCTCGTTCCCGTGTGGCCCCAAACCTCCACTCCGGTCCCGCGCCCTGCTGCTAGACCCCCTGATCTCGGCGCCCGAGCCCGGGCTCCCTGCCTCTGCCGGGGCCGGGGCTTGGACTCCATTCCTCCGCCCCCCGCTCACCTCCCGACTGCAGCCGCCGCCGCTGCTGGGCTGTGGCTCCAAGGGCGGGCTCCGGGCTCCTCCAACCTGGGGGCCGAGCCAGGGGCCCGGACAGAGACTCGCGCCAGGCCGGCCGGGTCCCCGGCGGTGCGGGAGGGGTGGGGAATCCCGGGGGATCCCGGGAGGGGAGGGGTCCCGGGCCGGGGGGTCGGGGGTGGGGTCGGGCACCGGAGCTTTCAGTTTGTTCCGCTGTTTGAAATTGGCGCCGGCGGAGCGTTGCGGTCACGTGACGGAGCGTCGCCAATCGGCGGCCGCCCTTGTCTCCGCGTTCCGTGCTCGAACGCTGCGGCGGCCCAGGGGAGCGGCGGCCGGGACGCCGCCGGGCGGGTAAGGCGGGCCCGCGGCCGGCTCGTGGGGAGGGGGCGGCAGTGGGCGGCCCGGAGGGCGCAGGAGGGGCCCCCGCGGCGGGCGGCGGGCGGGGTCGGCCGGGGCGGCGGGGAGACGGCGCTGCCCGGGCCCGGCGCCCTCGGCAGGCGCTCCCTCGCGCGTTCCGGGTCGCTTGCCTGAGCCCGCCCTCGGCGCCGCTCCTCCCGCCTCCCTCGCCAGCCTCTGGCCTTTCTAAAGCCTCCCCGGCTTGGCTTCCCTACTTGGGGGAAACTACTCCATTCCCCTCCAACTAACGATCGTCTGGCCGCTTCGACTAGTCGACCGGCGTATCTTCTTGTTTAAGCTTCCTCTTAAAAAAAAAATTCCACGCCATGATAATACTTTATTAACTTGGTCGGCACATTTTGTTGAGCACCTACTATGTGCCAGGCCCTGCTAGGATAACAGTGGTAGGGGAGGTTCTTTCCTTGCTCTGTATACAGTCTAACGGGAAGAGAGGAGACAACAGACATTTTTGAAGAATCGAATAAGCAAAAGGAGAATTATAGCTGCGAAGGGATAAATTAGAGGTCATTGATAACTGAGTATCTACAATAAGATCTTGCCTTCGGTAGGTCAGGAAAGGCTTTTCTGGACGGAAGCTTGTTCTGAGGTCTGATGCCTTTGTGTAAAGAAGGGAGTGAACCCCGCGAAGCAAAAGGAAGAAGATTGGGCTGTACAAAGGCTGAAGAATATCTGGGAGTCAGAGCTGAGAGGACCTGAATAGAGTGTGGTGTGAGATGAAGCTGGAGCCAGAGGAAATAGGACCTTCGCCATAACTGAGGGAGTTTGGTCCTTATCCAGAAATCAACAATTTTAAGCAGAAGTGAGTCAAGATCAGATTTGCATTTTTAAAAGGCTCCTCTGCAGGGGGTGCTGGAGTGGATTAGGGTAGACCTGTTTAGGCTATTGCAATACCCCAGACCAGAACTGTTGGAACTTGAAGAGTGGTGGGGAGAGAAAGAGAGCAAGAGAGAGGGGCCAAAGGGGCATTATTGAAGACATACTTAAGAGGTAAGATTGTCAGGGCTTGGTGGTGTTGGATGGGGACGGAGGTGGGACATGTCAGGGTTTCTGGCTGCATAACTAGATGAAGGATAATACCCCGAGCAAGGGCCTTGCAAGATAATCACCTGTGGAGCGGGTGCAGGGGAGATGATCATGAATTCAGTTTTAAATATGTTGAGTTTGAGGGTGCCTGGGTGGCTCAGTCAGTTAAGCGTCTGCCTTTGGCTCAGGTAATGATCCTGGGGTCCTGGGATGGAGCCCCGCATCGGGCTCCCTGCTCAGCGGAGAGCCTGCTTCTCCCTCTCCCTCTGCAGCTCCCCCTGCTTGTGTGCGCTCTCTGTCAAATAAATAAATAAATAAAGCCTTAAAAAGGAAAAAAAAAGATATTTGGAGTCAACTGGAAAATTTAAAATAAGTAAGTTGAGTTTAAGGTGCATTTGAGACATCTAGTTGCTGTCAAGTAGGCAGTGGCTATGTGGGTACTGAGTGTAGAGAATTCTAAGCTGAGTGTATAAATACTTAAGTCATCCACTTGTAGGTGTGAGCCGATCATTGCCTAAGGAAGGTGTATAAAGTAAGGAAAGCTCCAAAACAGCCAGAGGGAAAGGTTTTACAGAGCAAACGGGACTGACCTGCGATTATAGCATAAAGAGAATGGATGCAGATATATATAGGTTTGTATGTTTGGTATCTGGAAAGTGAGTTTATTTTCTTTAATGTCTCCTACGTTCTCTGTGAAGTAGGAAATAAGGTCATTTGTTAAGAGGGAAGGGGAGTTCTAAGGTTTTAAGAAAGTGGAAACATCTTAAGATAATCTGCGGATATTGAGTTGATGAAGGGAACATAGTAGGATTGCTGCTGAGCAATGTCATGTCTATTGGAGGCTGGCTAATGTCAACACTGACTGGAGGCATTGTTACTGCTGTCATCTCTCCACTGGATTCATGCAGCAGCCCTTTAACTGGGTGCCCTGCTTCCTTTCTCCATGCCTGCTGTCCCCAACCCACTTGTTCTCACAGAGCGCCTAAAGTTCTCATTGTAAAGTAGAAATGTCGCTTCCCTGTCCAGAGCCTTGCCGTGGCTTCCTGTCACACTAAGAATAGTTAAGTCCAGAGTCCTTAACCTTGCCTGTGAAGCCCTGTGTCATATGAACTGGTTCTCACCTGCTCTCCTTTCTTCATTTCAGGTCTTTGCTCAAATATCACTTTTTCAGTCGCCTTCCCTGACAGCCCTCTCTAAAAGAGCACTGAGTTGGCTCAGCCCCTTATCCTGTTTGGATTTTCTCCATAGTCACTTCCCAACTAGGATGTAAGTACCATGAGGGCAGGGATTTCATTTTGTTCTCTGGTATATATTTCCAGCACCAAGAACAGGGCCTAGCACTGCGGGCACTCAGTATTTGTTGAATGGCTGAATGAACGAACAAACAGCTGTGTGTACTACTTGTGTTCTCCCTAAAAATGATTTGTCCTTTCTTTCTTCTTTACCTGTATCTCCACTGCCTGGTGACAGAAGTCAGAGTATGTTACTTTTTATGGTTGACTGACTGAATGAATCATGAATGTGTGGTGGAACCAGTGTGCCCTGTTGTGGGACTTCGCTGGATGCCCCCTGTACCTCCCGCGCACCTCTCCGTTGCACGCAAACTTCTACCCACCCTTCCGCTTGATGAAGCTCTTATTAAAGTCAATCTGGTTACTAGAGTCAATGGACATTTTTTTCACTTTTTTCAGCCTGTTTATTACTCCGGGTCCCGTTGATCCTGCTTCTGTGTCTTGCCTCCCATTTCCGCCAACACAGCCCAGATTCAGGCCTGATCATTTCTCACTTCAGTAACAGAGTAACCTCCTAAAACTGGTCCCCCTATTTCCAGAGTACTCCCTCTCCTTCCACACTGTTGCCAGGATGATCTGTCTAAAAGACAAAAACAACCAATTAAGACATTTATGGAACAATTGAAAATTTGAACATGTCTGGATATTTGATAATATATTTTTTTTATTTGTAGGAGAGAGAGAGCACAAGCAGGGGGAGCGACAGGCAGAGGGAAAAGCAGGCTCCCCATTGAGCAAGGAGCCTGATTCGGGACTCGATCCCAGGACCCTGGGGTCATGACCTGAGCCGAAGGCAAGACCCTTAACCCTCTGAGCTACCCAGGCATCCCTGGATATTTGATAATATTAAGGACTATATATATATGTTGTATTAATGGGGTTGGCATAATGGCTGGGAATATTCATCTTTTCTTCATAATAATATAGGGGTAGGGGAAGTGGATAAAGGGTGTGGATGGATCCTGATTGGCTATGGGCTGATGTTGGAACTGGGTGATGGGTACATGGGGGCTCATATTATTCATTCTCCTTTTGTGTATGTTCAAAATTATATGGAGGGAAAGTTAAAAAAAAACTAAGTGTTATCATATCGTTCTGCTTGAAAGTCTTCAGTGACTACTTAGGCTAGAGTCCAAACACCTATGGTACACCTGCTTTTTTTGACCTGACCCTGACACCGGGTCCAGCCTCTGAGGTCTTGCATTTGTCTTTGCATACGCTGTGTCCAGCCTCATGGAGCCTGTCATACCTTGAGTTCACAGTCTTGTCTCCGTGCCTCTGTATGTGCTGTTCCTCAGCCTGGAGTGCCTTGCTCTCTCTGCTCTCTGGCTTTCCTTATCCCTTCCGTACTAGGTCAGGTATCACCCTCTCTAGAAAGCCTCCCCTGGGGTGAGTGGAAGCATTCTTCCCATTGTCGGAATTGTCTGTCTCCTTCTGCTAGCCTCTCAGCTCTTTGAAGACAGGGACAGTCTCTCTTATGTGTCCCTGCAAGCGCTTGGCACTTGATAAATGATTGTAGAATCTTTAAATTCCCAACACCCAGCACAGCACTCAACACGTGCTCGATCAGTGTGCATTGGATGAATGCTGTTGACCGGGAACTACTGTGTATTTACTTGGTGGTGCAGGGATAGAAGCTGTACTCCCCAAGGTGTGGAGGTAGCGGTGGTAGTTGATAGTAGAACTGGTTGGCAGAGGATGAGCAAGAGCTGGGGACGGAATCATCAGAATTGTCTCCCAGCTTTTGTTTTTTTCTCTGCAGGCATGGGTTGGAATCGGAGCCTGAACCCCGACCTGACAACAACCAGCATCATGTGGTTACTAATTTTAACTGCTCTTCATTCACCTTTTGATGCCTCCCAGAAAAAAACGTCGCCAGCCTTCCCAGAAAGCCCAGCTGCTATTCCAAGAACCACCACTGGAGGGCCCCAAACACCATTATGGCTCTCCCCAGCTTACCATCACCCACACTAGACAGGTGCCCAGCAAGCCCATTGACCATAACACCGTCACTTCCTGGGTAGGCCATGGGATTCTTACTTTGACTTTTGCTCTGTTAGCCTTCGCAGAATGCTGCCTCTTCTGCCCCTTAAACCAGGGCCTCCAAAGATTCATGGGAGCAGGGACAAGAGGCAATGTGTTCTTTCTGTCATCAGCCATCTTCTCGGGGATATCTTTTCTAAGTTCAAGCTGAGGCAAGGGCTGGTTGGAGTTGGAGTCTTTCCCCCCACATTCTTCTTAAAAAGTTCAGTATAAAAGTTTCATTATTACTCGGTAGCTCAGTGAAGAAGCCAGATAAATGGCCGAATGAATAAAAAATGAGATTGTTCCCCAAGCGTCACTTGAGAGGTAAACTATTTAGCTAGGTACTATATTTATAGTTTAAGAGAGTGAACCTGGAAAAAACCCCACAGAAATGGCATGTCGTATTTTGACAGTTTCAAGGCCCTAGGAAGAGAATATAGCTACTGTCAGGAAAGTGGTATAGCCAGAGGGCCAGACAAAAGCATAAACTTCACTTAAGAGTGCTTAATGAATATAGCTTGTTCAGGATTGCTTGGAAGAACCATAATACTTGCTTTGGGATTGTAGAAGAAACTGAAATGTTAGAATCCCATGGATGAGAAGAGGAATGAACACTTACTGAGGACTCGCCATGTGTCAGGTCTTATGCTAGTTGCTTTCCATACATGATCTCACTCCCTATTCTTGCACTCAGCATTCACTCTACTGGGGGCCTTCTTCGTGCCAGGCACTCTGCTAGGTGCTGGGCATCAAAGGTGAGGAAGACTGTTGGTCTCTGCCCTCAAAGTTTAAAGATAAACAAGTTGCAGCTGTATGGTGTGATAAAGCGAAGGAGGCATTGTCCCCTTTCTTACACACAAGGAAACGGAAAGCCAGAGAGATCGAATTACTTGCCCAAAGCTCATATCCCTTTCTTTTAATATCCCATTAGACAAATACTTTGTTTTGTGTCCATTACTATAGTGGGCCCCCATTTAGAATTCTGGTCCTTGGATATAGTTTCCTCCCTCAGGTTCGTTCGTACTTGGTAGCTGGCTCTCCTCACTTCTTTTTGGTTTTTGTTTTTGATCCTTAAGGTATCACCTCAGTTTGATATGACAGCAGAAAGCTGGTTCCCGGTGAACCAGAAATGTCATCATCGAAACCAGGCAAGACATGCAAGTCGAAAATCTACCGCCTCCAAGTTCCCCCATCTAACATTTGACAGTCCACTGTTTTCCTCTTGTTCAGCCACGCTTGGGATCCCCTTAAGCAGGGAATGCCCCGGTCAGTCAGAAAAGCGAACTTCCGGAAGGCCCTTAGTTCCAATGCTCAGTCCTCAAAGCTGTGGGGAAGTGTCAGCACATGCGCTTCAAAACTTACCTTATGTATTAATTGCCCCTGATATCCAGACCCCAGAGTCATCGTTTGTGAAGGAGGGGCCCATTCCCCCAGGTCAGAGGGAAAGTAGCCTTCCGAGCTGCTCCTTCCACGCTAGTACTCCCAAGAGCCCAGAGCCTGGGCCTGTTCTAGTTGAAGACACTCCCGAGGAGAAGTATGGGATCAAGGTCACATGGAGGAAACGACGCCACTTGTTTACTTACCTCAGGGAGAGAGGGAAGCTGAACAAAAACCAGTTCCTTGTGAAAAACTCACTGGATTTCTCCGACACCAACAGTCTCAAGAAATTTTCATAAAGTTGCTAAAGTACTTTTCTGGTTCACAGGAGAGTACATCAGGAGAATAAAATGGAAATAGTACCAAGAACCTCAATAGAAAAAAAGATGTTTAGAACCTTGGAGTCGTAAGGGAATTCAGTTCCCAGATTTGCTTTTTAAGATGTCTTTTCCTAAAAAGTTTTTAGTGTCATAAACAGTTCATATTTTTCTTAACATTAACTGTCTAAAATTTTAAAGTATCTTGTAGTAACTATTTAAAATGTATGTAAATAAATGGTTGCAGAAAGGTTTTAGAGAACCCTGCTTCTGATTACCGATCATGCAGCAATACTGCCTTCTCCACAAAGTCTTTCTTCGTTGTTTTTTTAAAACTACTAATTAATCCTCTAATCACTTCGTCCAAACTAATTCATTCCACACTTTTGAGTACCAACTCTGTGTCAGGCTCAGCAGCAGCTTCCTTTATGACATGATGGACAGGAAAAATAAAAGCAAACTCTGTGACTTCGTAGCTGAGCTGCCACCTCTACAACCTGGTTCATCTGCTAAAAGGCCAAGGTGAGGAAAGGCAGCAAGCCCTGTTTCACTGAATACAGTGGGGTTAGGGGCAATAAAGGGGACATAGAGAAGTTACTTAGGTTTGCTGTGTTTTGGTTTTCTATTTCCATTCAAAGAAGTCTGTAAATGCCAAATAGGGTGGGAAAATGATTTCTTGAAATGTATGTAATTAAATATGGGAACTTTTCAGAGAAGACTACTTGCTGTAACTAGAGCAGGACTGCCCAGGCAAAAACTGTCTCCTTTGCCCTTTCACCAATACAGATAGCATCTCTTTCAACTGTATCCGTTCAGTTTTAAGAACCTACTCTGTGTCTGGTCTAGCCAGAGCTAAACAAGCAGGGATTATTCTGTTTATTTCATAGATGGGAATCTGAAGCCCAGATAAAGGACTGTGTTTAGGGTCACACAGGGAGTGGAGGCTGACACATTGAGACGATGCTCTGCTCTCCTAGCTTGTGCCAACTTCTGTGCCTCTTAGAAAGGCAAACCCAACGTGGAAACAGCTGACCTCCGAATGCTATAAACACAACATGCGATAACTTTTGCCAGGATGTTTTGTAGGGGTTACAATGATATGTGTAAATTGGTGGTGAGAAAGGAAGTGGAGACAAGATTTATTGGAAACGAGAGTATATATTTAGATGGCAAATCTCATGGGATATGGATGTTTGAAGATCTACCATAGGCCCGTAGAGAGAGGTAAATGGGAAAGGTTCTTAAAGTCTGTAGAATTGGTCTAGCAATGCTCTAAAAAGCTTGGGCTAACAATAAAAAAATTAAAAAAAATAAAATAAAATAAAATAAAAATAAAAAGCTTGGGCTGGAGTAGGGGAGGCTGAAGGAGTTTTGTGCAGTTGGAATGCGAGACTAGATAACTATGAAAGATGCATTTAACGGCGAATGACTGCTGGAGAGGGTACAGGGTGCTTCCCGGAAGGCTCTGGTGTCGGGAGGGGCCGGATTGTGAGGGAGCCGGCAGAGGTCTGTGAGTGGGTCCTAACATTACAGACCTCTGGAAAGCACTCTAGGTGGTCTCTGGGTACAAATGTTGGGGACGCGGGGGAGGCCACTCCGTGGGTGGCGGTCAGGGGGATGGGCCGTTCCTCCGACGAACTGACTTCCCCGCCGCTGGGAGCCAACGCAGCTGTAGCGAACACATCCCTCCGTCCTCCGCCCCCCCCCCAGCGGCTCCATCCCATCCCCGAGACGCGCTCCAGGGACCCAGCCCTACCTAACGCGTCACCGGAGTTCGGGCGCAGGCGCCTTTAACTCCTGGCGCCTCCGCCCCCTAGAAACCCTCCCGCATCGCCGGGCAGCAGCAATAGCCAATGAGAGACGAGCGACGGGCACGAGGGCCAATAGGCGGTGGCAACAGTGCAGGGTGCGGTTGCTAGGGGGTGGGGCCCGGCCGCCTGCCAGACTTGCCACCCTAGCAGCAGCGCCGGGGGTTCTAAACTTGGTTGCCACTTCCTGAGCCGCGGGGATGGAGGCGTCGCGCTGCCGGCTGGGACCCCGCAGGGACAGGTCCGAGAGGGGTGGTGGCTGGTCTCGTCTCGAGCGGGGCGGAAGGACGGAGAGAGACCGTGGCGGTCCTCTGGGAGCTTTGAAGAGAGGGCGGTGGGCTCGGTCGGGTCGGGAGGGACGGATTTGGCGGCAGGAGGCGAGTCTTCTGTCCCCCACTCCGCGGTGGAGGATCCCCTTTTTACCGGTGAGCGGAAGGAGGCAGCGGCTCTGCAGCCTTCACCGAGAGCAAGGACTTTGTGTTCAGGTCCTTGCTTGGGAAACTCTTGGGGTTTTCGTTACGAGCTCGTCTTGCTCTCTGTGGGCCTCGCTTACTCAAAATGCGTTAGCCCTGCTCCTCACGCACCGCCCAACAGTGTCATAACTGAGGTGGATGAAGTCTTTCCCGGGGGTGTCGAAGCGTAAGTTTCGGGGTGATATTTAATCATTTGCTCTAATGCCATTGCTTTTGGCAGGCGGTGCTGAATTTTGGAACGGAGTCCGAGGGCCAAAGTGCAAAACTAATCTTTTACTTCTATCTGCTTTATAGTAATTCTCTCTATTTAGGATTGTTCGTCTTATTTGCAATGTACCATACCCCTTGTTTGCGCTCCTCTTTCCTGCCTCCGCCAGAGGGAGAGCCTGGGAAATAAAACAATCCGAAATCTCAGTCTGTCAATTTCTTGTTAGCTAGGTTAATGAAAAGTTAAGGGGGAGCGGCATGAAATCATTGACTTCAAACTTTGGCACTGTCTGAGGATTGAAATCATACACGCCAGCAGTATTCCCCGCTTTTTATTCCATTACCATGGCAAATAAAGATGTAGCCTGTAAGGATTTAGTCTATTTAGATGAGTAGATATTTAAACAATTCTTTTTTTTTTTTTTTAATTTATTTATTTGACAGAGAGAGAGAGAGCGAGAGAGGGAACACAAGCAGGGGGAGTGGGAGAGGGAGAAGCAGGCTTCCCGCTGAGCAGGGAGCCCGATGCGGGCCTCGATCCCAGGATCCTGGGATCATGACCCGAGCCGAAGGCAGACGCTTAACGACTGAGCCACCCAGGCGCCCTAAACAATTCTAAACCATTTAAAAACGTCACAAGGAGGTGTTGGGCATGGATAACACCTATTTTCCCCTTTCGTCAGATTTTATTTACGTGATAGCTGCGATCTGAGAGATTTGTTCATTGCACTTTCTTTTTTTCGAGTTGAGAGAAAAATAACCCACGTTTACCAGTATAACTATGGAAGTGCTAGGAGGACGTAAAGTTAAAATTCCGCGTCTTTGTTGAATTCAGATGGTATATGTTCATTGTGGGCATTCAATAAATTAATTTACAGCAATAAATTTCTTGGGTACCAGATGTTGGATATATGACTCATGGTTTTGGGGGAAGGGGGATTGACTTTGAAACTGAGACCAGGAGGCAAAGTGGTTTTTAATTTATTGGACCTAAAGTTTAAAGGGATAATTTTAAAGTTTTCCCCTCTTTTTCTTCCCAAAGAAAACTGCCCTTTAATTTAAAAACTGACATCAAAGGTGTGAGTCACCAAATGTTTCTCCTGCCCTAGGTAATATTAAGTGCAGTTTCTATCACTGTTTAACTCAGTTGTTGCTGAGAAGGAGTGGAATGTCTCCTATTTTGGCTTCAGGTTGTATGCTTAATGTTTTTGATGAAATACATTGATAGAGTTTTTGGTATTAATACCTTTCGATGTGAAGTATAACATCTGACTTTTAAGTTTCCTGTGATTTTTTTTTTCCTTTGAATTTTACCATGTTTCCTTTGACTGTTTACCATGAGGCAGATTTCTTTTCAATGAAGTGGAAAAATTACTAACAAACTTCAAATATTTTTCCTATTTCTGAAATATCTAGTGAAAATTGGAATTTGAAACATCACTCTCAGGACCTTTGTGGAAGCTAGGTATTTTATATTACAGCTTCCCGACCTTGAGCTTTCTCTGGCCTTTTGTCCCTGATGGAGTCGAAGGTATGGTGAGAGATTTCTCGGTGTGATGTGACCGTGTGACCCAGTTGACTAAGGAAGTCCTAGTCTGTGGTTTATGTATGTTTTCTCTTTAGAAATATGAGCAGTTTTAGTAGCTGGAGGTTATGTATTGTCCAGACTTGTTATCGTCTCTGACGTTCTCTCTTTTTTGAAGATTTATTTATTTTAGAGTGTGTGTGTGCATGTGAGCGCGACAGAGCAGGGGGAGGGGCAGAGGGAGAGAATCCTGAAGCAGACTCCCTGCTGACCTGGATCCCCAGGACCCTGACAACATGATCTGAGCCAAAACCAAGGGTCAGCCACTTAACCTTCTGCACCATCCAGGTGTCCCTTTTTCTTTTTTGAATGTTTCATCAGATCAACTAATTGTGGGCAAATAGAGACTTACCTCGTGCTTAAATATACTCAGAGTAACTAATCCATGACTGCACTATGTTTGGCAGATATTGAAAGCTCCTAATAACATCAAACATGCAGGTATTTTTCCAAATGTGAAAGCTACATGCAGACCTGGAAAGGAGAGGATAATCCTCTGCAGTAAACTTTCTTCTTTCTGACAGACTCAGACATTTTTTGGAATAGTTTTTATTTCTGACTTTGCTTGTTCTTTCCTATGGAAACTCTGCCGTTTTCCCTGCATCTGTGCCCATTGAAAGAAAATGCTAACATTTGTTCTTACTAAGGGGAAAAGTATGCTTGAATTACTCAGAGGCAGAGTTGAAGTTGCTTTGCTTCTCCGTTTTTGAGGATTTTAGGACTAGAAGGGGCCTTGATAATTCCCTTCATTCTCCTGTTTGAGAATAGTAGAAATGGCTTCTTTCAAACTAGAATTTCCTATGCTCTGCTTGTGCTTTATTTGCTTTACTTCCTCCGAATCAGTTCACTAGAAATAAACTCTTTGTTCTACTAAATTTATTCTGCCTCATCAGACGTCCTTACTGTCAGTAATAATGAAGCCTGCAAAATTTTCCTGGCCCAGTTAAGGCTTAGATCTACGTATGCCTGAGAGACTACGCCCTGTCCACATGCTGATCGATGTGCTGCCTTTATTTACCCACTTTAATACCTGCCATGAGGGCTTGATAATGAGGGTTGCCATCTCTGTCTCTCTGCCCTAGAACTTCTGGGAAAACATGAATGATGAGTACTGTGTCATGTGAGTCACAGAACCCCTGGAAGACCACGGTTCTGAAGAGGATTATAGTAATACTTTTATTGTTTATAAGATGGCATTTGCTGTTTGACCACATGGCATTGTGGGAGGTGCTGGAAACTTCCACTGGGTTCCTGAGTTCTAGTTCCAGCTTTTTCACTCTCTGGCAGTGTGATCTTGAGCAGCTCATCTACTTTTCTGGCTTCAGTTTTCTCCTCTGGAAAATGAGGGCTTCTTTGGATTCCCTCAGTGATTTATAACGAATTAATAAAATGACATATATATTTTTTAATAGCATATGGCTCAAATTTCAAAAGATACAAAATGATATTCAGTGAAAAGTATGTCTTACTGTCTCCATGTCACCTTGTTCATTCATTGGTGGACATCTTAGGGGACCTTCCAGAGATATTGTGTTAAATCTATAAATATTCCTTTCCCACTCCTAAAATTTGATGATTTTGAGTTTTAGGGTAAAATATAATACTCTAAACCCTACTATCTACTTTCATCATTGACAAGAGGTGTTTTTAGAATATGAACTATATAGTCCTGCAAGTTTTTTTTTTCCTGTGGTAATTAAAGTATAGAAAATAGGACCATAAGTAGTATTTTTCAGACAGGCTTCTAGAAGAATAAATCTTGCTATTCAGCTTTTCAGGAAAAAACTTCAGCATATAGTTTGCCTTTGATTTTAGGTTTTAGAATGCAATCAATTTAATAGAGGATTGACTTGTTTCCCTATTGAAACATAGTGTAATTTTGTTATGGCAATGCCATATGAGCTAGAGATAAAGTAGGAGTTTTTTTTTGGCTGAGTAAAGGTCTTAAGCTGTGTTATTTTAAAAGGGAAGATCTGTCAAAATAAAATAATCAGTAATAAGGCTTACATTTGGGTATCCTTTGCTGCCTTCATAGTGTGTCACTCATTTGATCTCTTTTGAGCTTCATAGCTCTGAAGAAAACAGGGCTGGTGTTGTGGTCTTCATCTTATAGGTGGGGAAGTTAAAAATGAGAAAGGATGTGATATACCTAAGGTCACATGACAAGTAAATGATGCAGTCAAAAGTAAAATTCAGAAGTAAAATCCAGGCTTTTGACTTCTAGTCCCTCTTCCACATACCCCCCCCCCCACCATGTATTATCAAAATATCTATTCCAAGTATTCTGGATGCCATTTTTACAAATAAATGATAACAATGGATACTGATTACATTCTAACTATTTTTAGGATGAGCAGTTGAAGAAATCAGACATTTTAGCGAAGTATTAATTTCATCCAATGGAAAGGGAGTAGAAAATGTCTTTGGTATCGTTAGACAAACAAATGCACTTTCATCTTTATCCAAGAAATAGAAGGGGAATAAGAAACATTCCTGAGTAACATCCCTTTTTAAATCTAGAAAGAAGAAATTAGTTCTTTGACTTCTGAATCAAATTATACATTTAAAATAACCTTTCTGTTTGGTTCATTCAAAAGAATGTTTTTACTTTTACTCTGTGAAACATGCAAAATGAAGAGGGGTTCACTCTAAAGTAATTTTTCTTGCTGCATCATTTGGGGCCAAATGAATGATTAAATCAGTTACCAACTTTTCCTTCTCATTGCCTCTCTCCCCCCAAACAATTCTCCCTTCTTTCTGAAGAAAAGAAATGGGCCCACTAAATGGGCCTCTTAGGAAATGGATTTTCATTCCCTAGCTTCAATTACGTTTGTTCCAGATTGTGGCAGTCATTCAAGTAGGAGACGGCTGAGCCTAGAATACTAACATTTGTCCTCAGATGAGGAAGGATAGGTTTCAAAGGAGTCTTTTCTGGCAGTTCTAATTTGATCTTCATGTGCCTTTTCCCAGAAGCAGTGTTTTGTTCTAGCCAGAGGTGTTCTTGGTGGCTCAGTATATGTAAAAACACAGCCTTCCTGTAATGACATTTGGGATTGGGACAAGGTGAATCTATTTGTCAATTGACTTAGAGAAAATTACTTTATTAATAGCTATTGCCCCACCTACCTGACACCAGAATCGGTTCAGACAGTGAAATCAGACTATATACAACTAATCAACTCCTCCCATGGGTTTCTTCAGAATCCACTCACTGGCTTAGAAATTCTGCTACCTAAAAATACCAAATGAACTGGGATTCTGACTGAAAAGATACTCAGCAGACTTATTGAAATAGCATAGTGTGAAATTCCAGAGTGTGCTGACCATTGGAGTACATGTGGTTAATGGTGCAGTTTAGCATGCTGAGTTGTTCCACTTTTTGGCTATTTTGAATAATGCTGCTATGAACATTAGTGTCCAAGTCTTTGTGTGCACATATATTTTCATTTCTTTTGCATATATACCTAAGTGGAGTTGTTGGGTCATATGGTAACTCTATGTTTTACAACTTGAGGAAATAGCAGACTTGTTTTCCAAAACGGCTGCAACATTTTACATTCCCCGCAGCAGAGGTGTTGGGGTTCGTTTCTCTACATCCTCGCCATCACTTGTTATTGTCTATCTTCTTGATTATAGTCCTCCTCATGGATGTGAAATAGCATCTCATTGTGCTTTTGATTTGCATTCCTTTAATGATGATTAATTGAGCTTTTTTACGTGCTTATCGATCATTCCTATATTTTTAGAGAAATATCTGTTCATTTACTCTGCCTGTTTTTAAATTGGGTTGTCTTTTTATTACTTAGTTGTAAGAGTTCTTTATAGGTATTCTGGATACAATTTCCTATCAGATAAATGATTTATAGATATTATCTCTGTCAGTGGATTGCCTTTTCACTTTCTTGATGGTGTCTTTTGAAGTGCAAATGTATTTTATTTTGATATAGTCCAATTTATTAATTTTTCTTTTTATCTCTTTTGTTTTTGGTGTTGTACCTAAGCAATCACTGCCTAGTCCAAGTTCACAAAATTTAGTCGGATGTGTTCTTCTAAGGTTTTTAAAGTTTTAGCTCTTATATTTAGGCCTTTGATTCATTTGGTGTATGCTGTGAGGTAGGGGTCCAAATTCATCCTTTTTGCATGTGGATATCCAGAACCATTTGTTGATAAAACTATTTTGAACCTGTTTTTAAAACTGAAGTGTCATAGACTACTTTCCAACTTAGTACCTCTAGATCTACCTTATTCTTTTTAATGACCACAAAGTATTATTTTCATAAATGTATCTTATTAATTGCTCACCTGTTGACAGACATTAATATTATCTTGGGGGGGTTCTATTGAAAACAATGAAAAAAAGCATCCTCGTTACATGTATCTTTATATATTTGGCCTAATATTTTGTAAACTTTGTATGTTTGGGGATGTGGTGTTTAATTTTAGTAGAGGCTGCTAAATTTCCCTCCAAAAAGGTTATAAACTTTTTCTTCAGCAGACTGTGAATGCCCATTTTTAAAGTGGAGCAATTAGCATTCATTCTTGTTGCTCAATCCATTATATGTACAGATTGAGTACATAGTAGGCACTTAGTAAATATTTACAGGTGATAAAGATGAGGGCAAAATTGAGGGGCTCCCTGCAATTTGGATTAGAGTCACTTTAAGCTGGTCATTGAGACAAAGAATATAAAGCCAACTAATGCAAAATTCAGCAGCTAAAAGAAAATTGACATATGAAAGTAGGAACAAAGGTAGCCAAGGTTATGTAGGTGATATTCTTATGTTCTTTACAGATTAAATAAAGCATATTGTTTGTGGAGTCCAAGATGTTTACTGGCAATTATGATAAAGGATTGCCACAAAAACTGTTCCAGAAGTATATAACAAAAGAAATTTTGATTGACAGGTATAAGAGTTGTAGTTAGCAAAATATAATTGAATGTATGATGGGAAGATTACCACCTTGGAAGTGCTAAGATTAATCACTGTTGTCTCTCAAATGTGGTTTGATAAGAGAATTATCAGTACAGTAAGTTCAAATTTAAGAATGTATTTGAAAATCACTGCTTCCAGCTTTTCTGATATGGAGTAATGATCTGAAACTGACTAATCTTGGCCAACAGAACTGAAGGTCAGCTGTGTGACAGAAATGACACTATAGTATAATGTGAAACATTGTCCCGCTTAAGCTCATAGCTGACAGAGGAAATAAAGCAGAAAAGCAAAGAACAGCAGAAGTCTCTATCATCTCTGGTAATGCATATGCCAATAGGGTAGGTACTGTTTTATTAACTGTGAAAGGTACATCCACAGTTTTAAATTAAAAATAAAGTTGTTTTTTCTTTAAAAAATGATTTTCGGTTTACAGTAACTTTTGTTCAAATTATTTCTCATGGTTAGGCAGTGATCTTTTATCAGTTTCTTTATTATTTTCCATAGCCATACAACTATAAAATGGGAACAGTAATATCTAATTTTTACCTACTTTGGAAAGTCCAAAAGTAAGAGATGATGAATTAAAATATTTCTTTAAGGCATAAGTCAAAGGACTTTTTTTTCCATCTAACTTTAAAATTCATTTGTTTATCAAACATTTGTTTCACATCTTCCATGTTGTAGGCATCACGTGCCATGAGCAATGCTGAGTAATGTTAGAAAGTACTGATGTTCGTTAAGTTTCTTTTGTAATTTTGCTTTTCTTTTGAGTGTTAGAGGTTTGTCTCAAGAGTCATAAAAGAAATGACTATCATGTCGCTTAGCTTAGCAGAGGCACTGTTTTGGCAACTGCTCTGTGGTGCTGAAAGCAAGAGAAGCCCCAGAGAAGCTTAGACGCATAGAGTGTATCTCCCGACACCACAGCTCCAGCAGAAGCGCCCCATACGAGACACTGACGCGGATACATTTTGCTTCATTACCCACAGGCTTGCACTTGAATCAAAAGTACGCACATACTCCTTCATAGATCCCTCCTAAAAGTGTCAACTGTCTTCCTAAAACTGAGCAAATTGCTCCTGTGGGTGTTCTGGGGGTTCATGTTGCTAACCGGGATAATGGCATCAGTTTTGATTTCTAGTTGAAAAATAACCAACAGAAATTCTCAGGGTTGTGAATTCAAGACCCACATTAGGCATAGAGCTTACTTAAAGAAAAAAAAAAAATTTAGGGCTGCCTGGCTGGCCCAGTTGGTAGAGCATGTGACTCTTGGTCTTGGCCTTACCCACATTGGGTAAGAGATTACTTAAAAAATGAAAATAAAAGGGGCGCCTGGGTGCCTCAGTCAGTTGGGTGTCTGTCTTTGGCTCAGATCATGATCTCAGGGTCCTGGGATCAAGCCCTGCATCTGGCTCCCTGCTTGGTGGGGACTCTGCTTCTTCCTCTGCCCCTCCCCCTTGCTTGTGCTTGCCCACTCTCTCTCTCTTTCTTTCTCAAATAAATAAAATCTTTTTAAGAATTCTAAAAAATAAAATAAATAAACAACAAAATCGACAGTCTTTTTTTTCTCATTTTAAAATGCAGCCATTTAAGAGCTTTCAAGTGCTTGCGTCGGCAGCACATGTACTAAGCCTTCGAGCATATTTTGAGCGGGCACATGTAGTAATTAGTGGAGATCAGATAAGTGTGCTTATAACTGAGACATTGGGTTGATTAATACATAGCAGAACATTGCTGGCTCCTATATTGATTTCAACCATTTATAGTTTCAAATTGTTTTATTCTTAGTTACATTTAGTGGGCTAAAATTTTAAATGTCTTTACATGGTACTGTTATGAAAAAACTCAGCTTTTTCCTTTCTAGATGGGGGAAAACCCAGTCCTTTCCTACTGTGTGTTCCTTTCCTGCTATGTGTTTCTTCCCTGTGTCTCTCCTTAATTTCTCACACAGAACACTTCACTTCTGACATTTCTGGTCCCCACATGTGTGGGTTTTTTTCCCCACAACAAGCAATTCTCTCTGACACCACTTGGGTGTTCTACAATTCAACTCAATTCTGACACTATCTACCAAGATAGTTTTGGATCCCACAGGTTAAGGCCTTGGTCCCACAAGACTGCCCCGCCCCTGCAACCCCCATTCTTCAGACGTCATTCACAAGCCCAGTTATCACCTGTGCTTCTGACCAACTGGCTATAGACGGTAGGTTCCAAAAATCCCCTTCTTGGGTTCAATTAATTTGCTAGAGCAGCTCACAGAACTCAGGGGAACACTTAACGTTTACCAGCGTATTAAGAGATATGATAAAGGATGTGGAAGAACAGCCAGATGAAGAGATACATAGGGCAAGGCCTGGGAGGGTCCCAAGCACAGGAACTTCCGTCCCCATGGAATTGGGGTATCTCACCCTCCTGGTGTGGTTCTGTTTGCCAACCTGGAAGCTCTCCAAGCTCTCTACTTGTGGGATTTAATGGAGGCTTCATCAGATAGGCATTATCAATCATTTTCAGCCCTTCCTTTTCAAGAGAATGAGGAGTGGGGCTGAAAATTCCAAGCATCTTATCATGGTTTGATCTTTCAGGTGACCAGCCCTTCACAGGTACAGAATTCAAAAGGATTCAAACAGTACGTAATGAAAAGTAAAAATGCCTCCCTTTCCCCTACCTATTTAGTTTTCCTCCCTGAAGGCAACACTGATACCAGCTTACTGTGTATCCTTCCAAAGATCGTCTGCATTGCAGATGAAAGATATGTATATATTTTTTTCTTTCATAAATGGTGGTAAATACTCCCCAATTATCTGCACCTTGCCTTTTTTCAATTAGTAAAACGTCTTGGAAATTGTTCCAAATCAATATATTTCTATATTTTATTCATGTCAGTGCTTTTTTTTAAACAGTGGCATGCTGTTCCATTGTATGGATATGGTCTCAGTCCCTATTGATGAACATTAGAGTGTGCTATCTTGTTATTACAAACAGTGCTATAGAGTCATATAAAGTTTATAATCATATGGGGCGCCTGGGTGGCTCAGTCGGTTAAGAGACCAACTCTTGATTTCAGGTCATGCTCTCAGGGTTGTGAGATTGAGGCCTGTATGTCAGCCTCTGTGACAGCCTGCTTTGGGCTCCCCACTGGCTGTGAGGCCTGCTTAAGATTCTCTCTCACCCTCTCTCTCAAAAAAAAAAGTTTATAATCATACTGGACAGTTGGCTAAAGTTGGGAAATCATAAGTCAATAAAGAGTATAAATTTGCCTGAAGAGTTTCTCTAAGAGTGTAAGTTGCATTCATTAGTGATCAGAAATTTTATATTTCATACCAACATATTTTTAACATTTCAAAAAACTAATGTTAGAGCGGGCGCCTGGGTGGCTCAGTTGGTTAAGCGACTGCCTTCGGCTCAGGTCATGATCCTGGAGTCCCATGATCGAGTCCCGCATCGGGCATCCTGCTCAGCAGGGAGTCTGCTTCTCCCTCTGACCCTCCCCCCTCTCATGTGCTCTCTCTCTCTCATTCTCTCTTCCTCAAATAAATAAATAAGATCTTAAAAAAAAAAAACCCTAATGTTAGCGCAAATATGGGATGATTGTACACAATTGAACTTCTTATTTGTTGAGGGTAAAGATATAATGAAACCCTAGGAGCTATTGGAAGTTTAGAGTGGAGAGAGGGAAAGAGTGGGACTTGTGTTTGTTACTTTTTTTTCTTACTTCATTGACACTATTTCTGATAATTCCTTATGGAAGTTTCACTGTAAAAATCACTGCCTCCTCTTTGATGAATTATACTACCAGAGGCCGCCCATTTTATTTGTAGCTGCTTGAATGTATTGAGTGCCCATTATTATTTTATAAGTAGTAGTAGACCATTTTATTTTGACACAAAGATTTTCTTTAACATTTATTAATGTTCGTGTCATTAAATATAAGCTATTTTGAGCAGTACCTATATCTCAAACTCTTATGTAGCATATAGACAAGGTAGAGATTCAGAAAACAATACAGATTGAATGTGTGCTTTCTATGTACCTGACACTATTCTAATCATTTTCTTATTAATTTGTTCAAATCTTATATAGTCATATGAGATAATTATTATTATCTTTATGCTGTGCATGGTGGGCAGAGGTTAAATAACTTGTCTGAGAGAGAAAGTAAAGGATCTGGGATATTAAAAAGCCAGGGAATCTGGATCCAGAGGCTGTCCTTGAAACTATTCCTCTGTAAAGTTGATTGACTTTACTTTCATTCTTAGATGTTTTATGAGATCGTTATAATTATCCCCTTTGTTAGGGAAGGAAAATGTAGAGAAGTAAGATTGTTTGCCCAGAGTATGTTTATGGAAGGGAGGCCTAAAGTTAGGGTATTGATAGGCAAAGATGCCTGGGGGAAGAGGATAGATTTTATCTTCTGGACTTTGAATGGGCTTTGTATCAAATAAATAAATAAGAAACACCATTCTGCCATTCATTGCTCAACAAGTTGAGCAATCACTGGTTTGAGTATGGTTTAAGAAAGCAATTTATATGTGTAAGTAAATCGTTCTTGTCCTTTCTATTTAATCTGTCAACGTAGTGGCTTTTTTATCTTTCCACAACAAAACAATTCACAAGGAAGGGTGGGTTGTTTAAAAATAAAGTAGAATTGAGGTAGCAGGAAACAAAAATGATTATTCACTCTGCTCTGTAGAGAGGGATTGTATTATGTGACCATGTCAGCGCCAGAAGAAACTTCGCAGGAGTCATGAGCATTATGGTCTGCTTCACTTATTGAATTTCACTGGTTTTTAAATTCAATTTTAGGATTCTTGTAAATATAGTGCAGTCTTGCAGTGCTCTTTCTTTTTGATATTTTGTCATCTGACATCCCATAGAAAGGCGCAAAATTCAGAATGATGTTGTTCATTGAAAGAATTGGTCAGGAAAAAAACAGAAGGAAGCCTCAAGAAACAAAGACCAGTTACTATATTTGGGGGAAAAGAGGAATCTCTTCATTGGTGTTAGTAAAGGTCTGATATTTATTAAAGTAAATCTTTGCTGAACAACTCCAGGGAGGTGGGTAAAGTGGGGACTTGGGGGTGGATACATGTGGGGAAGGAATGCTTCCCTGTTCCCTTTTCATTGGCTTTTCTGGTCTCTGATTGATCTGCATCTTTTCAGCAATTATCAGTTCACACCCATATTCACATTTATAAATGTTTATCATGTGCATATAAAATAATGAAAATAGCTTATATGTAGTTTGTCAAAATTATTCTGATTTCTTTGTGACAAATGCTGTATATAATCTCACAGGTACACATGCCAAAATTCCTTGGCAGTGGAAAATGAAGTGAAGGATTTCACAATATGACAAAATATTATGACTCAGTGATTGGGAGTAAATGTATTAAAATTTCAGGTGCATTCACTTGAAAGGCATATGGGAAATTAAGGCTTGTCACAGGAGTTCTAGAGGAAACATTTTAAAAAGAAGTTGTATTTTGGGGTGCCTGGGTGGCTCAGTCGTTAAGCGTCTGCCTTCGGCTCAGGTCATGATCTCAGGGTCCTGGGATCGAGCCCCGCATCAGCCTCCCTGCTCCACAGGAAGCCTGCTTCTCCTCTCCCATTCTGCCTGTTTGTGTTCCCTCTCTCGCTGTGTCTCTCTCTGTCAAATAAATAAATAAATAAATCTTAAAAAAAAGGTTGTATTTTGAAAGGGTCTCTAAAAATATGGAATACAAAACATTACTTTGCATTGGTTGATGGTATAGTTGAAGGGTATGCTAAGAGGGTGAAAGGCAGTGTCTTTTCTCCTACAGAAAGTTACCTGTTTATGGAGTGTTTATATGCATCCATATTTTTTCTTAGATCTCAACTCTTTGTCCTTTCTAAAAGAAAGTTTGAGTTAGAGATGGCAGCTGTAACTAACCTATCAGTTTGTGTCAGTATCAGCTTTAGGTGTCCTAGTATTCTTGGTCCCAAATAAAATGTAAAGTATAATATCCTTTCATATAGTGATTGAGAGTATGAACTTTGGAGCTAGATTTCCTGGGTTTGGATCCTGGCTCTACCATTTACTGACTGTGGGACCACAGAACTTAGCTGTGCCTCAGTTTCCACAACTATAAAATAAAAGTTGGATTACTTCAACTAAATAACCTATACTGAACTCAGATCTCAGATCTCTCAGAGCCAGTTAAAAATCCCGGGAGAGTGTGATTACTTCCACTTATATCAGTGTTTACCCCAGTCTGTTTGTTTACCCCAGTCTGTTAGTTTATGGCCATGGAGACAGGGCTATCCAGAATAAATAAGCTGTACAGGCATGGTCCAGACATTCTGTCTTGTCAGAGATAGGGGATTATTTTGGCAAGGCAGAAGCTTAAAAACACAGTATTGATACTATCTTTTTTAAAAAAAATAATAGATTTTATTTTTTAGAGCAGTTTTAGGTTTACAGAAAAATAAATGGAAGTACAGAGAGTTCCCATATAGTCCCTCATCCACCCCCCCCCCTTTTCCACTATCATTAACATTTTGCATTAGTGGTACATTTGTTAAAATTGATGAGCCAGTATTGATATGTTGTTATTAACTAAAGTCTGTAGTTTACATTAGGATTCACTCTTTGTGGGTATATTCTGTGGGTTTTGACAAATGTATAATGGCATGTATCTATCATTACAGTATCATACAGAATAGTTTCACTGCCATAAAAATCCCCTGTGCTCTACTTATTCATTTCTTCATGGATCTTTTTGTTGTTTATTTTTTTAAATACAAGTATAATTAACATACAGTGTTTTGTTAGTTTCGGGTGTACAATATAATGATTCAACAATTTTATACATTTCTCAGTGCTCACCAAGATAAGTATACTTAACTCCCTTTATTTCACCCAACCCCCCGTCCACCTCCCCTCTGGCAACCACCAGTTGGTTCTCTGTATTTAAGAGTCTGGTTTTTTGTTTCTTTTTTTTTGGTCATTTGTTTTGATTCTTAACTTCCACATATGAGTGAAATCATATGGTATTTGTTTTTCTTGAACTGACTTCACTTAGCATTATACCCTCTAGGTCTGTTTTTACTATTTCTATAGTGTTGCCTTTTCCAGAATGTTATATGGCTGGAATCATACAGTATATACAACTTTTTTAGATTGAATTTCTTTCACTTATCAGTATATCTTTAAGGTTCCTCCATGTCTTTTGTGTGTGTGTGGCTTGATAGCTCTTTTCCTTTATCACTGAATAATATTTCATGGTATGGATGTACCACAGTTTGTTTATCCATCCACGTATTGAAGGACATCTTGGTTGCTTCCAGCTTTTGGCAATTATGAATAAAGCCGCTATAACCATAATGAAAATATTCATGTGCAAGTTTTTGTGGGGACAAAAGGTTTCAACTTTTTGGGTAAATACTAAGGAACACAACTGCTGGATCCTATGATGAGAGTAGATTTAGTTTTGTAAGAAACTGCCAAACTGTTTTCCATAGTTGCTGTGCCATTTTTTATTGTTATTGCTTCATATCTTTGCCAACATTTGGTGTTGTCAGTGTTTTGGATTTTAGCCATTCTGCTAGGAATGCAGTGGTAACTCATTGTTTTTTTCTTTTTTTAATTTGCCGTTCTGTAATGGCATGTGATGTGGAACATCTTTTCCTATGCTTATTGGCCATCTGTATATCTTCTTTGGTGAGGAGTCTGTTTAGATCATTTGCCCATTTTTTAATTGGCTGTTTTCTTATTGTTGTGGTTTTTGTTTTTGTTTTTTAAGATTTTTTATTTATTTATTTGACAGAGAGAGACACAGCGAGAGAGGGAACACAAGCAGGGGGAGTGGGAGAGGGAGAAGCAGGCTTCCCGCCGAGCAGGGAGCCCGATATGGGGCTCGATCCCAGGACCCTGGGACCATGACCTGAGCCGAAGGCAGATGCTTAACCGACTGAGCCACCCAGTTGCCTTGGCCTCTGCTTTTCTATCGTAATCTCCTAGCTGGCAGAGCTGCACATGCATTGTACTTGTTGGTCAGTGAGGTTCAATATCACCAAGTGGTGACACTTACATAGGCTTCCGAGCAAGATTCTCACATATGTATCATAGGATATAGGAAATTGTAAATTTCCTTTTTCTAATATTTCCCCCCCAGATATTAATTATTGCACAGGTAACAGAGGAACAAAAACAAAAACAAAAACAAAAAAAAGGAAAGGCTACCCCAGATTCTAATATCTGTTCTTCTTTTGCCTGCATTCTCTTTACCTGTCCATGTGGGAAGTAGTAAACTTGATTACTTTTTGAGGCTACCACAACAATTTGCCACCTTTAAAATTTATTTTTATATCTTCTTAGCTAGTTAAATAACAGACCCATGTTTTTATGTTTCTCTTATTAGTAAGAAAATGGACGTTTTGAAAGATTGTGGAAGTAACTCAGTAAATCAATAGTAGAGTAGAAAAGAGACCCTCTTCTCTCCTGTCTACTTACTATTCTGTTTTCAAATCTATTAGAATTACTGTTACTGTTACATTAGCATCCTGTCCTTGCTGTAAAATGCTGATGCTGTCTGGATGGACTATATTGCCATTATAGCCTAGGACAATCTTTTTAAGCCCTAACTTTGGTACTTGAGATGTCTTTATAAGGATACAGACAGTTCCCCAATTTATAGCTGTATTAATGTTCTGAATGTTGGTATGAATTGGTTGTTTGGCATTTAGGATGTGTTCCCATAGAAAAATCTTTGCCTTGTTCCTGATCTTAGAGGAAATGCTTTCAGTCTATCACCATTGTGTATTATGTTTGCTGTAGGCTTTTCATATATGACTTTTATTATGTGGAGGTAGTTTCCTTCTATTTCTATTCTATTAAGTGTTTTTATTTTGAAAGGATCTTGAATTTTGTCCAATGCTTTTTATACATCAATTGTTTTTGTTTTTGTTTCTTTATTTTGTTGATGTGTGCCTGTTTTTGAGAAGCAGGGTTACAGAGGGAAAGAACAGGGACTTTGGTGTCTTACATAATTGCATAAAAATTTGGCTTTGTTTTTTCTAATTTATGTGACCTTAAGCTTGGCTTAGTAAATTACTTAATCTCCTGGAGCCACCCTTTTTCATTTATAAAATAACTAAAATAATAGCAACCTTACGTGGTTCAAATGAACAGTAAGATTTATATGTATAAAGGCCTAAGGACTCTCCCTAGCAAATAGAACCTTTTCCTTTCCTTTTACCTCAATGACATGTGTTTATTATTATTGTATTTCTGTTGTTGTTAGGCTTTGAGTTCATATTAATATTATTGGTTGGGTTCATATTAATATTATAGTTTGTTTTTACTTTTATTTTAAGGAGAATTATGAGGAAACTTGTAGTAGACTTAAAAAAGAACAAGATGGTTAAATTTAAAACTATTTTAAAAGGCAAAGTTAAAATATCTGTGGTGTTAGAATACATATGGTCAAGGGATAACTAAATTATAAGAATTTATTCAGAATATGACTCCAGTATATCAAACACGCAAAGGATTTAAATTATTGAAGAGAGACTTTGGACATTAGATAATTTTTTATAACCTTAACCTTTATTTTATAAATAATTTTTTATAACCTTTATAAATAATTTTATAACCATTAAATAATTTTTTATAACCACATAAAAATGTGGACTACCAAGAGAGATAATTTCCACTTTATGTATGATCAGCACTGATCATACTGCTGGTGGAAGTATGAATTGATGTAGTTTGGGAAGTTAATTTGGCAATACAACTAGTCATACCCTTTGACCAGTCTTCTCATTCCAAAAAGGATTTAGGTCTACCTTTAATAATCATATTTCTGGGAATCTGTCTCAAAAAGAAACCTTGAAATGCAGATATAAACTTTATTTAAATTTCTTTATTTATTAATGAGGTATAATCTCTATACAGTAAAATACACATTTTAAGTGTACAGTTCAAGGACTATTTTACGTTTGTATATATCCCTATGATGCAGCTATAGAACATTTCTATCACCCAGAAAGTTTCCTTGTGCCTCTTTCAAGTTTTATCTTTCCTCTACCCTCCACCCCACAATGATAACCATTATTCTGATTTCTATCACCATAGATGCTTTTGGTGGTTCTTGAACTATTATAAGTGAAAGCATACAGTATATACTCTTTCATGCAAGTTTGTTTTCTTTTTTCTTTTTTAAGATTTTATTTATTTGAGAGAGAAAGACAGAGATAACAAGAGCCAGCAGGAGCAGGGAGGAGAGGGAGAAACAGGCTCCCGGCTGAGCAGGGATCCAGGCGTGGGGCTCAATCTCAGGACTCTGGGCTCAATCTCAGGACTCTGGGCTCATGAACTGAGCCAAAGACACACACTTAACCGACTGAGCCACCCAGGCGCCCCCATGTAAGGCTGTTTTCAGTCAGCATAATGTTTTTGAGATTTAACCATGTTGTTTATGTATATTACCAGTTCTTTTTACTGCTGAGTAATATTCCATTGAATGACTATACCACAATTTGTTTTTTTTGTTGTTGTTGTTCTTCTGGTCTTAGACATGTGATTCTAGTTTTTGGCTTTATGAACATTCTTGTACAACTCTTTTTGTGGGCATATGTGCTAATTTCTTCTGGATATAAATCTATAACACTTTTTGTTATTAAATTAGCAACAACTATGAGCGCTGCAGAGCATGAGGTTTGTGGTGTGCAGCCAGAGTGCGGAGGGCGCACGCTGCCTGCTCTGGCCTGGGGGGCGGCACGGAGGGCGGGCGCGGGAGGGGGAAGCGGGCGTGGGGCGGGGGGAGCTGCACGGTGGGCGGGCGCGTGGGGGTGGGCGTGGGGGTGGGCGCGGGGGTGGGGGGCAGGCGCGGAATGACAATCGCGAAGCTGCCTGCGGGCTCCTCTGCTCCGTGTGCATAAATTCACATACAAATATGAATGAATAACAAGAGAAAATGGTATTAGAACAGTGGGAATCAGCAATTTTGCACAGGAAGCTTTGGGAGATGTTATGATGTTGTTTACTGTAGTCTGTCTGAAGTCAGGACAAAATTGAACAAACAATGTGAGTTTGGTGCTTTGAAGAGTAAGAAAGCTGCTAGTGAGCTCTATTTTCCTCTATCAGGAGAAATAACAAATTAATGAAGCTTTTGCAGAAAATCCAGGACTTGCCAACAAATCTTGTGAAGATGGTTGGCTGATCAAGATAACACTCAGTAATCCTTCAGAACTGGATGAATTAGTGAGTGAAGAAGCATATGATAAATCCATAAAATCTACTGAGGAGTGAAAATGGAACCCCTAGATAAACTAGTATGAAATAAAAAAATAAATAAATTAGCAACAACATAAATATCCAACAATAGGGGAATAAATCAGTATAGGTAAAATATGCCACCACTAAAAATTGTGCTTATAAAAACGAAGGAAAAAGTTTACAATGTATGACTTGGAAAAAATAATGCATTATTATTATGTAGTATATTTTAATTTACTTTTTAATTTTTCTATAATGGGAGTAAATTACTTTTCTAAGAAAAAGTATACTTTTTTTTTAAAGATTTTATTTATTTATTTGACAGAGAGAGACACAGCAAGAGAGGGAACATAAGCAGGGGGAGTGGGAGAAGGAGCAGCAGACTCCCCCCTGCTGAGCAGAGAGCCGCATGCGGTGTTTGATCCCAGGACTCTGGGATCATGACCTGAGCCAAAGACAGACGCTTAAGGACTGAGCCACCCAGGCGCTCCAGAAAAAATATACTTTAAAAATCTGAGTGAGGATCATTGTACTTTAGATATTGTGAACTTTGATTATGTAGACAGTAGAGGGTAGTCAAGTTGAACTTCTTTTGTATCTTTTCTTGTCTAACTTTGCTTGTATGACTTTTATTTGCATTACAGACGTTTCCCAGTTGTAGATCAATTATGTGTATCAGGTGGAATAGTTATTCATTATGTGGTAAAAGAGTCCTTTCCCTTAGTAATTAAAAACATGCAAGTAAACAACTTTAAGTTACTTTTTTTAAGATTTATTTATTTTATTTTAGGGGGCGTGGTTAGTGAGCATGAGCAAGAGGGGCAGAGGGAGAAGGAGAGAGAATCTAGCAGACTTCATGCCCAGTGCAGAGTCCAGCGTGGGGTTTGATTTCACTTGAGATCAGGATGGTGAGATCAGAACCTGAGCCGAAGCGAAGAGTTGGCGCTTAACCAACTGCACCACCGAGGCGCCCCTTAAGTTACTTTAATATATCATTAACCTAACAGAGGTAACATCCCAAATTGGCCAGAGCATAGAGAAATAGTTTTTAACTTGCTGGTAGCAATATAAATTTATAAAGTTCTATTTTGGGGAAAAACAATTTAGAAGAATTATAGGTAAGGACTCATAATAGTATAGTTTATAACTTTTGATTTGAAAATTCCACTTTGAAGAATAAAGATACTCATTGCTGTTCTATAGTGACACAAAAGAAGAAGTTCTACGTTTAACAGAGGGAACAAGTCCATCTTACCAGTGGGGTAGGACACTTTAACAATTAAGATATGATATGTATATGAATTTTGTCAATAAAAGGAGACACAGGGGGCGCCTGGGTGGCTCAGTCGTTAAGCAACTGCCTTCGGCTCAGGTCATGGTCCCAGGGTCCTGGGATCGAGCCCCACATCGGGCTCCCTGCTCCGCGGAAGCCTGCTTCTCCCTCTCCCACTCGCCCTGCTTGTGTTCCCTCTCTCACTGTGTCTCTCTCTGTCAAATAAATAAACAAAATCTTAAAAAAAAAAAAAAAGAAAAAGGAGACACATACATAGATAAAATAATTGAAAAAAAAAGACCAAAATGAGTTTTTGGAGTGTTCACAGCAAATCTGTGCATGTGTTGAATTTATAGTGCACTTAAAAAGTCAATTTTACCATATGATATGATAACTTAAAAAATTAATGCAGACAAACTCGGTTTGAGAAAAAGAAAAAAGTATATGAAGGTACTGACAAGAATTAGAAATTGATTGTGATGTGAGAGTTTGTAGTATATTGGGATTTTTTTCTGTAAAGTTTTTTTTTAATATTTTAAAAGATCAGCTATACATGTGTATGTGTGCATTTGTATTATGTGTGTGTTTGTGTGTTAAGTCACATTGAATAATAAAGTTCTTACTCTTTCACTGTCAACAGTTTTTGAATGTTACTGTTCAAATGGACAGGAAACTGATACAAACATACCATCAGGATATTCAGGATAAGTATAATTTAGAAATGTTCAAAGCACTGTTGAAGTAGAACAGAGGAAATTATTATGGAGAAATTGAGGACTTTTTCATAGAAAAAGTGAGACTTGAACTTAGGGGTATGTGGGGTTTTTTTGTTTGTTTTAGATTTTCAGGGGCTATTTATTCAATGGCAGGTCATTTATTTCCATAGAGAAAATTCTTTTTACAATGACATTTTTAAAGAGATGCTTCATTTATCACAGAGTTACTGTGAAGCTGTACAAAGATATTTATTTATTTAGTCAATATGTATGTTTTATTTAAAAAGCATTACTCCGTAGCACTTTTATAGGCTGTGGAACAGTGATAATATGAGAGCTCAGTATAATAACTAATGCTCACCACAAGATTCCTAAGTCAAGAAGCAAAGCATAGGCTAGGCCCTTTTACTAAGGTGGGGATATACTTAAAAAAATTTTTTTTAAAGGTTTTATTTATTTGACAGAGAGAGACATAGTGAGAGAGGGACCACAGACAGGGGGAGTGGGAGAGGGAGAAGCAGGCTTCCCGTGAAGCAGGGAGCCCAATGCGGGGCTCGATCCCAGGACCCTGGGACCATGACCTGAGCCTAAGGCAGATGCTTAATGACTGAGCCACCCAGGCACCCCTTAAATTTTTCTTTTTTAATCCAGAAAATCGTTCCTCTCTCTTCATGTTTTAAAAAACAGTTTTCTTCCCTGTTCTTCAGATTGGATAATATCTACTGATATATCATATTTTTCCTGTTTCTTTGGATATGGAATAATTTTTTATTGTGTACTGAGCATTATGCATGGTACATTGTAAAGACTCTGGATTCTGTTATTTTCCCATGAAGACTGTTGATTTTTTTTTTCGGTTGGTTTGTTTAAAGGTAGATCAGTTATTTGATCTCTTTAACTGCAAACTGGGCTGGAAGACAGCAGCTGAAATCTCAGTTTGGTTTTTAGTCTTGCCAGGATTGCTTGGAGTCTGCCCCATATGTGCTTGATTCGGGGTCAACTAGATATTAGGGCCAAGTTTAGTGTGGCTGCCAGAGATAAAGATTTGGGGTTATCAGTCATGGCAATAGATAGATGACATAGGACAGGCCTGTAGATCAGCATGTAATCCTGATTACAATAATGGTCAATGGAAGAGGGCGGAAAGTAAAGGGGTGTAAGTATCGTGAAGGCTGAAACTAACTCCTTGTTCATTCCTGTATCCTTAGTGCCTACCTCAGTGCCTGGTATTTAGGGCATGCTTAATAGTTGCTGACTGAATTTAGTGAAAGGAGCAGCTAGGTAAGAGTAGAACTAAGGAGTTTTCAAGAAAACAAGAGAGGAGAGAGTTTCAGTAAGGAGCTGGTGGGTGTTTTTTGTCAAGTACTTCAGGCAAGTCAAGCAGGAATGAAAGGTAAAAACAAACTATTATTTTTGGCAATTAGAGGATGAGTTTCAGGAGAATGAGGGAATAGAGCCAGACTGCAATGAGTTGAGAAGGTAATTATAGTTGAAATAGTGACAGCAAGTGTTGATTATCTTGAAGTTACTTGATGATGATGGGAAGTGGAGATTGATTAATAGCTTTATAGATAGATAAAGTCTAGGAAGGTAGCTTTTTAAAGAATTATTATGAGCCGAGGAAAGAAGCTACTAGAGATGGAGAGGCTGAAGATAGAGGAGTAGTATTCATTGTAATTCTGGGGAAACAGGGGCCAGAATCAGTTCACCAGTATCAGAGTTCACTTTATGTAGAGGAACATCTTCCTCTGTGATAGGAAGAGAGATGGAGCATGTGTATTTTTATGAGTACAGTTGGAGAGGAGGATGAGAATTTGCTTCTCAAATTGTTACCTCACCTAAGGAAAGAACTCTGTGGCCCTTGGGCCCTCTTAGGAGAGGAGTAACAGAGTAGCTGAAACCTAATTCATATGGTATGTTTTATTCTCCAACTTACATGCTTTAAAACAATTTTTTTTAAGTTTGTTTATTTAAATAATCTCTACAACCCAATATGGGGCTTGAACTCACGACCTTGAGATCAAGGGTCACATGCACTTCCAACTGAGCCAGCAGGCACCCCTCCAACTTGCGTGCTTATTTATTGTGCATATTTTTGAGGCAAGCCTGATCTTAGATCTTTATTTCCAAATATTTATAAAAGACCTGAAGTATGTGCATGGGAACACATTGGAGTTATATTTAACATCTAATGTGTTGGAGATTTTTCTTTTTTTTTTTATGATTTTATTTATTTATTTGACAGAGAGATAGCGAGAGCAGGAACAGAAGCAGGGGGAGTGGGAGAGGGAGAAGCAGGCCTCCCATAGAGCAGGGAACCTGATGTGGGGCTTGATCCCAGGACCCTGGGATCATGACCTGAGCCAAAGGCAGATGCCTAACAACTGAGCCATCCAGGCGCCCCTGTTGGAGATTTTCCATCATTATAGTTTGCAAAAGCTTAATATATATAGTTTGCATTGGTTTAACATTATATTGACACCCATGCTGTAGTTGAAACTGGACTGAGTTATTTACTTGTTTAACTCCCTTTGTAGGTGGATTTAAAAAATAGATTTATAATTGACATACATCAAACCCCACATTTGAACTGTACATGTTGATGAGTTTTGACACATGTATACCCCTGTGAAACCATCACTACAGTCAAGATAATGAACCCCAAAAGTTTCCTTTTGCCCCTTTATAATCCATCCTTCCTTCTTACTCTCAGATACCCATTGCTTTTTGTTACTACTGATTAGTTTGTATCTTCCAGAACTTTACATAAGTGTCATCTTACAGTGTGTTCTCTTTCTTGTACTTAGCAGAATGATGTTGGTATTCATCCATTTTGTCGTGTGTATCAGTAGTTTTTTCCTGTATATGGCCAGATAGTATCCCTCATAAAATTTATCTATTCATCCGATGATGGACATTTGGGTCGTTTTCATGTTTTGGCTAATACAAATAAAGCTGCTAAAAAAAAAAATAAAGCTGCTGTGAACATCCATAGATAGTTTTGTTTTTTGTTTTTGTGGACATATGCCTTCATGATGTCTTAGGTAAATTTCGGAGTGGAGTGCTTGGATCAAATAGTTGGTATATGTTTGGCATTTTAAAGAAAGTAACTGAAAGTGGTTGCACATTTTGCATATACCTGCTGGTTGACCAGCCATGTGAGTTCAAGTTGCTCTACATCCTCACCAACACTGATGGTCAGTCTTTAATTTCTAGCCTTTCCATTGGTTATGTATTGATATTTCATTGTGGTTTTAATATGCATTTCCGTAATGACTCATCACATTGAGCGTCTTTCTTTGTACTTATTGACCATTCATATTTCTTCTTTTGTGAAATCAATGTTGAAACCTTTTGTCCAATTTTTAATTGGGTTGTCTTCTTAGTAAACTGATAAGACTAGTTTTGATTTTAAATATAAATCCTGTGTTAGATATATATTTCGCAAATATTTTCTCCTCATCTGAGGCTGGCCCTTTAAATTTCATAAGAATATCTTTTGCAGCACAAAAGCCCCAGATGAGGAGAAAATATTTTTTATTGAGGTATGATTGATATGTAACATTATATTAGTTTCAGGTGTACAGCATAATGATTCAATATTTGTACGTAAAAGTGAAATGATCACCACAGTAAGTGTAGTTGATGTTCGTAACCATATAGTTACAAAATTTGTTTTTTTCTTGTGATGAATGCTTTAAAGATCTCTCTTAGCAACTTTCCAATATGCAATACATTATTATTAACCATACATTACATCTCCATGACTTACTTATTTTATAATTTATTTATTTTATAACCCTTTGATCCCCTTCACCCATTTTGCCTAGTCCCCATCTGCCTCTGGCAACCACCAGTCTGTTCTATCTATGAGCTTGGTTTTTTTATTTTGTTTGTTTGTTTTAGATTCCACAGATAAGTGAGATAATACAATATTTGTGTTTTCTTTGATTTACTATTTGGCTATTGTAAATAATGCTGCAGTGACCATGGGGTGCATGTATCTTTTCAAGTTAAGGCTTTTCTTTTTCAGATAAATACCCAGAAATAGAATTATTGGATCATATGAAAGCTCTATTTTTAATTTTTTAAAAGATTTTTATTTATTTATTTGAGAGAGAGGGAGAGAACAAGTCAAGGGAAGGGGTAGAGAGAGCGGGAGAAGCAGACTCCCCACTGAGCAGGGAGCCTGACATGGGGTTCCATCTCAGGACCCCGGGATCATGACCCGAGCCAAAGGCAGATGCTTAACCGACTGAGCCACCCAGGCTCTATTTTTTAATTTTTTAAGGAAGCTCCATACTGTTTTCCACAGTGGCTGCACCAATTTACATTCTCACCAGCAGTGCATAGGGTTCCCTTTTCTCCACATCCTCAACAACACTTGTTATTTCTTGTCCTTTTTTTTTTTTTTAAGATTAGGCGTCTGCCTTCGGCTCAGGTTATGATCCTGGGGGTTCTGCGATAGAGCCCTGCATCGGGCTCCCTGCTCGGCGGGAAGCCTGCTTCTCCCTCTCCCACTCCCCCTGCTTGTGTTCCCTCTCTCGCTGTGTCTCCCTCTCTGTCAAATAAATAAATAAAATCTTAAAAAAAAAAAAAAACATTTTATTATTTGAGAGAGTGAGAGCGCACAAGCGGGGCAGAAGGAGAAGCAGGCTCCCCGCCGAGCAGGGAGCCTGCCGCTGGGCTTGATCCCAAGACCCTGGGGTCATGACCTGAACTGAAGGCAGCTGTTTAACCAATTGAGCCACCCAGGTGCCCCTCTTGTCTTTTTGATACTAGCCATTCTGACAGATGTGAGGTGATATCTCACTGTGGTGTTCATTTGCATTTTGCTGATGATCAGTGATATTGAGCACTTTTTCATGTACCTGTTGGCCATCTGTCCGTCTTTGGAAAAATGTGTATTCAGATCTTCTGCCTATTTTCAAATCAGATTATTGGGGGTTTTTTGCTATTGTACGAGTTCTTTATTTATTTTGGATTTTAACCCCTTATCAGCTATATGATTTGCAAATATTTCCTTCCATTCAATAGGTTACCTTTTCATTCTGTTTATTGTTTCCTTTGCTGTGCAGAAACTTTTTACCTTGATGTAGTCTCACTAAAAGTTTTTTTTTTAATGAAGTATGTGTATTTAAGTAAAAGGCATAATCAAACCTACAGTTTTTCTCCCAGAAGTGGGAGTCAAATCTTTGATTAAGTATGAATAACTGACTAGATTTAAGAATTTAAAAATTACATTGCTTTATGTAATTACTTGTCTTCAGTTACTAAACCTTTTTTCCTTCATCTGTCCTGTAATACCACCTTTTTTTTTAAAAGATTTTATTTATTTATTTGACAGAGAGAGAGGCACAGCGAGAGAGGGCACACAAGCAGGGGGAGTGGGAGAGGGAGAAGCAGGCTTCCCACCGAGCAGGGAGCCCGATGCAGGGCTCGATCCCAGGACCTTGGGACCGCGACCTGAGCCGAAGGCAGACGCTTAACGACTGAGCCACCCAGGCGCCCCTGTAATATCACCTTTTTAATAATTCCTTAGCACACATAGTACATTTGTTCCTGATAGAGTTGAACCAGATTTTCATAAATTGTTTTTATTGTAACTCCATACAGGCAGCTAATGACTAAAGATTTACAATTATGAATGCCTCTAACTAAAATAAATATGAATTGCCTTCTAAGTTGTCCCCTTTCTCAATCCACATTGGTATTTATTGCATTATTAAAATAAAGTAGGGTAAGCCTTTCCTTCTCCTTTCTTAACTAATTCCTGAGACTAAAAAGTATCATTTGTGATATTATGAAGCAATATTATAATCAGCAAAGGAAGTGCTCACTCAAGTTACTATGAGAAAAGCCACGGGGGCGCCTGGGTGGCTCAGTCGTTAAGCGTCTGCCTTCGGCTCAGGTCATGATCCCAGGCTTCTGGGATCGAGCCCCACATCGGGCTCCCTGCTCCGCGGGAAGCCTGCTTCTCCCTCTCCCACTCCCCCTGCTTGTGTTCCCTCTCTCGCTGTGTCTCTGTCAAATAAATAAAATCTTTAAAAAAAAAAAAAAAAAGAAAAGCCACGGACTGCTCACAGCCTTCAGTTCTGCAAGGCTTAGCCTGCTGCGTTTCTGGCAAGGGTGTCTCCCCAGTACCACAGAAGGAGCCTGTTTAGCCTCCTGCATCCCTGGCCAAATTGCAGCTAAGTGCTGATTACAGCATCCTGATTACCTGGCACCACGTAGAAGGCAGCAAGAAGCCTTCCCTGACTGGATAGCAGCAATGGACTTTGTGTTCGAGAAATTTATTCCTTTTTTTTTTTTTTTTTTTTTTTGCACACTGAGAGAACTTGATAGGAATGTTAAAAGTGTAGAGTGATCCTAGAATCTAGTAGGTCGTTGATACGTTATTAAATGCTTCAGACTATTTGGCAACATGGTCTGTTGGGTCCAGCTCTAGACTAGCAATTCAGTGAGTAACGTTTTAAAGTAGGCTCTAAGTGTCTCAGATTTGTCTTGGGTAAATTTCGTTATTGTTCCATACCATCTCCATTCCTTAGAAATACTGTGTGTGTAAATTAGGTGCTAGATTAAAGGGCATTTGGATTTTTAAGTGTACTCTGAAATGCGCATTACACAAAATGTCTGTTTTCTTGTTTTTTCCCTCTAGTTTCTTATTTTGAAAAAATTTTAATATGCTGAAATCTAGCAAGAAAAGTAAATTGATAACCTATGCCTTTTACCTAGAGTCACTGCTTATTAACATTTTTTATTATCTCACATTAAATAATCTTTTAAATTAGATGTACAAAAAAGTTGTAAAAATATAAGAGAATTCCTTGACCAAGTTTCCCCTAATGTTAGTATCTTACTTAACCATATAGTAAGTTACCAAAACCAGGACATTAATACTGATTCAGTACCATTAACTAATCCACAGGTCTTTTTGGAGTTTTGCCAGTTTTCCTGCTAATGTCTCTTAATAGTTTGGGATCCAAATCCAGGATCCCGTAGTCTACTTAGTTGTCATGTTTCTTTAGTCTTCTCCAACCTTCTCCAACCTAGGTAGCGTCTCAGTCTTTCTTTGCCTTTCTTGATCCTGAGGCTTTTTTAAAAATCAAAGTATAGTTGACACACAGTGTTCCATTAGTTTCAGGTGTACAATATAGTGATTCAACAACTCTGTGCTCTGCTCACCACAAGCATAGCTCCCATCTGTCACCATACAAGGCTGTTACAGTACCATTGACTACATTCCCTATGCTGTACCTTTCATCCCCGTGACTTATTCATCCCCTAACTGGGAGCCGTACCTCCCACTCCCCTTCATCCCTTTTGATCTTCACCCTTTTGAAGAGTACTGGCCATTTATTTTGTTAGCGTGTTTCTCAGTTTGGGTTCCTCTGCTGTTTGCTATGATTAAATTAAGGCTGTGCATTTTTGGCAAGAATACCACCAACATGGGGCGTCTGGCCAAGCAGGTAGCCCGATGTGGGGCTCGATCTCAGGACCCTGGTATCATGACCTGAGCCGAAGGCAGATGCTTAGCCGACTGAGCCACCCAGGTGACCCTGTGTTATATTTTCTTGCCAGAAATCTCTTAAATCTCCTCCACTCTAACCTAGAACTATTTTTTTCATCTCTCTTGATGTTTTTGAAGAATCATGAGAGTTGTCTTGCAGAATTTCCCTCCATTTGGTTTGTTTCCTCTTGAATAGATTTAAGACAAACATTGTTGGCAGGAATGTTGCATACATTATATTGTACTCTTTTCAGTACATCACATCAGGGAATACCATATGTCAGTCTGTCCCATCATAGTTGCTGTATCCCTTCATTTGGTTAAGGTGATGTCTGCCAGATTTCCTCATGGTAATATTACCTTTTCCTCTTTGTAATTAATATAATCTGTGGGGGAGATACTTGAGATTGTGTTGAATATCCTGCTTCACTCAATGGTTATAGGATCCATCAATGTTTCTTGCAAGAGTCAATTATTAATATGGTGGTTATAAAGTCATGCTATTCTACTTCTATTATTCATTCTATGTTTATTAGTTGGCATTCTGTAACAAAGATCTTTGTTATACCATTTATTTATTTAGAATTAGTATAGACTCATGTATTTTTTTTATAATAACAGCTTTATTGAAATGTAATTCATATACCATACAATACGCCCCTTTAAAGTATACACACTTCACTGGTTATTAGTATATTCACTAAAGTGTGCAGCCATCACCACAGTTAATTTTAGGACATTTTCATCACTTCAAAAAGCTATCCCATGCCCTTTAGCTATCACCCCCCAACTTTCATCCCTCCAAGACCCTAAGCAATCACTAATCTACTTTCTGCCTTTATAAATTTGCCTATTCTGGACACTTCATAAGAACGGAATCATATAGGGGCGTCTGGGTGGCTCTGTTGGTTAAGCGTCTGCCTTTGGCTCAGGTCATGGTCCCAGGGTGCTGGGATCGAGCCCTGCATCAGGCTCCTTGCTCTGCAGGAAGCCTGTTTCTCCCTCTACCCTCTGCCTGCCCCTACCCCTGCTCATTCTCTCTTTCTCTCTCTCTCCTTCTCTGTGAAATAAATAAATAAAATCTTTAAAAAGACCAGAATCATACAATATGTGTGGTCTTTTGTTGATTGGCTTCTTTCATGTAGCATAATGTTTTCCAGGTTCTCCCATGTTTCAGTACCTACTCCTTTTTATGGCTGAATAATACTTCATTATATAGATAAACCAGATTTTGTTTACTTGTTCATTAGTTGATGGACACTTGAGAGGTTTCTACTTTTGGGCTCTTGTGAATAATGATGCTATAAAAATTTGTATACAAACAACAATGTAAATGTACTCAACACTACTGAACTGTCCACTTAAAAATGGTTAAAATGTTCCATTTTATGGTACATGTCTTTACCATAATAAAAAAAAGAAGAAAAAAATTTATGGAAAGTCCATGTGATAGACTATTATATAGCCATTTAATATTATATTTCAAAAACCTATATAATAACATAAAAGATGCTTATGATATAATCTTGAGTTAAAATGGTACAAAAATCATAAATATTATTTCAAATATATAAAAATGTATAGAAATACTTGTAAAGGTGTTTGTTTCCTTGTTAGCAGGGATTATATCTCAAGATGGTAGGATTATAAAGAGACTTTCATTTTCTTTATAATTTTTTTCAAAATTTATAAAATGCGTATGCATTGTTTTTATAATCGATGAAGAAAAACACTAGAAAGAAAAATAATTGTACAAAAAGGGCTTGGCACCAACAATCTTCTTGTAACACAATATTATCTCAAAAATCCTTTCAATTAAAGAAATAATAGGGTGAATAGGTGAAGAGCATTAACAGATACAAACATCTTGTTATAAAATAAGTCACGAGGATAAAAAGTATAGCATAGAGAATATAGTCAAAAATGTTGTAATAATGTTCTATGGTGAGAGATATGGTGACTATACTTACCGTGATGAGCATTGCATTATATATGGTAAATATATATTATGCTATATGATATATATATATATGATGCACATATATATAATGGAGAGTACTTCAAGAGAATGGTGTTCTATGGGCATAAATATATGCCACCCTCGAATGTTGGATTGGTTTTTCTAAGATGTATGTTTAGGATTTTCCCTGTTTGTATCAAGTAAATAGGAAATTTTCCATGAGAAAAATGGGAGGAAATACAGTAATTCCATTTCTTTTACTCTTTAGGAATTCTTTCTGTTTTGTGTTGCTTTACTAACCGGCCTTGGTTAGGCTTGCTATTAAACAACTTCATTTGAAAGTAAGTAGAGAATATTAAAGGAAAAAAATGCAAATTTTATAAGATCATATTCCAGGTTAGACTAGAAATTCTAGTTCAGATTAATATAAGTATATAAAATATCTGTTATTTCTGCTAAATTATAATTTAAAACTAGAGCTCAAAGAAAGTATAGCTTTTGATGTATAGGAGGTATCTAAATGTTACAACTATATAGCATCTTCTTAGTGCCTCTTTTGTTCAGGTCAAAACAAAACCTGTTTATTTAAATTGTTCAGCTTGCCCAGGCTTGATGAAAGGAATTAAGTGGTGTCAAGATAGGAATTGAAGATACAGCTGGTTTCCTCACTATTAGAGGCCTTAAGAGAAATGTTTGAGGACTTTAGTTGTGTGTCAGAATTTACCATGATTGAGGAGGTTTTAGCATTGTGTGTGTGTGTGTGTGTGTGTGTGTGTGTGTGTGTGTAGGGATGGGGTGAGGGGGTGGGATAAGATGATTTCTTTTACATGCCAGGGGATTTTGCAGTTCTGGTTTAGTGTTGAGAGCAGAGTGAGGTAGAGGAAAAACAAGATTCATAGTAGCTGTTGAAAATACTAGTACATAACAGTGCATTTTATACCATGTTACCCTATATATATTAATATTCATAATTTTTTGTCTTAATCATTTTCTTTAAAAAGAAAAAGATTTATTTATTTTAGAGAGAGAGTATGGGGGGAGGGGCAAAGGGAGAGAGAGAGAGAATCTTCAAGCAGATTCCCCGCTGAGTGCAGAGCCCCACACAGGCTCACGGGCTCTCACGACCCATGAGATCTTGACCTGAGCCGAAACCAAGAGTCCAACGTTCAACCAACTGAGTCACCCAGGTGCCGCATCTTAGTTGTTTTATGTAGATTTTTTTTCAAATTTATACTAATATCCACTGAATACTAATAACGTTCTAGCACTATATTCATAAAGTTAAGATTTTAAAATACGTGAATTAGGGTTAAAAACACTAAGGAAAACAGGAACATATCTAGGAGAAATGTTAGGGGCCCATGAAATCAAGGCCTGTGTATATCATATATGACATTTTTATTTGTTTATTTGTCCCTCTTTTTTTTTTTTTTTTTTTAAAGTAGGTTCCATACCCAGAGCAGAACCCAATACAGGACTGAAACTCACGACCCTGAGATCAACACCTGAGCTTAGGGGCGCCTGGGTGCCTCAACTGGTTAAGCATCTGCCTTTGGCTCAGGTCATGATCTCCAGGTCCTGGGATTGAGCCCCACATTGGGCTCTCGGCTCAGTGGGGAATCTGCCTCTCCCCCCACCAACTCGTGCTCTCTCTCTCAAATGAATAAATAAAATCTTTTTTAAAAAATATTTTATTTATTTATTTGACAGAGAGAGACACAGCAAGAGAGGGAACACAAGCAGGGGGAGTGGGAGAGGGAGAAGCAGGCTTCCCACGGAGCAGGGAGCCCGATGTGGGGCTCGATCCCAGGATCCTGGGATCATGACCTGAGCCCAAGGCAGACGCTTAACGACTGAGCCACCTAGGCGCCCCCATTTGTCCCTCTTTTGAACTGGGAAAAGGAGATGACTTATTTTGAATACCCACCTTTTTTTTTTTTAAGCATATGGTTTATAAGGAAATTAATAAAGGGGAACTGTCAGAGAACCAGAATGTCATCTGTATATCTAAGGGATTATTAAATGTGCTTACAGGTTAGTAGGCAGGAGGAGCCTTGGAGATAGTATGTAAATTCCAAGTTGCTATGCATTGTTAAAATGCATAACACCTTCTCAAATACGTGAAGGTAGTGGCAAACCATTAAGCCGTGGATAGATGCTTTGGTATTTTTACCTCAAATGCAGGAAAAGCCATGCTTCCTTTTGTAGCCATGGAATTTGTCTTCTTAAATAGGACCTTGTATTTATAGTTTTTCTGACAGAAGGTTCCCAGTAAAAATTTATAATACAATAATAATAATAATTGAGAACCATTTCTGCCTTGTTTCATACTCTACTCTTTCCAAGAACGCTGAGTCACAAAATAAAATCTTAAATTAGAAAATTTTCAAAAATAGAAACAGCTTCTGAGAGAGTTTTTGAAAAGTTCAAAAGGATTTGGAGACAGTAATTTGATTCCATTTTTGTCGTTGTTTTCTTCCACCAAACAAATCTGTCTCCTAGTGGTGTTAAGTCTTGTCTGTTCATCCATACTTAGAGTGTCCTTGCATGACTGGCACCATGTTTTATTAATGGCAAACTTGAAAAGTAAGTTAAATGACTTGCCTAGATCTTAAGGAAATCAGTGGGCTGTAGTAAGATACCATACACAGGGGCGCCTGGGTGGCTCAGTCGCTAGGCGTCTGCCTTCGGCTCGGGTCATGATCCCAGGGTCCTGGGATCGAGCCCCGCATCAGGCTCCCTGCTCCGCGGGAAGCCTTCTTCTCCCTCTCCCACTCCCCCTGCTTGTGTTCCCTCTCTCACTGTGTCTCTCTCTGTCAAATAAATAAATAAAATCTTAAAAAAAAAAAAGATACTATACACAGTTGTGGGGGTGGGGGAGATTTTTACCCTGCCCATCTTGGTTCTTTTGACTGGTCTAATAATTAAATTGACACAAGACATTAACAGGAGAAAAAGAATTTTAATTTTGCATGTATGGAGGTCTTGTAGATATGGGCCTAAGAAATAACCAAAGCAGGTGGTTTATATACCTTTTAGAAAAAGAAACAATAAATTTGTGAAGAACTGACAAGACAAAGAAACTTAGTCCTGGGTACTAATTAGTGAAGAAATTAAGCAGAGTTTGTGTACACTGACTTCTAGGCTTTGAATTCTGTCTCTGGTGATAAGGATGTTTCTTTACCTCCTGGTACAGGGAGGGCACCTTTCACATGGGAAATTTATTTCCTGCTTTCAGGGGGACAAAGAGGAGTGTCAGAATGTGCCTGCATTGGCTGTTTCTCGAGTAAACTTTACTTGAGAATTATCAGTGTGCCACTTTGACATATCTGGGAGCAGCCTGCCCTGAGCCCCTTTATAGTCTCATTCTCTCTTTCCTAGAACTATCTCCAAAAAAGAAGACAAGTGTATTTGAATTTTAGGTGGAATTTAGACTCTGGAAAGAGAAGTGGATTACGGTCTGTTTCTGCTGTTTAACCTTATGCGTGGACCTCCAAGTCTGTTTGTCCAGCTTCAAAGTGTGAAAAATAATAGTACCTAATTCAGAGTGTTGTTTTGAGGAATTAATAAAATAATGCATGTAAGGTACTTCACTGTGCCTGGCCTATAGTAAGTACTCAACATACGGTTTAAAAAAAAAAAAAATCCCTGCATGCGCGTGAGGGTCTGTGTTCTACATCTTTTTTTTTTTTTTTTTAAGATTTATTTATTTATTTGAGGGGGGTAGGGCAGGGGGATAGGGAGAGAGAGAATCTTGAGCAGGCTCCATGCCCATGTGGGGCTTGATCTCACAAACCTGAGATCACGACCTGAGCCGAAATCAGGAGTCAGACTCTTAACTGACTGAGCCACTCTCGTGCCATACTACATCATTTTCTACTCTTTGGGTATTTCAGTCTCCTGAGGTCCTCTGTGGAATAAGTGTGGCATTAAGGATGGCAAGTCCTCCTGCAGATGTGGGTAACATCTAGACACGGATGCTTTCCATTGGTTCCAAACAGCCCAAAGGAGTAGGTACATGGAAAAGATGAAATTGATATAGTTGTAACAGAATTTTCTCTTTACATGCTTTTTTCTTTTTCGTTTTTTTTTTTTTTTTTTTTTAAATAGTGCCTTTGAAGATGAGACCATGAAGCTTCGACAGCTGAAGCTTGATAATCAGGTGAGTAGATCAGGAGTCTCCCTCCTGTTTTGAAGTAAGTGGACAGCTATACTGACCATGATGCTGATGGTCTTGACTGTGATGTCTCGGCAGGGTCCTGGAAAAAAGGCAGGAAAGCAGAAGACTTTGATTTTACTAAGCAGTGTCTGGAGGTAGTATTTGCTGAACCAAGGCCCTGGGCTCTGCAAGACCAAAGTGCTTCCAGGAGCACAGCCATAAAACTGGCCTTGGATTTCTAATCACTGAAAATTCCTTGGCACCTTTCCTAAGAATTAGAAGAATGTTAACATTGTATTTCTATGTAGTAATTTGGTCCTGCTGCCTTACATACCTCCCTGCACTGTAATTTCATTTAAGTACAAGATTTTTTTCTTATTCTAAAATGCAGATCTGAACATGCTGCTGGGCTGTTTAAAGCCTCAACTGCTTATAGCACAATTTTCTTCACAACACTGGGTCCTAATTTTCAGCTACATATTTTTTTTTTTTTTTTTTTTTTAAAGATTTTATTTATTTATTTGAGACAGAGAGAATGAGAGAGAGAGAGCACATGAGAGGGGGGAGGGTCAGAGGGAGAAGCAGGCTCCCCGCCGAGCAGGGAGCCCGATGCGGGACTCGATCCAGGGTCTCCAGGATCATGACCTGAGCCGAAGGCAGTCGCTTAACCAACTGAGCCACCCAGGCGCCCTTCAGCTACATATTAATTCTGTTTTTCAGTGATTTGTTTTGTGTTTGTTTCCTCCACTAGGCTAAGCACCATGAGCACAGGAGCCAAGTCTACTTGTGATGACCATTATATCAGAAGTTCCTAGCATAGGGCTGGGCACATACTAATCCTTCCCTAAATATTTGAATGAAGGAAGAAATAAATGAACAGTTGTACATCGTTATTTGCTACGATCATCATTGTTAGTCAGCTTAGAACCTATACCCAACATCTATTGCTTTCTTTTCTGCAGTTTCATATGCATGTTATTTAATTCAGGACATCCTATAGCTTGAGTCTACCTATGTAGGATCATTAACAAAGTGTCTAGACTCTGTAGGTGCCTAGACATACCTCTTTAGAGACTTTAGAGAAAGTTTTGTCTTTAGACAAAACTTTAGAGAAAGTTTTGTCTAATGTTGGAATGAATAATGGGACTTCTAGTGTAATAATTTGCTTGAAAGGTGGAATCCTTAAAAACTGGGAAAGAGGTTGCTGCGTGGCATGCAGGGATGTGCAGGGCCACCCTCTGTAGGGCGAGGCCCTGGCGGGTTGGAATGCCATGCCCGCCCCGGGAAGGCTCTGGCGCTCACGCTCATGTATGGCCACCCCCGCATGGCACCTTCTAGGTCTTTCATGGCGATGTCGGTAATGGGCTGTCATTGCGTTCCACTGCCCCTCAAGTCACCAGCTGGTGGGCTCCCGCCTCCTCAACTGCGCCTGGAAGGGGAGTGTTGCCCAGTGGTCTTCAGGGATCCCTGTATGCAAGTCTTTGCCACCATAGGAGATCTCTGGCTTCTAGGTGGCTGTGATAGCCTCCATCGTCCTGCTCAGGCCCCTGGCCCGCCTCATGTGTGTGCAGAGAGGAGCAGCCGCCTTGGTGTGGCTCCAGACGCCTAGCTCCAGATGCCTAGGTGTGGCTTAAAGGTCTAAATAACAGTATCGGTGGCCACGGCCAGTCCAGAGCCGTCTGGAGCCACCTGGCTGGGCACATGACCATCACAGCTTCTCCCCATCCCCCACCCCCCCTGTGAGGGCCCCAGAGGGCTGGCCACTGTGGACAGGGACCCGTGGGCCCAGCCCTCTGGGCCCCAGCCGCCCCGGGCTCTCCCTGCGTCCAGGTGACACACACAGGACAGAGCTTGCCTGTCCGTGGGCCCCCGCGGGAATGCCCGCATAGCTGGTGTACAGAGCCCACCCTCCACGCATCTTGGCGAGTGTCGGTGAAATCTACTTACGGGCTTACGGTTCCCCAGGGTGCTTGGGCTCCAAAGGCTGGACACCCTGGCGTGGGTGACCTGTCCTGGGGGAGCCTGGCAGTAGGGCTTTTTTTTTTTTGTTTTTAAATATTTATTTATTTGACACAGAGAGAGCACAAGCAGGGGGAGCGGCAGGCAGAGGGAGAAGCAGACTCCCTGCTGAGCAGGGAGCCCGATGCGGGACTCGATCCCAGGACCCTGGGATCATGACCTGAGCTGAAGGCAGACGCTTAACCGACTGAGCCACCCAGGCGCCCAGTAGGGCTTTTTATAGATAGACTTCCTTGAAACCACTGGGGAGGTTAATATAGCAGCTGTAGGCTCCCTCCACCTGGCTTCCTTTAAAGAGACTGAGGGAGGGGCACCTGGGTGGCTCAGTCGCTTGAGCATCCAACTCTTGATTTCAGTTCAGATCATGATCTCAAGGTTGTGCGATTGAGCTCTGCTTGGAGCCAGTGCTCAGCAGACTGCTTGAGATTCTCTCTCTCCTTCTCCCTCTGCCCCTCCCCCACTGCACTCTCTCTCTCTAAAAATAAATAAATAAAATCTTTATAAAGAGACTGAGGGACATTTTAAGCAAATCTAGTTTTTCACAACCTCGCAGGAAAATGGCAACAAACTTCTAAGCAGTTATAGGTGGCTGTCTCAGCATTCTTCTCCAGATGGGCTGCCTCTAAGCAGGGAACCACCTAGCATTCTGCTCACATTATCTGTAAAGTTGTCAGGTGAAGGGTGTGAAATAAACAATCCTTTCTAACACTGGAAAAAAATAAAGGTGGCTCAGATATTTGGTAATGTTTATTCTTTTCAGTGAGAATGCTGTGTGTGATAGGTATATGGTATACATGTTGGGATTTTGTAGGCCTTTATATGGCATGGCTTTTTTAAAAATTATGTTTTTATATGGGCAATAAAAGCATATGGTAAGGATTCCAATAATACTGAAAAGGTATTTCATGGAAAGTCTCTCTTCCTCTAGTTGGCTTTTAGTTCTTTACCGGAGACTGTCACAGACTTTTTTTTTTTTTTTTTAAGATTTTATTTATTTATTTGTCAGAGAGAGAGCAAGAGAGAGAGCACAAGTGGGGGGGAGCGCCAGGCAGAGGGAGAAGCAGACTTCTGGCTGATCAGGAAGCCCCACACGGGACTGGATCCCATGACCCTGAGATCATGACGTGAGCTGAAATCAAGAGTCAGACACTTAACTGACTGAGCCACCCAGGCGCCCCCGGATTCTGTCACTGACTTCTAATGTATTCTTGCAGAAATAGTCAATGAATATAAAGATGTAAAATTTTATAGGATTTTTTTAAAATTCAAAAAAATCTTGGGACCTGACTTATAAATGAGGGTGTTAAATAGCCTGTGAGAATACTGTAAGGGCCTGAAGCACTGCCTCCGGCATAAGAAGGAGGTTGCTCAGCAGGGGGTAAGGGAATTTCCACAAATGCAAGCTGAGCATTCAAATGGCCTGAAACAAAGGCAGCGCTACAGAATGAATAAAGCATTGGGCTGGGAATCTGAAGACTCTGGTTCGGATTCTTACTCTGCCATTAATTAGCTGGGTGATTTTAGGTAAGATTCTTAAACTCTGTGGGTCCCACTATTTCATCTGTAAAGTGAGGTCAGATTGGATAACATAATAGAATGTGGGGATCTGAAAGTATGGAAGTTAGAGCTGAGATGGAGGTGCACTGAGGAAGGCTAGGTTGTTGCTCAGTCTGGGCCTCAGAGGCTGGTAGGATCTTGGTGGAAGGCTCTCAGTCCAGGGCATGCCAACCTACCCAAGACCATGCACTCCCATATCCATGACAGTGGCTTAATCTAGCAGTGATTGTCAGTGGAGGTGGGAGAGGCTAGGGAATCTTACTTTCCCCACCTCTGCCTGAAGTATACAGTGCATTAATCTCTTAGGAGTCCTGTTTTGGGAATGTCCCCATGGTTGAGAGTCATTGGTCATGAACTTTGTAGGCTGAGAAATAGTTTGCTAAAAGCAGCCAAAGTTCATAAGTCTCATGAGGATTGGTTCATACTAACCAATATCATTAGTGATGAATCTAAACCAGGGGATTAATTTACTAATTTCTAATGAACTATATACCAGAATCGGCCGATCATCACAATCCTATCAGATAAGTCTGTGGGAAGTTTACAATTAGAGAAGTGGCCTGGCGAGTTTGAAATCAGAGCAAGTGGAGTTTGTAAAATGATATTTATGATAAATATCATGTGTGATTGTATAATTAATTCATCTCTACTAAAGGGATACACCTGCCAACGAAATGAGATAGGTGAGTATCTGGCCCCGCCACTCCCTGCCTTGGATGACATTAGACACACGAGGTAACTCTTGTTTTAAGTTTTATCTTACCTTATTTCCACACAGACCATTTCCCTTAACTCTTTCTTTCATTGTCCAGGTTTCAGTAGTACTGAGTAGGTTAGTTTCTTTCATATTTGTCTTTTTTTCCCATGATAGTATAATCTTAGGATTTAATGTTTAAAAATCCTAGGTTTACAGATAATTTATACATGGCTATTTTTATCCTGTATAGATTTTTGAACAGCTTTATTGAGATCTAATTCATATACTGTAAATATACACCCAGTTAAAGTGCACAAATGATTTTTAGAGCTTGTATCGAGTGGAATCATATAATACGTGGTCATTTGTGTCTGGCTTCTCTGACTTAGGAAGAGGTTTCATCCGGGTTGTTGCCTCTATCAGTGCTTCAGACCTTTTTATTGTTGAATAACATTCCTAGTTGTGGCTACACCATATTTTGTTTATCCATTCATCAGTTGACCGACATTGGAGTTGTTTTCACTCTTTGGCTATTACTGGTAATGCTGCTTTGAATATCTGTGTACAAGTTTCTGTGCAGACATGCTTTCATTTGTCTTGGCTGATGTATCTAAGTATGGGTATCCCAAGGCATACCTAATATACCTCGGGTGGTAGGAGTGGAGTTCCTGGGTCATATGGTAACTCTCTGTTTCACATGTTAAGGAGCTGCCAGACGGTTTTCCAACATCATTGAACCATTGTACACATTCCTACCAACTCTCTCTGGGGCCTTGTTTCTCCACATCCTTGTCAACACTTACTATTATTGTCTGTCTTTGATTATAGCTTTTTTATTGGGTACAAAGTGGTATCTCACTGTAGTCTTGATTTGCATTTCCCTAATGACTAATGATGTGGAGCATTAAAATGTATTTAGTGGCTCTTTGTATGTTCTCTTTGGAGGCATGGAGAAATGGAGAAAACCGATTTTTATTATTTTTTTATTTTTATTTTATTTTATTTTTTTAAAGATTTTTTTATTTATTCATTTGACAGAGATAGATATACAGCGAGAGAGGGAACACAAGCAGGGGGAGTGGGAGAGGGGGAAGCAGGCCTCCCGCAGAGTGAGGAGCCCGATGCGGGGCTCGATCCCAGGACCCTGGGATCATGACCTGAGCCGAAGGCAGACGTTTAACAACTGAGCCACCCAGGCGCCCCAAAAACCCATTTTTAAATTGAGTTATTGTCTTTTCATTGTTAAATTGTAAGAGTTCTTTATATAGCCTAGATCCAGGTTCCTTATCAGAAATATTATTTGTAGGGGCACCTGGGTGGCTCAGTCGTTAAATGTCTGCCTTTGGCTCAGGTCATGATCCCAGGGTCCTGGGATCAAGCTCTGCATCAGGCTCCCTGCTCAGAGGGAAGTCTGTTTTCCCTCTCCCACTCCCTTTACTTGTGTTCCCTCTCTCGCTGTGTCTCTTTCTGTCAAATAAATAAAATCTTTAAAAAGAAAAAAGAAAAGAAATATTACTTGTAAATATTTTCTTCAATTGTGTGGGTTGTCTTTTTACTTTCTTGATGGTATCACTTTCAGCATAGAGTTTTGATTTATTTTTTCTTTTGTCTCTTGCACTTTTGGTGTCATATCTAAGAAACCATGCCTGCCTAAAGTTATAAAGACTTGCTCCTGTGTTTTCTTCTAAGAGTCTTACACTTCCTATGATTTGTTCTGAGTTAATTTTTATATATGGTGTGAGATGAGGTTCCAACTTCATTCTTTTGCATGTGGATATCCAGTTGTCCCAGCACCATTTATTGAAAAGATACTCTTTCTCACTGGGTATATTTTGCTTTTATTTTTACTAGTTTCATTAGGGTACTCTTTTTTCAGGGTATGTGAACAGCTTAGCTGGCTACAGGTCGTAAAGATTTTTAGACTCCAACAGTGATGTGGACGCAGATGCACATTAGGTGGAGAACATTTATGCCATCTGGTGGACAATGGATTAAAATACAAGATAGTCCTTTTGGGTCAGGTTGCCCATCTATTTGTACCTATCATTCTAAGAGAGGTCATTGGTGTGCTAAATTGATATTTTAAGAAGTGTGATTTAAAAATTTTAGCCTTATCTTCTTATGATCTCACTTTGTATGCCAGGAAGACTATTTTTAGCCAACTATTAGATCTCAGGCAGCCATTCTGATCTTGCTGGTTGTACCTTATGGTCAGCCAGTCTATCCCAGGAACGTCAAACTGTAACCAGCCCACCAGCTCTAGGGAGTCTTTGTGGAAAACTGAGAATCAGTGATGTCAGGCTCTCATTAATTTGAGGCTTGCCTGAGCTTTATTATTTTATAAAATGAAGCCCTTTGTCAGAATCCCTGCCCCTCCCCCATCTCCTTTATTTCCTCATTTATTTTGGAATTACCATTCATTTTGCTCCCAGGGAATGATAATAGGACGTCCACCACATTCTGGAGAAGATGGATTCTTTGAGTTATTGTTCAGTTTCCGAGGGAATTGTGAAATTTAAAGACTTACGTGACACTTAAAAACAGTCCTGAAAGCAACATATTTTGATTGCATTTAGGGCATCAAACCGTCACCTGCGGCTCTCTTCCTGACTTGCCCATCCTTTAACGTTGTTTATGCAGCCTCCTTGACAGCTTTTTAGGGACGGTAAACCATAAATGAAATATGAATTGACATTGTTTTGTTGAAGCTCAATTAACACCTACCTTCTCCCTCCTCCAAACTATGTGAGGATGATTAGAATGCTAAATAAGGTAACACTTTTCACCAAGATGGCAATTTGGTAGATATTTTATGATTGTGTTCTTGTTTACAAACTTGGACAATTGTGGGATATATTTAGTGCTGTAATATAGTAGCTGTAGCCCTGGAGTTCACAGCTCAAATCTACAGTTGTTTGTTTGTTGTTTTCCCTCAAGTTGTTGATCTAAATGAGTTTGACTGGTGTTGAAGTTGATAGAGAAAGGCTTCACCAGGTACATTCACAGGATCACTGTGGCTGAGAGTCTAGTCTGCCCTTTACAGGTCTAAAAACTTGGTTTTGTCAGTGAACCTAAATGTAACCAGGTCCTTTGGCACAAACTCACAACAGTCAGTTATGAAACTGGACACTAATTTATTAATTTACAATGAGAACTCCAGCTTTTCATCTCTGCTGGTCATGATTCCCTGTTCCTGGAAATATGATACCTAAGAAGTTAATTGACAATTAGAAGGCTGATTGGTAAGCAGGGAATCTGAGGAAATGAAATTAGTAGTCCTGAGGGACATTTCATCAAGGCCAAAACTATGTAAGTCTTACATAGTTTCCTGTCCACAAAGAGAATAAGCTCTCCCAGTAAATAGAATACTCTGGTCTACTAGATTCAGCATTTCTCTGTTTTTGGACAGGTTGGATAAACTCTGCCAAATTCTTGTTCTTTGGCTCCCCTTTTCTGGACCAATACCCCTTTTCTTTTCTTTTCTTTTTTCTTATATTTCTTTCTTTCTTTCTTTTTCTTTCTTTCTTTCTTTCTTTCTTTCTTTCTTTCTTTCTTTCTTTCTTTCTTTCTTTTCTTTTCTTTCTTTCTTTTCTTTTCTTTCTTTCTTTCTTTCTTTCTTTCTTTCTTTCTTTCTTTCCTTTTTTCTTTCTGAGAGAGAGGGAGGGAGGGAGTATGAGTAGGGGGAGGGGCAGAGGGAGAGAGAGAATCTTAAGCAGACCCCCCCCCCCAACCCGAGCGTGAAGCCTGATGTGCAGCTCCATCTCATGAGCCTGAGATCATGACCTGAGCCAAAATCAAGAGTCGGGCACTTAACTGCGCCACCCAGGTACCCCAGATGTCCCCCTTTCCATAGGACATTGTTCTTTACATATGTTAACAAAAGGATTAGCTGTGGCCTGTGTTTTTGCTTCCTTGGTTATTGCCAGTTATGAGACTATATGAGGCTAGATAACTGGCCACATAGAGCAGATGTGGCAGTTTCTCATGTCTCTATGTTTCATATTTCCCATCTCTTCAGCATATCCCCTATGTGAGACTTCACAGTTGCTAGAAGAACCGTATCAGCAAGTTCTGTGGGGAAAAGCTCATCATAGCCAATTATATATTTTGTGTTCCTTTTACATTAAGGTCCACCTATTCATATTAATTCATTAGTTTCAAAATAATCTCAGAAACTTCAATTATTCCTTCCTAGCTTGCTCTAACCTTTATTCTTTCTTGACAGGATAGTCCATTTGGGCACATTATCTTAGCTCCCTAGTCTTTTTTCTTATTCACAAGGTTGGGCAAAGATTAGTTCTGTTTCTTCTGTGTTCTCTGAATTTATCCACAAGCTTTCATCAGCCTCATTGTGGAAAAACATATTTCCTTTCCTACTGATAGTCTCACCCCTTGGAGTTACTCTTCTTTCTAGTAGCACTTTTTAAAAGCAGTATCAATGAAAAAAAAATAGCTTTTTGCCTAAGAAACACTAAAGTAGGTTATAATATCTTTGCTTTAGAATCATGGCTTAATTCTTTAGCTTGGGGCTTGGCACTTTCCTATTCTGAAATATATCAGATCCATAATTAATTTCCAGGTATTATAAACTCTTATTTGCCAAAGCTTAAAAATAATATATGTTCTAGTACCTTCCTTTTCATCTTGTTGGATTTTTTGCTCATAGTCTCTCATGCTTTTTTTCCTGATTTTCCTTGCTACCATATTCTCTATGTCACTTTTAGCCCCAGCTTTGATTGCTTACTATTTGGAATGTTCCAACTGCAATTTTTTCCCTTTTTATCCTTGGCCCAGATTTGTTTGATTTCTAGTTATGTAAAAATGAGCAAGAAAGCAAAACTTACTGCTCTATAGCTGATTGAAATAGGAAAATAATTTGAGGTTTAGAGGATAATAAGTTTTATTTTTTCTTTCAATTATAAAATTAAGAAAGTTTAGAAAAAATATAGAAAACTAGAAAAAGGGAGAAAAATCCATATTCTGCCACCCAAAGTAATCACCATTACTGTGTTTCTTCATCTTTTCCCCTATGCATAACTGTTCATATATTTTAAACTTGTGACCATGCTTGGTTAATAATATAATCATAAATACTTTTATTTTTAAGATTTTATTTATTTATTTGAGAGAAAGAATGAGAAAAAGAGAACATGAGTGGGGGGAGGGTCAGAGGGAGAAGCACACTCCCCGCTGAGCAGGGAGCCCGATGTGGTACTCCAGGATCATGACCCGAGCTGAAGGCAGTTGCTTAACCAACTGAGCCACCCAGGTGCCCTACTATAAATATTTTAAATAAACTGGATCATGGCCTCAGCTTGGCTAGAAATGCATTTGTATCATTTTAAATAGATCTTTAAAGGTGTTTGGTAAATATTTATTAAATGAAATGAGTGAATCCTTGTCCCTCTCTATGCCTCAATTTTCCCATGTCTCAAGCAGGATAAACTAGTTTACAAGAGGTTTGTGAGGATTAGTGAAAAACTGTAAATGTTCAAAGCAGCTAGGTCTTGTCATAACTCTCCTGGCTATACTATCACATTTTTTTTTTTTTTTTCCTAGAGAGCACTGCTGGAGAAGAAGCAGAGAAAAAAACGCCTTGAGCCACTCATGGTACAGCCAAATCCAGAAGCAAGGGTACGTCGATCAAAGCCAAGAGGTAGCGAGGAGCAAACGCCTTTGGTGGAACCTCATACCCCGCAGAACGATGTCATCCTGCAAGGTGTGTGTTTAGGCAGCATCTCTTCCCACTAGGGTACAGTTTTCATAAACCTAGGAGAAGGCAGGAAGATTCTCAGATGGACCAGAGGGACAACATTAGCATCATTACTAGGTACCTTCATAAATTTTCATAATCACGTTCTGGGTCTTTGAATTAAAATAAAAGCAGTGGTTTAATTAGTGGAAGATACCTTGAAGTTTGTGTCCATCCTAGAGCTATTGTTTTCATTGCCAAATGAATTAGTCCAGAATGGCCTATTTGAGGAACTTACAGTCTTGATTGTCACATCATGGTGGAGTTAACCGTGACGCCGGGAGTGGTAGAGAGCACCCATTCTTCCAAAAGATAGGACTCAATGGACCACGTGAGGTGGTACGCTGTTGACTTGGACAGGATCTGAACTTTGGCGGACCTACTTTGTTTTCACAGTCTCATTCTTTAGTTTCTAAAGCATGACATCAAGTACATTTTATTTAGTAACAGTCAGAACATGTTAATAAAATGAACACCAGTCTGAGTTACTCTACTAACAAACGTCCGCGTGGATGTTAAGGAAGGAGAAGTGAAATGCTTTGGTGGTCCTTAATTCTGATCACATACACCAAAACCACCCTGCCAAATAACAGATAATACTTTCCTCTTTTTCCTCTCTTTTGGACCCTAGGCATTGATGGTCCAGCGGCCTTCTTGAAGCCAGATGCTCAAGATTTGGAAACCAAACTTCATGTTCTCTCAGTAGGCGCTTCTGCTACAGAAGAGGATACAGAAGGAAGTGTTGATGGGGAAAGCACTTTGGAGACTGTGTCCAAGCCAGATCTCCAGGAGATTCTCCAAAAACATGGTGAGGATTGGTAATGATTGTAAGGCAGTTAATCATCTTAGCCACATATAATGGTCTTTTCCTTTCCTCTCTTTCATTGTCGGTTAACTATCTAGATGATTCAAAACTGCTTGGAATATGGCTTACGGCTTTACAGAGGTGACAGTATTAGGTATCTTTGACATCTGAGAATTGACTATTATCAGCCATGGTAGTATTTACCCTATTGCCTGAGAAAAATAAGATAATTACATATAAATTATCAGTAGCATCAGCTACTATATGTGGCTATTTCTTTTTGACATTTTTAGTTCCCACTCTTTTCTTTTGACAAAGTTGCCACTCAACACCCCTACTCAGCCTCCATTTCACAGTTTTTATTGATCTAGTGATAAGGGGAAAGATAAGTAGTGGCTGAAGAGAAACACAAATTGGATCAAAATATTCTTAAGCTAATACTTTTCTCACTAGAGCCTACTTTCTGCCAGTTGGAGTTGTCACTTCCACAGTTATTCCTGTACATTTCAGAGATCTCTTGTAGTTATCTTTCCTTCTTAGAAAAATGATTTTCTAGATCTAGGAAGAAATTAAGCGTCCCCTTTTCAGATGAGAAGACTGAAACCCAGTCATGAATAAATATTTATTGGGTGCCTACTTAATAATAGGTAGGCATTGTAGGGCCTGGGATGTGTGAATCAGGAGAGTCTACCACAGAATGGTAGAACAGATGTACATTCAAACAAATTCACATATTCATTCATTTACAAAATATGTATTGAGTATATACTAATATACTAGGCATTGTTACAGGCATGTAGGCTACAGCAGTAAACAAGGGTCCTGCCCTCCTGAAGTGTTTATTCTAATTGAGGCATCATGTACTTAAATAGCCAGGAGAGCATCGAGAGGGGTACCTAACCCAAAGCTGAAGGTTTGGAAAGCTTTCCAGAGAAAGTGATGTCTAAGCTATAGCCTGATACAGGAGGAGGGGCTGGCCAGTTCAGAATGGCTGGAGCACACGGTATGAGCGGCTAAGGTGGGAAGAGGGTACTAGAGGAGTGAGCCTGGATGGGTAAGTGGGCTCTGATTATGTAGGCCAGTACAGGCCATGTTAGGAATTTGGACTTTATTTGAAGAGTAACTGGAACCTATGAGGGAATTTAATCTGAGGAATATTACCATCCGATTTGGGCTTAATGGGAAAACTAAGAAAAATTACCCTGCACCATAAAGAATTAATTGGAGGTTGGGGGGAGCAAGTATGGAAGCAGGAAAACTTAGGGAGGAGATGGTTCGGCTGGTGGCCTGACCTAGAGTTATAATGTGGTATATGCAAGAGTAAAAACCAGGGAGAAATAGAATTATGTTGCTGGAGCAATGAGAAGGGACAAGAAAGGCATCAAAAGAGAGTGATTAAGCTGAGCCAGGAAGGATGCACGACCTCCTGTGTATTGGTGCATCTGTCAAAGCAGCTGTAGACTGACATTTTGAATGTCTCTATATGTCAGGCACTTGATATACATTATCTCAATTAATTTAAAATGTATAGGGGCGCCTGGCTGGCTCAGTTGGAAGACCGTTTGACTCTTGATCTAGGGGTCGTGAGTTCAAGCCCCACGTTGGGTGTAGAGATTACTAAAAAAAATAAATAAACTTTAATATTTATAACAGTACTTTGAGGAGTTCATACATATTAGTCTCTCCATTTTATATATAAGAAAATTATATGTATTACATATGTAATTATATGTAGCCTCTCAGGCTAAGTAACTCGTCCTTGGTCACACTGCAGGTAAGGTGACAAACTTGGGCGGAAGAAAGAACATGTGCAAAGGCACTGGGTAAAAAGTCGTGCTATGTTGTGAGAACCAGGACAGATGGCGGGAGCGCAGGGTGTGGGAACGGCCGTGGTGAGCGGCCTCAGAGCACAGCTCTGAAACGCCGCTTCCTGTTGGTTTCTGAATCTCAACTCTGCCACATCTGGCTGGGAAAGGGGGAGCACAGCTTCACTCTCCTCTACCTTTGTTTCCCTGTCTGTAATAGGAATGTGATTGTGGCACTTCCCTATTATTTTACTACCACTGTTGTTATGACAAAAGAAAGTGAGTGGTGTGGAGGAGTCAGAGCAAATACAACCTTCGTTTAACCAGAAGCTAAGTTACCCCAAGTCATCTAGCTGAATAGTGGCAGACCTAGTTTTTCTGATTCTTAGTCTAGTTCTATATCCCTTACTGTAAATACCGAGTTGTCCCCTTTTGCCTATGAAGTGCCTGCTATGTTTTTTTCCTAAGAACTGGCCTTTCAGTACCAGATGGATTAAGGCCTTTTTACAACTCAACAAGTTGCATCTTTTTTTTTAAAGATTTTATTTATTTATTTGAGAGAGAGAGAGAGAAAGCATGAGAAGGGAGAGTGTCAGAGGGAGAAGCAGACTCCCTGCTGAACCGGGAGCCTGATGCGGGACTCGATCCTGAAACTCCAGGATCATGACCTGAGCTGAAGGCAGTCGCTTAACCAGCTGAGCCACCCAGGCACCCAACAAGTTGCATCTTGACCATAAGACCCATTAAGCACTTTCGTAAGATCTACGATGTGTCAGTTGGCAGATTATGTCCCTTAAATGGGTCCGGTTTGTTTTTTCTACAAGTTTGGGAGAAATCTTTGATCTCCATCTTAAGACATATATTCACATAAGCTGAGTTCTTGGTATAAAAATGGCACTTGCAACCATAGTACTAAGTGAAAATATCCATGATTGTGAGGTTTTATGCCTTTTTGCTACAAAAGAAAAAAAGGTTAACATTTTAGAAAACATGTCCTTCACAAACCAAAGAATTTTTTTATAATAGCTTTATTGAGATGTAATTAACATACCATACTCTTCACCCATTTAAAGTGAACAGTGGGTGTGAGAGGGGAAGATGGCAGCAGAGTAGGAGATCCCTGGGTTCACCTCGCCCCACGAATACAACTAGATGACTGTCAAATCATCCTGAATACCCCAGAAATTGATCTGAAGACTGGCAGAACATACTCCACAACTAAAGGTAGAGAAGAGGCCACAGCTGAAGAAGGCAGGAAGTGTGGAGACATGGTTTGGGAGAGAAATGGATCGTGGCTGCTGTGGTGGGGGGGAGCTGTAGTCATGGAGAAGGGCAAGAGACAGACCAACACACAGGGAAGCTCCGGGGGAAAACAAATCCCCATAGCAGTTGGCTTGGAAAGCAAGAGAGGCTGAATTTCCTGAGTTCTTGCAACCAGCAAGGCTTAAAGCCTAGAGTCCTAAAGGTCAGTGGGCTTGGTTCAGGGAGAGCCTGGAGGGCACTGTGCTGCTCTTGGAGGAAAGGCAGCAAACAACCTGTGGACGTACAGAGTGGAAACAGCGATCTGAAGAGTGCCCAGGGCACACAGCGGGGAAGTTATTTGTTCATCTTGGAGCATTTCCCAGAGAGATAGTGATTAAGAAAAAATATTAAAAGCAGCAAGGCAGGGGCACCTGGGTGGTATAGTCAGTTGAGTGGCTGACTCTTGGTTTTGGCTGAGGTCATGATCTCGGGGTTGTGAGGTTGATCCCTGCATCAGGCTCTGTACTCAGTGTGGAGTCACTCCCTCTCCCTCTGCCCCTCCTCCCTGTATGCTCACTCTCTCACTTGCTCTCTCTCTCTCAAATAAATAAAAGGAGCAGCAAGGTAAAAAGAAGACAATTACATACAAAGGAAACCCCATAAGGATATTCAGCAGATTTTTCAGCAAAAACTTTCCAAGCCAGAAAAGAATGGCATGATATATTCCAAGTGCTGAGTGGGAAAAACCTGCAGCCAAGAATACTCTATCTAGCAAGGCTATCTTTCAGAATAGAAGGAGAGATAAAGAGTTTCCCAGATAAACAAAAACTAAAGGAGTTTGTAACCACTAAATCAGCCCTGCAAGAAATATTAAAGGGGACTCTTTTTTTTTTTTAAAGATTTTATTTATTTATTTAACAGAGAGAGAGAAAGAGCACAAGCAGGGGGAGCAGCAGAGGAAGAGGGAGAAGCAGGCTCTCCGCTGAGCAGGTAGCCCGATGTGGGGCTCGATCCCAGGACCCTGGGATCATGACCTGAGCCGAAGGCAGACGCTTAACAGACTGAGCCACCCAGGCACCCCTAAAGGGGACTCTTGAGTGGAAAGGAAAGACCAAAAATGACAGTATGAGGGTAGGAAACACAAAAGCAGTAAAAAACATTTCTGTAAAAAATCAGAACTTACAAAATTAAAGGATGTAAAATATGATACCATATACCTAAAATTTGGGGAGGAGAGGAGTAAAGAATGGGTTCAAACTTAAATGACCACCAACTTAATATAGATTGCTATATGCTATACACAAACTTAATGGCAACCACAAATCAAAAACCACTAATAAACATGCAAAGAATAGAGAAAGAAATCCAAATATATCACTAAAGAAAACCAGCAAACCATGAAAGGGAGAAAGACAAGAAAGGATTAGAGAAAAATCTTCAGAAACAACCACAAAACAAGTAATAAAATGGCAATTACATAAAATTTACCATTTTAGCCGTTTTTTTTTAAGTGTACAGTTCAGTGACACTAAGTACATTCACGTTGTTATGCAACTATCACCACAATCCATCTCCAGAACTTTTTCATCTTCCCATAATAAAACTCTGTATCACTAAGTAATAACTCCCCATTCTTCTGTCCCCTGTGTCCCTGGTAACCACTATTCTATGAAATTTCTGTCTCTGTGCATTTGACTACTCTAGATTTCTCACATAAGTGGAATCATACATTTGCACTTTTTAAAATACTTGTTCTTTTGTGACTGGTTTATTTTACTTAGCATAAGGTCCTTCAAGGTTCACGCATGTTGTAGCCTGTGTCAGAATTCCATTCCTTTTTAAAGCTGAGTAATATTCCATTGTATGTATATACCATAATTTGTTTATCTGTTCATCAGTTGATGGATATTTGAGTTGTTTTCACCTTCTGGATATTGTGAATACTGCTGCTGTGAACATTGGTGTACAAGTTTGTTTGAGTCCGTGCTTTCCATCCTCTTGGTATATACCCAGAAGTGGAATTGCTGGATCCTGTGGTAATTCTATATTTGAATATATGGGGAACCACCATACTGTTTTCCACAGTGACTGAACCATTTTACGCTGCCACCAGCAATGCACAAGGGTTCCAATTTCTCCACATCCTCGCCAATACTTATTTTCTGGGGTTTTTTTTTTTTTTTGATAATAAACATCCCAGTGCTTTTTAGTGTATCTCATTGTGATTTTGATTTGCATTTCCCTAATGATGAGTGCTGTTGAGCATCTTTTCATGTGCTTATTGGCCATTTATATATCTTCTTTGAAGAAATGTCTATTCGTGTGCTTTACCCATTTCTGGGTAAAGGGTTATTTGTTTTGTTGTTTGTTTTGTTGTTGTTGCTGAGTGTGTGTTGTAGGAGTGCTTTATCTATTCTGGATATTAATCCTTTATGGAAAGGGAAAAGAAGGGATAGATCTGAGTGAGAATACGAAGAAAGAATTGTCAAAATTTGGATGAAGTAGGGGTGGCTGGGTGGCTCAGATGGTTAAGCATCTGCCTTCGGCTCAGGTCATGGTCCCAGGGTCCTGGGATCGAGCCCCACGTCGGGCTCCCTGCTCCGCGGGAAGCCTGCTTCTCCCTCTGCCTGCCACTCCCCCTGCTTCTGTTCCCTCTCTCGCTGTGTCTCTCTCTGTCAAATAAATAAATAAACTCTTTAAAAAAAAAAAAATTTTGGATGAAGTAGCTATGTTTTAATCAGAAGAGCTGGAATGTTTTAAGCAAGAAAATTAAAATTATATTTGGTTCGACGATTAATTTTTTAAACCAGTGTTGGCAGTTTTTGACAGTTCTTTCTTTCTGCCAGGTATCTCAGGTAGTTTGAACTTCGATGAAGAGGAGACTGATGGAGAGGAAGAAGGGAAAAAATTATGTCATTCACCATATTCAGAGGCAGAGAGACCCAATTCTGCATCCAGCCAGAAATCAACCACAGTATGTAGTTCTGAAACTTCTTCCTGGGGAACTATTTCCCAAATGTATCTCTAGTATTTAAACACAATTACTGAATGAGGGTTCCTTCGAAAGATTGAAGCTCAAATTTAGACTTGAAGTTCATGACCTCCCTAATTTCTTGTGTCTCAAGCCAGCTCTTGTGAAGTTATATCCCACTTTTGTACTTCGCTCCTTCATTACTTCCAATATTCACATACTTATTTAACTTCGCAGAGTTTCCCCTTATTTTGTCAGAAGACTAGAGACATTGGGGTAAATCACGAAATTATTTCACCCGTTGTTTCTGGAAGAGAATAAGTTTTCTATTCCACCTCCTATTGCTCATGGCTGTTCTTTCAGGATGCGGGAGCTTCCGGTACTGCAGCCCAACAAGCGGATAACCAGCTGGGAGAAGTGGAGAACTTAGAGGACTTTGCATATAGTCCTGCCCCTCAGGGGATTACAGTCAAGTGTCGGATAACCAGGGATAAAAAAGGAATGGATCGGGGTCTCTTCCCCACTTACTATATGCACTTGGAAAAGGATGAAAATCGGAAGGTACGAGAATTGATTCTTAAGATAGATCTTGAGATAGAGTTCAGTAGAATGTTGTGGGACTAGATTGTTGAAGGATCTTGGGATAGGAAAATAGCACTGGTTTCAGACCAAGTCAGCAACTCCCAGTTACTGTGTTCTGTCTTCAAAGAGCTCAGAGTCTCAGAGGTAAAATCTACCCCACCCCAAAGAAAAAGAGTTTTATCCAGAATATAAGAAAATGGAAGAGAATATTTGAATGTAATTATTTGCACCTCTATCCTATTTTTTGGTGGAAGGGAGGGTGTTACTGTGTGTTCTTTGGTTTTTATTTTAATTATGGTGGAACATGACACTGTGCAAGTTTTAGGGAATAGGGGAACTGGAAATAGAGAAAGACATGCGAGTGAAATGTCTTATTTCTCACTCTAGAAATTCTAATTTACTTTAAACACAACTTTGAGGCAATTTAATACTTGCTAATGAACACTATTTTATTTTGCTACCGGGTCTAAGTGGATGATATTAAGAGCATAGAAAGGAAATGATGATTGATACCATTCTTATTACAACCGCTAATTTATTGTTTATGATGTACCACGCATATGCTAAGTGCTTCGTGTATATATTATCTCTTATAATCTTTATCACAACCTTGTGAGAGAGGCTTATCCCTGCTTTATAGATGAGTAACTGGGGCTTAAGGAGTGACATACCTGCCCCAAATCATACTGATAAGTGCCAGCGCCAGAGTCAGACCCCTATCTGTTTGAGCCCACAGTCCCTTCCTTAGCTGCTGCCATTCTCCTGCTTCCCTGTTGTTGTCCAAATCCAGTAGGGTTTGGGAAGGATGCACAAGTATGACAGTATTCATGCCACTGAAGTCACAGGGGTTTAAAACAACAACATACGGGGCGCCTGGGTGGCTCAGTCAGTTAAGCGTCTGCCTTCGGCTCAGGTCATGATCCCAGGGTCCTGGGATCGAGCCCCGCATCGGGCTCCCTGCTCCGTGGGAAGCATCGGGCTCCCTGCTCCGTGGGAAGCCTGCTTCTCCCTCTCCCTCTCTGCTACTCCCCAGGGAGCCTGCTTCTCCCTCTCCGTCTGCTGCTCTCTCTCTTTCTCTCTCTGTGTGTCAAATAAATAAATAAAATATTAAAAAAAATACAAAAGGAATATGAGGAAAGCAGCTGCGGTAAAGAATGGGAAGGGTGGGTGTTCAGCGTCCTGTCTCTCCTGAAGTTGGAAGGACCCTTCCTCGCTGAATCGGATGAAGCTTTTTTGAAAAAGCCACTGGAGGTTTTAGGGATAAAGTTGCACCTAGTTGTAGTAGCCACCCCCTCCCCCGCCCCCCCGCAAAGTTTTGCTTTCTGTGGTTTCAGTCACCTGCAGTCACTGCCATGTGGAAGCAGATGGGCCCTTCTTCTGACATAGGTTCGGCAGGTCAATAGTAGCCTAACGCCCCCTCTCTTCATCTCATTACATAGGCATTTTAAAATCTCACATCAGCACGAGAAGAAGGGGAGTACAGTACAATGAGATATTTTGAGAGAGAAAGACCACATTCATATAACTTTTATTATAGTATATTGTCAGAATTATGTTATTGTTGCTAGTCTCTTGCTATGCTTTATGTATAAATTAAACTTTGTCATATGTATGTACAGTAAAAAACATAGTTTGTAGAGTGTTCAGTAGGCATCCACCGGGGGTCTTAGTGGATAAGGGGGGTCTGTTGTATATGGAGAATCCAGCTAAGTGAATTTTGAAAAGTTGTACAGTAGGGAAACCCTGATAGTGAATTCTGAGAAGCATTAAAAGGGTTAGAAAAAGAGATAAAGGCCCCAGGATTGGTCTTCTCCAAGAAAACACCAAACGGCAGGTGAGACTGGTGCCTCCGGAGGTCCTGGGATGGGAGGCCACACGGCCGCACGGCCTCCACAGCCGTCAAGGCCAAGGAGCTCATGGCAGCAACAGCAAGGATGAGGAGTGGATGCCTCTCACCAGCCTGAGTTGTCTGCGCAAGGACATGAAGTTCAGGTCCCTGGTCCGCCTGCCCATCAGGGAATCTGAGGTCATTGAGGTCTTCCTGGGATCGTCCTTCAAGGATGAGGTTTTTGAAGATCATGCCATTGCAAAAGCAGACCCATGCTGGTGGGCAGACGAGGTTCGAGGCATGTGTTACCATCAGGGATCCCAGCAGACACATGGGTCGGTGTTAAATGCTCCAGTGAGGTAGACACTGACGTCCGTGGGACCATCATTCTGGCCACGTTTTCTAGTCCCAGTGCAGCAAGGCCTCTGGGAGAACGAGATCAGCAAGCTCCACACCGTCCCTTGTAAGGGACCGGCCGCGGCCGCTCTGTGCTGGTGTGCCACGTCCCCAGCCCCAGGGGCCCTCTGCCTCCGTGGGGGCCGCGTAGCCACCCTGGGCAGCGTCGCCAAGGCCACTTGGGATGCCGTCTCCAAGACCTACAGCTGCCTCATCCCGACCTCTGCAAAGAGACCGTGTTCACCAAGGCGCCCTCTGAGGAGTTCACTGACCGTCTTGTAAAGACCCATACCAGAGGTTCTGTGCGGGAGACCCCGGCTCCTGCCGTGGTCACCACGTAGGTTGTGTACAAGAAAAATGAAGGTGAATGAAGCCTGTTAAAAGCAAAAAAGACCAAAAGAGTGACTGCTTGGCACATGATAGGCACTTGCTAAACATTTAAGTGAATAGTTAGACCGTGGTGGTTGTCTTGATATTCTTGACGGACATTTTTTTTTCTTTTTCCAGATATTTCTTCTTGCAGGTAGGAAGCGGAAAAAGAGCAAAACATCCAACTACCTTATCTCCACTGATCCAACAGATTTATCTCGTGAAGGGACAAGTTATATTGGCAAACTCAGGTGAGAGCAACCTTGTATCACTGACCTATTCTTGCTGATATTTTTATTCCTGTAGTTTCAGAGCAATCTGTATCTTTTTTTACAGTGAGTATGTATTGATATTGTAATCTTAAAAAAAAAAAAAAGAAGTTAACAGGAAATCTAAGTCCCTTCCTTTGGTTTTAATGAGAGATCTTTGAAACAGTGGTGATGAACATTTGGAGAACAGGCAGATGGGCTTCCATTCTGTTCCATACCTGTCCTAGATTTGTATTTGTGCAGGAGAAAAAAATATGGATAATCAATGGTAACTTTTTCCTCTTGATTCTAGATCCAACCTCATGGGGACCAAGTTCACAGTTTATGACCATGGTGTCAGCCCAACCAAGGCCCAAGGTCTGGTAGAGAAGGCCCATATCCGGCAGGAGCTGGTAGCCATCTGTTACGTATGTGCCATTCTCGTAATGCACTCTTTTCCCGAGTTTTTTCCCTGATTTCCTGGGTGTCCTGCTGGCACTTTAAACATAACCAACACTGAACTCACGGTCTTCCCTCCCAAGCTTGTTGCTATTTCTGTGACCCTCCTTTTCTGTTGCTGGTTGCTTTTTTCTCTGTATATTCAAGTTTTAATCATTTACAAATTGCCAAGTTTGGTTCTTTTTAATTTTTTTTTTTTTTAACGTTTCTTGTCTTACCTGCTCTTTCATTTTCCTAATGCCATTTTATTAACTTGGCCCTTCATCACCTTTTACCCACTGGCCAGAGGTTACAACAAAGTAGACTGATCTCTCTCTCTTTTTCTTTTTTTAAGATTTTTAAGGTTTATTTATTTGAGAGAGTGAAAGAGAGAGAGCACAAGCAGGGGGAGGGGTAGAGGGAGAGAGAGGGGGAGAAGCGGGCTCACTGCTGAACGCGGGGCTCGATCCCAGGACTCTGGGATCATGATCTGAGTTGAAGGCAGACACTTAACTGTCTGAGCCACCCAGGCGCCCCTCTTTTTGTTTTTTAATTGAGGTGTAATTGACATTTTAGTTTCAGATGTGCACAGATTTTATTTTTTTATTTATAAAAAATATTATTTATTTTTATTTTAAAAATTTTAAAAGGATTTTATTTATTTATTTGACACAGAAAGAGAGAGAACAAGCAGGGGGAGTGGCAGGCAGAGGGAGAGGGAGAAGCGGAGCCTAATCCCAGCACCCCAGGATCATGACCTGAGCCGAAGGCAGACGCTTAACCGACTGAGCCACCCAGGCGCCCCTATTTATTTATTTTTAAAGATTTTACTTATTTACTTGAGAGAAAGAAGAGCATGAGGGGGGAGGAGGATCAGAGGGAGAGGAGAAGTGGAGTGCCCTCCCCCCAATGCGGGGCTCGATCCCAGGATCCTGAGACCATGACCTGAGCCGAAGGCAGATGCTTAACGACTGAGCTACCCAGACACCCCAAGATTTACTTATTTATTTGAGAGAGAGAGAGAGCACATGTGTGTACGTGCACACGTGAGTGGGGCAGGGGCAGAGGGAGAGAATCCCCAAGTAGACTGCGCTTAGTGCGGAGCCCGATGCTAGGCTCCATCTCAGGACCCATAACATCATGACCTGAGCCAAAACCAAGAGTCGGATGCTTAACTGAATGAGCCACCTCAGTGCCCTAATGTAATGAATTTATATATGTATATACTGCAAAATGATCATCACAGTAAGTCTAGTTAACATCCATTACCACCCATGGTTACAATTTTTTTTCTTGTGATGAGAACTTTTAAGATCTACTCTCTTAGCAACTTTCATATATACAATACAGTATTATTTTTTTAAATTTGTATAGCTAACACACAATGTTACATTAGTTTCAGGTATACAGCTTAGGGATTTGACAGGTTTATACATTATGCTATGTTCATCACCAGAATAGCTACCATCTGTCCCCATACATCACTATTACAATACTGGTGACTATATTCCTTATGTGGACATAGGCATTTGAATTTTTTTTTTTTTTTTAAGATTTTATTTATTTATTTGACACAGAGAGACACAGCGAGAGAGAGGGAACACAAGCAGGGGGAGTGGGAGAGGGAGAAGCAGGCTTCCCGCTGAGCAGGGAGCCCGATGCGGGGCTCGATCCCAGGACCCTGGGATCATGACCTGAGCCGAAGGCAGACGCTTAATGACTGAGCCACCCAGGCGCCCTGGCATTTGAATTTTTTACCTCCTGGTACAGGCCCTATGTAAATTAAGCTGTAATTCTCACTGTATATCATAGTGCCATGCCCTCATTGGGAAATAAATATTTATGGATGATGACAAAATTGGACAGTTTGTTCACAATTGTCTCAAATTTCACTTAAGACTCAAGAGTAAGAATAAAGTTTCAAGCCAATAGAATCTGTTTTAAATTCAAGTGTTCACATTAGGTTTAAAAGAAGGTACAGTATTGCTTTTCTTTTTTTGATTCCCTGTCTCTCTTCGTTTACCTGCAGTAAAGAAATAAAATTGTTTTTGGTGTTTTTGACATCATCATTGGACATTTTACATGCCCACGAAAATCTTGTGTTAAGAATGGGGTCTCTTTTTCCTTTCTGTTCCTGAGTCCCTGCCTTATTCTCCTATCTTCCAGGAAACAAATGTACTTGGATTTAAAGGTCCTAGGAAAATGTCTGTGATCATTCCAGGGATGAATATGAATCATGAACGGATCCCCTTTCGGCCACGAAATGTAAGTAAGAACATAGTTAATCAGCAAGGGAGTCTGAAGGACAAGAATACATACAGACAAGATCAATACAAAAAAGTATTGATTCTTGGAGAACCCCAAGTTGGAGTATGGCTCATACCCTTATTTAGGAGAGTGATCACTGCAGAACAGCAGGGTAAGTTGCAGAGTAGTTGCAAAAGTAGTTGATTTGAAGCCGCTTTGTCTGCAAAGAGAAATGCTAGATAATCCATCAGAATTTTAAAATCTGCCTTAACTTTTGGCTTTCTTTGTTTCTGTTGTACCCTTCCTGAAACGGAGAAAATACTCCCCTACTCCCCCTTCTACCTCACAGAGTTGAGAGCGAATGATTTCCTATGGTTCTTAGTACAAAGCAATGATTTTCTCTTCAAACAGGACCACGAGAGCTTGCTTTCCAAATGGCAAAACAAAACCATGGAGAACTTGATTGAACTGCACAACAAGGCCCCGGTCTGGAACGATGACACGCAGTCCTACGTCCTGAACTTCCATGGCCGGGTCACTCAGGCATCTGTGAAGAACTTTCAGATAGTCCACGAGAATGACTGTAAGCCTGCAGGAAGGGTTGGGCAGGAATAGGAGGAAAGATGTTCTTACATGGTGGGGAAATGAGCACTTCCTATCATTGACAGGAAGTTCTATTCAGGGGAGAATTATTTAAGAAAGAAATTATTTCTTTGGAAAGACTAAAGTACAGTTTTATTTATTTATTTTTATTTTTTAAAGACTTATTTTTGTATTTTGGGGTGGAGGGGCAGAAGGAGAGGGAGGGAGAGAATCTCAAGCAGGCTTCATGCCCAGCGTGGAGCCAGACATGGGGCTCGATCTCACGACCCTGAGATCATCACCTGAGCCGAAATCAAGAGTCAGACGCTCAACCCACTGAGCCACCCAGGCGTCCCTAAAGTGGCAGTTTTAAAGTAAAACTTCTGAACCACTGTTTGGGAAGTAGATGCAATGGCCCCCACTCAGTAAAGGTTCCTCGGCACATCTAGCCCTTGGAGCTTGTGCTGTTCCCTCCTCTGGCCCTTTCATGCTAGTCCGGGCTCGTCTCCTGCTCTCTGAGAGGAATAGTAATAGAAACTTGGCTCATGGTTAGCAGACACTCTCGTCAGTGCCTCTTGCCATCCTTCTCAAGGCTTCCCATTTTAAAGAGATCTGGTTATTGTCTGACCCATTTGGAGGACTTTTCCCCTGTATTGTAAGTAGGCTTTTCCCCAGTACAGCTCCATTACGTTCTAATGTCCTAATTTCTTTCTGTTTCTAGCTGACTACATAGTCATGCAGTTTGGACGTGTGGCAGACGATGTGTTCACCCTGGACTACAACTACCCGCTGTGTGCACTTCAGGCCTTTGCCATCGGGCTTTCTAGCTTTGACAGCAAACTGGCATGTGAATGAGAGAAACAGCAGGTGCCAAGCTTTCCCACTCAGAGCTTTCAGGAGCGGATATTGCCTCCTCTGCTTTTGCCCCAGGACATGAAGAGCGATAGCCCGCCCCTTGGGGAGCAATCCCCGAATCTATGTATATGTTTATACGTGCGTGTGTACATGTATTTAGGGGTATATGTACACACGCACGTATATACACACACACTCAACTTCTCTGGTTTTCACAGACCCGGTCAGGGATCACAGCTTCACATGGGTGAGACATGGTTCAGAGCACAGAAGGTTCCTGTCCAGAGCACACTGGTAACTCCTGAGGTGATTGCCCAAAGATTCTGTGCCTCAACAGTCAGATTTCCTATGCTTGGAAACTTGCAGCAAGAATCACGTTCTAATGATTAATTACCGGGGTCTTTTTTTGGAAGACCTTTTCAGAGTGGGAGAGTTCCCTAAATTGCCTTTAGTCTTCAGGTCTGCAGACTTTTTCTGTAAATGGCCAAGAGAGTCCCTCACAGCTGCTCAGCTCTGTTGTACCACAAACACAGCCAGGGCCGGTTCAGAAGCCAGTGAGTCTGGCTGTGTTCCATTGAAACTTTATTTACGAAAACAGGCAGCAGGCCAGATTTGGCCTGTGGGCTGGTTTGCGGGCCCTTGCTCCAGGGATATTTCTGTAAACGATGGGCCTCGGCATCTTCCAGAATGGGCCCGTGGTCATGACATCATATGAGTGGGAAATGGGTATCTCTAGGAAGCAACAGTCCCACAGACTGGATCCAAAAAGGTACTCGGCTACATCCACATAGCTTTTACGTTGTTTTCTATTTTTTATTTATTTTTATTTCTTTTAAGTAAGCCTTACGTCCAATATGGAGCTTAAACTCACGACCCTGAGATCAAAAGTCACATGTTCTACTGATGGAGCCAGCCAGGTACCCCTTAAAATTTTTTAATTTTATTTTTTTTTCAAGTAAGCTTTATGCCCAACGTGGGGCTTCTAAAAATTTTTATTTTTATTTTACTTTTTTTGTTTTTTAAGTAAGCTTTGCTTTTACCTTGTTTTGGTGATGATGGTTTCTAGAGTATCATTTACCTTCAGAGCTGGGAAAACCCCAAATCAGTGATCATTTTGAGTCCACACAGGTAGCTTAATTCTGCTGTCCTACCCAAAGTACCCATGGGAGAAGACAACGTCAGCCACTTTACCAGCCGACTTACGCTCTCTTGGAAACCCATCTAGTATTGTGTGGTCTCTGTCAGAGGGAGTGTGGTATTGTTAGAGCTGGCTTGCCTTCCTTGTGGGGCTTGGATGGTACTGACGTCACTGTCCCCTACTTCCCCCTCTTTCCTCAGAGCAGGTTGGCTAGCAGCAATCTCAGTCAAAGCGGCTATGGCCAAATTTTGTGATCAGTGATGTGAGAAATGTACTGTCTTAATTTCAGTTTAGGCTGAAAGCATAAACTCTAGAGGTGACTTAGTCTAATTAAGACTGAGCGTAATTTGACAGTTGCCTTCATTTTCAATCCAGCAGTGCCTCTTACAGCTATATTACTCTGAAGTCATAGTATAGAGGGACACACACACCTATAGATCATGTAAGAGAACATTGTGTATCGAAACTTGTCATTGTCATTATCCAGAGAGGTGGCAGGGAGGCTTTGGTGACCGAGCTCTGCAGACCGTGTTAGGCAGAGCTTTGGACCTTTCTTCTTAACAGAAATATTATCAGCTCCCTAAAGCCTGGCTCACTGGTACAGATCATGTTCCTGTCCCTTTTCCTCACAGATCATAAGAGTTTTGCCAAGTCTTTCAGATTATTAGCACCTCCCAACAAATCCTATGACTCTGCTTGCCACCAGTTCAGCAGTCTCAGAATGCATCTGACTCTTGAGAATCCAAGAACCTTGTGAGTCCTCCATTCAGCATTGTCCCACTCCCAAGCCTTTGTGCGCCGAGCTGTTGCCAGCATGGGGCAAGGAGTCAGGGCTGTTGTGCGATTATGTTTCCCTTCTGCGGACTTCCTTTTCGTCCCCGCTTCCTGTTGTTCCTTGCTCCACATCAAATAGCAATGTGAAGGAAAGAGATGTGGGAGATGAAAAGACTTTTTGCCCATCCCCCACTGGCGAGGCCTGTTTGCTTTGTTTTGACATGCTTGGTTTCCATCTCAGGCATGCTTCCTATCAAGTGCCTCATTCATAGAAGTGCCCTAACGCCCTTCAGACCTCTCGCGCCACCGTCCTGATGGACTGTCTAATCCGCCCTCGTTGAAAACGGAAAGCCTGACGGGATGACTGGATCTAATCCTGCTTCCTCCCGCTTTGTCTGGCTCCGAGACATCTATGCCCCAGCTTCATGTACTCTCTGCTTGAACGTGCAGGCGATTGGTTTTACAGAAATCATATTTATACCTTTTGTATGCTACAGAAATAAAAGATAATTTATATAAAAATGTGAGTGTCTCCAGTCTTCTGTGTGAAGTCCCATCCCTTATGGAGTTCCTGCAGTCATGTTTTGGAATAATAAATTTCATCCTGTGGATTTCATCCTGTGAATCAGGATGCTATCATCCCAGGATAGCAGGAGTCTGCAGACTCAGAAGTCTGTCTCATCATATTCGTGACACCAAGAATTTTCTAGATAGATGATAGAGCCAAGAACTGAGCAAAGAGGGGTCCACAGAAGGGTGGGATTTATATTGTTCTAGATACCTGCACTAGTCAGCCTCCTGGATCTTCTTCTTCTTCTTCTTTTTTTTTAGGGATATCTCCTTTTGAATTTTTTTTTTATTTGATTTATTTTTAAATAGGCTCTACACCCAACGTGGGGCTTGAACTCACAACCCTGAGGTCAAGAGTCATGTGCTCTACCAACTGAGCCAGCCAGGCGCCCCTCCTGGATCTTTGTCGGCATCACTTACTGATTCAATATCTAAAACTGAAATAGACCCTGTCTCTTGCCTCTGAGTGTTCATATTTTAGAGCTACCTCACAGAGACAAGTTGAAAAAAATTATGTGTTCACAGATCTTTACTAGGCCTTCCTGCTCTTATCAGTGTCATAGTGAAAATGAGTCACATGGAAGGAACCAGGAAGAGCGTAAAAATCAGGATGAGAGCTGGAGTCAGAGTTTAATTCTTAGGGCTTGGTTATTCTTTTTCACATGGTTCTTTTTGGCTAAGGTGCACGGCTGGCTAAACAGATTATTTATGACACAATTTTTTGTATACTTTTCAGTGACCAGGAGTAATATCAATGCTTCAATGGTCATTGACATGAAAGATATCAGCAAGTGGTTTTTAAAAATCTAAAACAGGCCTACAAAAGGTTCTTTTTGATCAGAAGTTTAGCAGATCACACAACTAGCACCAATTCATTTCCTTTAGCCAGCATTATAAGTACAGAAATAAAGCAATAGTTTGATTGAGGCCAAATCCCAGGGTTTTGAACCCTTTTGTGCCGGTGATTTGCCTGCGCCTCTTTCCTCCTTTATACATTGAGAGGTCTCAAACTATATGATCTTCAATTCTTGCATATGGTTCTCCCCACTCACGCTGCCAACAATGTGGAATTCCTCTACTTGCATTTGGAATTGAACTCTCTGGTTACCTTCTGGACAGCATCTTGCCTTTCATAGCTGAAGATAATGCTGAGAGGAGTGCCAGAGATCCCAGGAAAGGACCACGGATGCTTAAGCTAAGCAACCGGAGAGGGCAGATTCTGAATATGTCTGTGGTGGGAGATTCTGGAATGGCAGGAGTGCACGATGTGGGAGAGGCAGGATCTGGTGCTAAGGAAGTGCAGGACCTCCGGGCTGCTTTTCCCCAACCATTGGAGATATCTTGCTCCACTGAGAAAACCCTGGGAAGTTGCAAGCTGCCCTTCTCCTCAGCCTCCAGCTCCCCCTCTAGATATAATGACTCCCACACAAGTACTCATGCCATATGCCTAATGGCTGCTTCCCTCCATCTATAGCCCTGTTTTAATCTTCCCCATGTGCAACTCAGCTAGGGGCTTGCCAGGGACTGGCCAGACCCTGTCCCACCCCTCAGACACATTTCTTGATCAATTGCATATTGGGTCATTTTGCCTTCTCTCCCTACTTTGGTTGCCTAGTTGTCATAGTCAATGTATATTCCTTAAAAGTCTCACAAACTCCTCTCATCTGCAAAAAGCCAGGGATACCACAATAAATTAAAGATTTGCCATTGGTGCTCAGAATTTAGGCAAGCCTTAATTAAACCACAGATGGGTTCATGGCACCACCTACCGACCGAGGATGCACATTACAAGCGCATTAAAATGAAAAGCGCAGATTCTGTAATCCAGAGGAGGAAGTCACAAAAGGCTCAGTGACTTCAACACCTGGCCCATGTTATCACATATTTACAAAGCACCCTTGTGCTTCGGTGTGACTCTTCTGAAGGTCCGAGAACAGTAATACTTCTGGAGTTTAGAAGCCAGTAGAGGTATTCCAGGTAAAATGCCGGCACTTGGTATAGGATTGTGGCAAATATCAATATCGCTTTTATTAACATCCTTTTAAAATGGAGTGACACATTTAAGATGACATTTTTAGCCATGCAGTTATAGGAAATGGTTTATATGCGCTCATAAAGAAATTCTAGATAGTTTTCCAGGGGCTATAATGAGAGGAAAGAAAAACAGAATAGTTTAACTGGGACACTAAACATCCAGGTTCTAGTCTCAACCCTGACCCGACCTCACATTCCTTACTTTGTACCCATCTCTCTATTTCTACGTGAAGGAACAGCCTAGGCAAAAAATGCCCCTGATGTTAGTGGAAATTTTGGAAATACTTCAACTATGAAATGGGCCTCCCTGATTTTTTCTGGCTCTTTTGGTCCATCAGGCCCAAGCTCCTTTCACAAGGTTCTAGGACTAGGGCCCAAGAGTCTGGAGGGAAGAAAAGAGAGGAAGCCCCAGAAAGGGCAAAGCTGGTGGGGGCCAAGGTGGGAGTGGGAGTTTTCCTGATCTATTACCACCATTTAGTACACATTTTGGTTTAAAATGCTGGTTCTCAAGCCTCAGAGTTTTAATATCTAGTTAGATACTATCTACCCAGATTCTGTCCCTTATTATGATTTTCAAAGATTCAAAAAATACCAGTAGTTCTTTTCTGTAGTCTGGGGGCGGGAAGGCTAGAGAGGAAGAATGATCTGAGAGGAGAGCGGCAGGCAGAGGAGGGCTAGGAATTAGATCGAGATTTTAAAAATGGGGTGAATATGTAATTTCTAGGGTATACATGCACATCAGGACAAACTACATCCATATAAGATAGAAGTTTGACCTTAAAAAATATGTCCTCATTTTGCCTTGAATCAATTTTATGTTATTCCGTATCAGATATATAGAGATACGAATTCTAAATATTAATAATTTCATATGGTCTAAAAGAAACTTTAAAAACTACAGTGAAAGCATCTGCCCATATCTGTCCCCTTCTTTTTCCCTTGCCCTGTTCCCCTCCTGTAGTTAACTCTTTTTAGTTTCCTTCTAGTGTAATTCCTAATATTTCATTATGCAAAAATAAATGCATTTGTAACTCCCCAACCTTTGTGCACAAAATATATATAGCATACTATAAACTCAGTTCGACAGCTTGCTTACTATACCCTGGAGATAATCCCCTATCAGTAAATGCACACCTTCCTCATCTTTGTTTACGCCCCACAGTATTTCACCGTGGGAAGTACCAGTGTTTTTATTTATTTATTTATTTATTTATTTATTTATTTATATTATTATTTTTTAAAGATTTTATTTATTTATTTGAGAGAGAGAGAATGAGAGACAGAGAGCAGGAGAGGGAAGAGGGTCAGAGGGAGAAGGAGACTCCCTGCTGAGCAAGGAGCCTGATGCGGGACTCGATCCAGGGACTCCAGGATCATGACCTGAGCCGAAGGCAGGCGCTTAACCAACTGAGCCACCCAGGCGCCCAGTACCAGTGTTTTTAATTAACCCCCTCTGTATGGACAATTTGCACATTAGAAATTTTATCAGGGGAGAAGGGGGAGAAAAAAAGAAATTGTATCAGTGTGTTTTGAGTATATGCAGTGTTCCAGGGACCCGTGTTACCTATTTTAATCCTCTTCTTTTTCACTCTTCACACTCAGTCACTACCACAACGTGACACCTTTACTTTGGGTGCTCCCACGGCCCTGAATGCTTCCCTTAGCTCTGCAGGTGTTCCCTGCCGGCCTGCCAAGCAGTGCCTGGAGGGTGGTCCACCGCCAGCTGTCCCACACCTTAGCCACTAGTTGTGTGCCGTTATTTACATTTAAATGAATCAAAATGAAATTCCGTTCTTTAGTCAGGCTAGCTACATTTCAAGTTCTCAGTGGCCACAAGTGGCTAGTGCCTACCATGCTGGACAGTGCAGATAAAGAATGCTTCATGGGGAAATTCCTTGTCTAGCTCCCTCATTCGACCGTTAGTATCTCGAGGGGCAGGGATGGGGATTTTTCTCTGTTTCTCCCTGGTGCTTCCCTAGCACAGTGCCAAGGACATCATCCGTGTTCAATAAATGTGGAGTGGGAAAATGAGTGACGAGGACACGGGGCTCATGGTCTAAGCATGCCCAAGGTCATAGTCAGCATGTGCCTGAGCTGTTATTTGAACCCAGACGGTTTAGGTGCCCAGTAAGGTCATAATGACTTATGTTAATTTTCAAAATATTGAATCTGTAGCTACTGAAAATGAAATCTGTAGCTGAATAAGACCGCGGAAAGCTTTTCCTTCCTTTCGATTTTTTTTTTTTTTTTTTCTGGAAGTCTTGGATATCCGAACCTAAAGATCCCCTGGGAACCTCAGAGAAACTCGCACATGAGAACTGGGTGGGGAAGGCCCCAAGCTCTAGCCTCTGGAAAGCTAGTTTCGGTCTGTAAATACACTGGATGAGTTTGCCGGGGCTGCCATAGCAAAATACCACAGACTGGGGGGCTTAAACCGAAGTTGACTTCTCACAGTTTTGGGGGCTAGAAGACAAAGATCAAGGGGTTGGCATGTCTGGTTTCTCCTGAGGCCTCTCTCCTTGGCTTGCAGATGGCGGCCTTCTTTTTGTGTCTGTGCGTGGCCCCCTTCTGTGAGTGGTCTGTGTCCTTCCTGATCTCTCTCCTTATAAGGGCACTGGTCAGCTGAGGTGAGGGCCCCCCCTAAAGACCTCTTTTTTAACTTAATCACCTCTTTAAAGACATTATCTCCAGATCCACTCACACTCTGAAGTACTGGGGATTAGGACTTCAACGTGTGAATTTGGGGGAGACACAATTCAGTCCATAGCATCTACTTAGTTCCCTAGATAGACTTAGAGTCAATCCTCTTTCACATTTATCTTTGACAAAGAGAGAACAGAACTAATATTCTGTTTATCAAATTAAAGGCTGCTTTTATTCGATAAAGAAAGACTGCAAACACCTTTGGTAAAGTTCTGCTTTGTTCTTCAGAACACAAGATGCACTTCGGTTGATACGGAGTGAGAAGTCTTCTTAAGGAAAAGCAAACAGAAGTATGGAGAGGTTGAAAAAGGAAAAGGAACCTGAGTGCCAGGGGACCACAATCACAGGAGGAACTCAGTCCCATAACAGGGTTGCAGGCGGGCGGGGGGCATGCTTTGGAGATATCTGAAAAGTGCCTTTTACCTAGTGGCTGGGGAATGATCTTCTCCTTGTCAACTTGTTATTAGGCCATTAAGTCCAGTTGCGGGTGGTTTTTAAAAAAAGATGTGGTGAAACTAGGGAAGGGTTAGATACACAGTTCTAGTCACACTTTTCTCCCCCACTGTAAAAGTACAAGTTCGTTGCATATAGGAGGCAGAAGAATAAAATGCAGAAGAATAAAGGAAATAAAGAATAACACCTGAAACTAATGTAACATTGTGTGTCAACTCTACTTCAATAAAAAAATAAAGAATGAAAATGAGAGGGCGCCTGGGTGGCTCAGTCCGTTGAGCGCCTGACTCTTGGTTTCGGCTCAGGTCATGGTCTCAGGGTGGGGAGATTGAGGCCGGAGTCTGGCTCTGCACTCAGCGAAGAGTCTGTTTGAGATTCTTTTTCCCTCTCCCTCGCCTGTACACCTTCCCCTTCTTGCTTGTGCACATGTTCTCTCTCTCTAATACATAAATAAAATCTTTAAAAAAAAGAATGAAAATGAGAAAATTAAAAAATCCCGTTAATCTTCAACATGTCAGAGGTAATCACTCTAAAATACTTTTCAATTTATTTTTCAAAAACAGGATCATCCCACATATACTGCTCTTAGAATCTGTATTTCCACTTATATCATGAACAATGTTTGTCTGGTTTACTTTAAAAAATCTTGTTATTAATAACTGAAAAGAATTCCATCATATAGATGTGGTTGAACTTGTTTAAAACATACAGATAATTTGTTTAACTATGACCATGCAAGTTGGAAAAACAAAATTTATTAAAGGAGTGGCAATAATACCAAACCACACGTGGTAAAAGTAATTAATATAATTTTTGACTGTAATTTTGGAGTATAGACAACACAAATACCCTCCCCGCATGAAACCTGGCTCTGACCACAGCCCTGCCCTCCTCCCGCACCACTCACCAGGAAGCCTGGGTGAGATGCAGCGGTAGGACTGGGTAGGGTGGTCTGCTTCACTAAGAAGTGAGGTGAGCTGTGGATTAGATGGTGTCATTTGAGGGGAGCCAGATGCATCTCTTTGAGCTTGATTTGGACAGATGCGATACTTCCACCAACGATTTATTCCTGAGGGTCACTGAAAGAGGGTCCTGTCCCTTAAGAAAGGTATTACCCCTGGGGAGGGGCAGGGCACGTGTGTAAAATCAGTCAGTCTTGAACCTTCACAACTTCCATGTCTGAGAACTATAGCCAGAGGGACCGCGACAGCTTGGGAAATGAGATTCCTGAAGGCGCGGAGCTCTCTAGAAGCCTGCGAGGGTGTGGACCAGGAGGCTGAGCTCCTGAAGGCATGCTATTCCAGCCTGTATCATTTAGGGTCTTGGCTAGTTAAGATTTGGAGGGAATTAGCCAACCTGATCTCCGAATTTCCTCTCAGCGATCTGGGCTGGACGTGACACTCCCAAGGTTGCTTTATTGTCTCCGCTCTGGACTCTGTTCCTCTAAACCCTCTGAACCTTGGCTGGACTCAGCTCCCAGCTAACCTATTTCTCCTTGCATTTGAATTCTTATCTCCGCGAATGGTACCACCAATTGTTCACTTGTCAAAGCTTAGTGAGTTTTGATTCCTCTCTCACCCTCACAGCCAACCTAGTTACCAGTTCTTGTTGATTTTGCCTGGGGACTGTTTCTGAGACCCTCTCCCTTGTCGTTGTCAAGCTCAGGAGCACCGCCTGAGCTTTGGGCACCCCGACTCTCCAATCCAGCCCGACACTGTGGCCAGAGGGGTCTTTCTAATGATCCTGATTATGTCACACCTGTATCAAAATGGCCTTTCCGATGCCCAAACTCTTGGGCATGGGGTACGATGATCTTCACAACCTGGCACCCACTTATTGTAATCTATTCTTCCAGCACACCAGTTTACAAGACTTTTCCTACTTTTCCTAAACACCCTGTGTGTACACGCTGCTATACCTTTGTGGGTCTTCCACCCTTGAGTTGGTAAGTTCTCATTTATCCTTCGAGGGCTGGAGCAAACGTTGCCCCTGTAACTTAGAGTTCATTGTTCCTTCCCTTGGGTTCCCTGTGAGCTCCGTATAATTGTCTTCCCACCTAAACTGTGAACTTCCTGAGGGTAGTGACCTGTCCCCTGCACCTAGCACGGTGCTCCAAGTCAACACTCAACAAATAATTATTGCATTAGATAGCCATTGTGTAGTTTGTACTTCCTTTGGTGCCTACATACTGCCCGGCAGTCTTTTCATGTATATGAGGTGTGACCAAGCCCTGATGTGACTCATTATTTAATAAGCATACCAGAATTTATGTAATCAAATCAGAGCTGCTTCCTTCAGTCTTCACCTTATGAGACTGGATATTTCGTCCAGTGATGCTGTCATTGCTCCAAACACCTTTGGAGCACCTCTCTTGGAAATAACTTTGGCATTTATAGCACTTTCTTTTCAATCTCCTCTGTGGTAGCTTTTTTGGTTTCCATTTATTCAACATTTATTATGTGCTTATCTATCCCAGGCACCAAGGTGGTGCTGGGTGAAAGATAAGATAAATCAGACGTTTACTCTGTCTTCAAAGAAGTTTCTGTTTGGTAAGGGAGATACCATCTGGACAGCCACGGCAATACAAGGTGAAGTGATAACGCTCCCGCCGGGTTGGATCTGATTTTTGGAAAAAGCCAAAAGTCCTTTGGTTTCAGCCTCCCAACAAGGTGAGACAGAGAGGTATGTGATAACACTGCTTTAAGTCAACACTTCCAAAAAGGAGTCCAGTGCGTTTCCCGCACCCCTCTCCCCAACAAGAGAGTAAACTATCTGGTACGTTCATTTCAAACCCAGACTCCCACTTTGTGGCAATGCTCTTCTATATACGGAGTCTTCCCAGCTAAAGCTAAGCTCTTTGAGGGCAGGTGCTGAGGTCTTATTTTCATTTTTGTTTTCACAGCATCTGGGGGACACATAATATATATTGGATAATCTTATTGAGTTACTGAGCCCAGAAGGTGTCTCCCCGTGCCACACGGACTTCACATCGAGTCTCCTCTCCCCATGTGCTTTATATATGCTCTTGGTAGGGACAGATCCTCAAGGGACAGACAACGACCGTAAGGACCAACGCCGGGGAGGGCACGCGTTGGGGCACTGGCGGCGGATCTGGGACTACAGCCCGCGAGTTCCTGCTTCCTGGTTCCCCGGAGCGAGTGTCCTTTGGTGGGAGCCGCGGGGAAGGGAGCAGCCCTTCCTGCGCGTCGGGCGCCCGCCCCTTCCCCGGCCTCCCAGGGACTTGTGCGGAGCGGCGCCGGCCGGGGACGCCGAGGGTGGCAGGGCCACCCACAGGACCCCCCCCCTTCCCCCTACCCCGGTTATGAGGAAGGTTTTCAGCTCCTGGGAAAGACAGTCGGAGACTCGGCCAGGAAAGGCAGGAACCGGGGGGCTCCGGGAGGACGAAGAGAGTCGCGGCCGAGAGATCCAAGGGAACGTCTGGTCGCCGGGAAGCGGCGGAGGCCGCGTCCGAGCCGAGGGGTCCGCGCCGCCCGGCCGCGGTCCCACCGCCCCGCCGCGCGCGCGCCTCCCCTCCCCCTCCGGCCCCGCCCCCGCCCGGCCGCCCCCTCCCCCTGCGGCCCAGTCTCCTCCCCGAGGGGCCGGGGGCAGGGCCGCCCCTCCCTCCGGCTCCCTCCCTCCCTCAGCTGCGCGCATCTCATACCAGCCCTCATTCCGCACATTCCAGGCTTCCTCCTTTCAAACTCCAGGCCAGGGGGCGGGCAGGGCCCGAGCTCCCGGCTCCCGCCGCCCGCGGCCGCGTCCCCCAGGTGAGTGGCGCCCGCCCCGCCGCGCCCCCCCCCCCGCCCCCCGCCGCGCCGGCCCCTCGGCCGCGTGCGCCGCCGCTCTTTTCTTCCCCCCTCGCCCTTCCCGCTCCGGACCTCTCGGCCCGGCCCGCGCCCCCGCTGCCCTCCCTTCCGCCGCTGGCCCCCGAGCTCCCTTCCTCTCGCCCGTTGACTCACTCCTCCAGGAATAGGGAGCTCCCGTGCTTTCCCGTCAGTCCCATTCTGGGAAAACTCCTCCCTCGGCGCGCTCCGCTCCGCTCCGCTCGGCTCGGCTCGGCGCGCCAGCCCCCGGCGGCTGCGAAGCGGGTGCGGGCCGGCGCGGGGTGGGCTCCGGCCGCCGCCCGCCCTCCCTCCTCCCTGCCCGGCCGGTGGTCCCGGGCCGCCGCGAGGCTCCGCGCGCTGCCCCCTGTCGTCCCGCAGTGCCGTCGCCGCCCCCCCGGGAGCTTAGCGGAGCCGCGGCGACGAGTTGGCGCGCGCGGCGGACCCCGTGGAGCTGGCTTAGCGCCTCCGCCCCACCTTCCCGCACCCTGGGACCGGTAAGGGTGCGGCGCGGCGCGGGGACTCGAGGACCTGGCCGGAGGGCCGGCGTCGGGCCGGGCGTGTGGAGCTCTCCCGGCACGTGGAGGCGGCGCGGACCTCGGGCTGGGGCCGGGGGTGGGGTGGGGGGATGCAAGGGGCTTCGCGGGAAGGGGGTCCCAGACGCCGAAAGGCCCAGAAGCAGAAGCGGGAGCGGCGGCGGTCGAAGGGCCCCAGCACCCATGCCTCTTTTCTGCCGGGCCCTTCTCCGACTTGGAAGAGCGAGCCCTGGAGGTAGTGTATTGGCTGGTGGAAATGCTGAGGCTTTGCGAAAGTGGAGGAGATCCCTCCGGAGGGTGCCCAGCTCCCCGGGGCTTGAGAAGCCTGTCGTGTTCCACGGTGGGGACCAGCCCGAGGGAGGAGAACTCCCAGACCCGAAGCGCGCCTTTCCCAGGGACACAGCCTCGGTGCACATGTGTGTAAAAGGGGATTCCGGTCACACACAGTGACTGTCTGATGAGTTCATGTGACCGCCTGACCGTCCCGGCTCCCTAGCTTTGGGTGTATCTGAGGGTGATACCTGTTCACATCTGACTCACCTTGGCTGCCAGTAGGCGTATTTGTTTGTGTTGAACGTGAGTATATTTCCACTCGAGGAGAGTGCTGTCTGAAAGTCTGAGTGTCTGAGTTCTTGTGCAATGCCACCTCTGTACGTGTGTATTTCTCTGTGAGGATGTTGGTTCCGGGCATGACTGTTTTTCCTGCCTGCATGACCATGGGCAAGAGACCATGTCTCTCTTGCATGTGTGCAGGGATAATTGGACTGTGGTTGTTGGAGTGTGTGGTCCCCGGGCTCCATTCGCCCTGGACTGGGCAGAGCTGGAAGGAAGCTGTCCGCACCTGCCTCTTCCACGCAGCTGTCTTTCTGAGGGCGAGTGGGTTCTGTTCTTGCCTGAAACAGTCGGGAGAGCAAGCTGGTAGAAGGCTAAAGGAAGTTGAGATCTTTGTCTAGCGGTGATGGGATGGGTTGTTGATAGCGAGAACTGGGGATGGTTCCAGGCTGTCTTGAATCTTCAGAGGTGTGTGACCAGTGCTTTTCAAGTTGGCCCCAAGGACAAAGAGGATGGATGTGTACCAGCCTGGACTATTTTCTGCTGGTCCAGCTTTTCTTGGAGCTAGCTACCCAGTAGTCAAATGGAAGAATCTGATTCTTTACAACTTGCTAGATTACTCTCCACTTGGCTGTGGGAAGGGAAAGGGAGTAACTGCGTGCATGCTTTAGTGCGGGCTGGGAGGGAAGGGCTGCCTCTGATTTGCTAGTTGACCTGTGGGAAGACACTTCTGGGTGTCTTCAGTTTCCCCATCTCTTCCTTTCTGTTTTGCTTTTTTTTTTTTTTTTCTTTCTCCATTTAGGGTTTTATCATTTGAAATATTTTAAAGGCAGGAACTGGGCAGGGAGGGAGCCACGACTGTCCAGGAGATTGGCAGAAGTGACACAGCGTGTGATGGTGTTGGTAGGGGGACACAGGCAGATCGGGCACAGAGTTCTTTCTTCATTCCCACAACAAGGAGATGGGGGCATAATGTTGAGGACTTCTTGGAAGGAAGAAACAAGGCACTCTCAGGGGTGGGAGCTGGTAGCTGCTCCTCCATGCACCCTGAGGATGCAGGTGTTCTGGTGAGAGCCACTTCACCCTCTCACCTGCTTAGACCGGGCGTGCGGCCAGGACTTTGACGGCATCGGGTCTCAAGGCAGCATTGATGGAATAGAAAATATACAGATTTGGGGCTGGACCAGCATACCTGGGTGCAAATCCCGACAGTCACTTAAAATTGTTAAGGCCCTCAGGCTTAGTTTCCTGATGAATAATATGAGAGGGGGATAATTAATATCTCTCTAAAACGTTTGTTGTGAAAATTCGGTGTTTGCCAAGTACCCAGCATACTGTATGGCCCCTTCCAGACTTAGTAGCCAGTGTTTCCTAAGTGTATTTCAGCATGGAACCTCTTTTTTTCCCAAGAACTTCTCTGAACACCCTTTGACAAACCCTGCCCTGTTCATTTGTGTTTACTTAGCAAACATGAATTAAGCCTTTGCCATAGGCCAGACCCTGTATGATGTTCTTCATCCTTAGGAACCAGGGTAGCTGATGGCCCAGGTGGAGGTGGGGGCAGGGCTTTGTCCCGGGAGCACAGGGTCTGCAACTCCTTTGCTCTAACTCCAGTTTTGCCTTGACCGCAGGATCAACCTGCTGAACGTTATTGGACACTCTGATCTTAGTATCTAACTCCCTCAGGAAACGCCTGGGTGGCTCAGTCAGTTAAGCGTCTGCCTTCAGTTCAGGTCATGATCCCAGGGTCCTGGGATCGAGTGCCGCATCGGGCTTCTTGCTCAGCGGGGAGCCTGTTTCTCCCTCTGGCTGCCACTTCCCCTGCTTGTGCTCTCTCTGACAAATAAATAAATAAAAATCTTTGAAGACAGAGAAACTGAGACAGGGAAACTAGTGGGACAGTAACTTGCTTAAGATTACACAACCAGTGAGTCACAGAGCTGGGACTAGAGTCCATTCTGTTCTCACTTCACATTCTGTCTCCTCTTCTGTGGATCCCAACGCTCAGACCCCCTAGGCACCTTCATCTAAGAGGTGTGGAGGCTGGACCGGTCTCGCTTGGTGACGTCTCCCATCTTGTGGCTCAGATAGGAGGCAGAAATACTCCCCTCTGTCCCAGCAGAAAGCACAGAACTGTAGAATCTGAGAATGCCAACTTTGGAAGGGGCCCTCTGGGGGTCTTTAAATGCACCCTCCTTTTGCCTACATTACTCTGCCAGGTGGAGAAGGGTCTGCCTATCTTTCTAGATCTCCTGGGTTGCAAATGTCGCAACGTCCCTCGACTTCCATTCTGGAGTCTTGCACTGGTGACGGGCACAGAGTGATACCTGTTGCCTAATCAGCGGCTCCTCTCCTCCTCCTCGGTGCAAGTGGAGGACATGGGTCACCAGCTTTGCTCCGTGGCCTTTCCTGTAGTCGAGGTCAGTCTGGGGGCAGTGGGAAATTCAGGGCTTGTGAGGGTGGCTTTACCTTGCCCGTCTTGCTTTGCCCCCCATGACCCTTTGTTGGCAGGGGTTGGGGCGACAGCTCCCTTTAAAGCTCTGAAATTGGAGCTGAACAGCTGCTCTCCTGTGCCCCCCTCCTTCCCCCGGGGGTTTAACTAGCTCAGGGGCCCAGGTGGAGGTGGGGGCAGGGCTTTGTTACTGGGCAGTGCAGTCTCCAACTCTGTGTTCTAATTCCAGCTTTGGCTTGACCTCTTCTGAAATGACAGTTCTCCCCTTGCTTTTGGTCTCTCCATTTAGATACTAGGGAGACTCTAATCATGTCCTAGGTGATATGGTCCTGGAGCCTTCAGCTGGTAGCGACTGGATCTTTGTTTGGGAACGTTTCCACTGGAACTCCGGTCCCTAAGATGGGTGCCCACACCCTCCTGCCTTTAATACCGGCAGGCCCCTGGAAAGGCAGGAGGACAGGCCCGGCTCCTGGTAGTGTGGGCCAGCTCCATCACGGTGCCGAGGGTGGGCGGGCCCCCATGGGTGGGGACCTGGCTTCCTTTGACCCAAACTTCATGGGAACAATAGACTTCAGAGGAGTCACCAGGGGCAGGAAATGGGAGCTGTGCTAAGGCAGGGTGACCCTCCTGTGGGATGAGATTGCATATCCGGCTGAAAGGAAAGGCAGGGTGTTGGGGGCAGTGCATAGGGCTGATGGGGAGGGCTGATGACACATAGGGTGGGCCTCTCCTTCCCAGGGGGCCCTTTGCTTAGAGTGAAACCTGAGCTGCTTGGAGCCCATTATTTGGTGGAGCGGTCTTCTTTGTGTCTTACCAGCAAAGGTATTGTGGTGTGTGCCCGCGTCAGCTCATGCCAAGCTCACCCCTGCCAGAACCATGAATTCCCCTTCCCTTCAAGCCCTTGAGAGGTCTTCGTGAATTGTCCTGGCCAGGATAAAAGGCTAGTTTTGTTTCTTCCTGGCTGATCTCCATCTTGGCTTTGAGCCTTGAGTAATAGTTGACGAGGGAGGCAATTTGTTCAGTAGGCAGAGCTCTGGGTGGGGAGGCAACAGGCCTGGGTCAGCTGGACAACATAAAAGGATTTTTTTTTTTTTTTTTTTTAGCAACAGTCAGAGCAGTAAGACAACCAGGACAGGCAGGGGGAGATTCCTGCTTGAAGCATGTGGTGGATCGTTCTTGGAGGCAGAGCACACTTCTCTTGCCTTTCTCTCTGGGAACGAAGAGCAGACTTGGTGAGAGGGCTCAGGAGAAGAGGAGCGGGCTTTGAGAGAAGGGAGACACTGCACCGACTTGCCTTTGGTGAGTTCCGGTGGCTGGGTTCTTACACATCAGCCCTGCCAAATCAGAGGGGGAGGGCGAGGTGGCAAAATGATAACTGTTGTTATCATTTTTCCTTAATGTGACAAGATCTGGAAATGGCAGGCTGGTAAGCCTCTTTTTAAAGATTTTATTTATTTATTTATTAGTGAGAGAGAGAGAGAGAGAAACAGCATGAAAGGGGAGAGGGTCAGAGGGGGAAGCAGACTCCCCGCTTAGCTGGGAGCCCGATGTGGGACTCGATCCCAGGACTCCAGGATCATGACCTGAGCCGAAGGCAGATGCTTAACCAACTGAGCCACCCAGGCGCCCCAGGCTGGTAGGCTTCTTACTGACAAGGGGACTCCAAAATGGCACTGAGAGAACTGCTTGCCAACACAGTCACCCTACCAAGTCCTGGAAACATCTAGTTGAGGTTGGCAGAGTGTTTAGTAAGGACTTGGAGTCTCATGATTTTTCTTGGGTTCAAGAGAAATAAATAGGATCGGGCTGCTGCAGCAGTAAGATGGATTTGTAGCTGGTTGAGAGGCTACCCTGGCGGCTCGTACTGAGCTCACGTTGCTGTGGGGGTGGGAGGTCTCTAGTGACAGGCCACAGAACTCTCATTTTGGCTTCGTCCTCTATCAGTTCTGTGGGTGTCTACGATAGCAAGCAAGGAGGACAGAGCCAGGATTCATAATCATCTTAATTGTCTAAATGCTGAGATTAAGCAGAAATAGGAGATGAAAAACCATTTTTTTTATGTTAAGATTAATACATGCTCACTGTAGAAAACCATTATAAATTAAAGAAGAAAAAATGGTACATAATGCCACAACTCAGGGATGAGCACGGTTAATATTTTGGTATATATCCCTCCAAATTTGTGTTCATGCAAGTAAATTTATATATTTTAGCATAATTGCAATTACACTGTATCCTGTTTTTTTTCTTACTGAATACTATATAGTAATATCCTGTATCATAAAAAATAATTTAAAGCCATAATTATAAGGATCTGGATAAGATTACCTTACATGAATACACCTTAATTTTTTTAACTGCACAATACCAAATTTTTTTTTTTTAAGGTTTTATTTATTTATTTGTCAGAGCACAAGCAGGGGTAGCGACAGTCAGAGGGAGAAGTGGGCTCCTTGCTGAGCAAGGAGCCTGATGCAGGACTCGATTTCAGGACCCTGGGATCGTGACCTGAGCCGAAGGCAGATGCTTAACCGACTGAAGCATCCAGGCATCCCCTACCAAACATTTTTGTAAGTTGTGTTCAATTTTTAGCCATTAAAAAATTACTTGACATTGAGTAATGTTAAATATGTATACTTATCTTAAGATGAACTCGAATAGATTTAAATATAAAATCCTGCATTTAAGTATGTATAGAATGGGAACTTACTATCAATTCTTGGGGGAGAAAACCTGGGGCTTTGGTTGATGAAGGAAGGGGAAGGGAAACAAGCATTTATTATGTGCCTATCAGGTGCCAGTTCTAGACATTTCTGCCTATATCACCTTGTTTAATTTTCATGGCAGCCCTGTGAGATAGGGTTTGCTGGTTTGATTTTGTTTTGTTTTTCAACCTCTAAAGAAGAGGAGGAAAACCACACAGAGATTAATTCTGGGGTTGGAGTTTGAACCCAGGTCAAACGGACTCTTCCCACTGCCCTGTTAAACCCTGAGCCTGTGTGGGCTGGTGGTGTGGTGGGGTCCGTGTCAAGAACCCTAGTCCGGTAGGCTCTGTGGTGCTCTGGCCACATTGGGAGCCGTGTCTGTTTTCGGAGGTTGGATACACCCTGACTTATTAAGTACTGAGCTTGCCTATATTGTGGATATTGTGTGTGTCTTAGCAGAGGGGGAATAGGGGGTTGGAACCTGTTCCGCCCTCAGGGTGCTGTCATTTCTCACTGCCAGAAGGCAGGCCCTCTTTGCAGTACTATGGATCGGGTCCATGTGATGTGAAGTCAGTTTCACTCTGTAGAACTACATAGACCTACATGGAATTTCATGATGTAGGACGATGTGGATAGAGCTTGCTAGGGCTGCTTTGGAGGAGGTTTCTGTAGTGGGTGGGAAATGGCACCTCTGGGGCTTCTGTTTCCTCCATGTGGTCCTGGGCCTCAGTTTCTCCCGCATGCAGCAGGTGGGGATTGCCCTAGGCAATGAGGGAGGGATTTCCCCACCTTGCCATTCAGGGATTCCTGCTGGAAGGAGGTAAAGATGAGCTATCTCCAGAGCTGGAGGCAAGGCTGAGAGATTTGGGGTGGGAAGGGGCCGTGTCTGAGCCGTTGGAGGAGATGGACTGGGGAGTTGTGGGAGTTACTGCCTGGCTCCCCATCACGTACCAGCTGAACGAGCAGGTGTGAGGGACAGGCTGCTCCCCTGAGGCTGGGGCAGGGGAAGATGAGTAGTGGCCACAAGCACAGACCCCAGAGCCATACTGCCTGATAGGAATATAATGTAAGCCACATATGTAATTTTAAGTTCTCTAGGAGCCACATTTAAAAAGTAAAAATAGGAGCCACATTTAAAAAGTAAAAAGAGGGGAACCTGGGTGGCTCAGTCGGTTAAGCGTCTGCCTTCAGCTCAGGTCATGATCTGGGATGGAGTCCTGCATCAGGCTCCTGGCTCAGCATGGAGCCTATTTCTCCCTCTGCCTGCCGCTCCCCCTGCTTGTGCTCTCTCTGTCTGTCAAATAAATAAATACAATCTTAAAAAAAAAAAAAAAAAAAAA